>NC_135232.1:1013159280-1013462310 GCF_051348905.1 Ranitomeya variabilis | reverse complement strand
GCGGCTCTGCGCTGTGTACTGCACGGCTCTGCGCTGTGTACTGCGCGGCTCTGCGCTGTGTACTGCGCGGCTCTGCGCTTTATACTGCGCGGCTCTGCGCTGTGTACTGCGCGGCTCTGCGCTGTGTACTGCGCGGCTCTGCGCTGTGTACTGCACGGCTCTGCACTGTATACTGCGTGGCTGTGCAATATACTACGTGGACATGCATATTCTAGAATACCCGATGAGTTAGAATCGGGCCACAGTCTAATAATCATAAGACTACGGATAGTGGTTTGGAATTGTGCTGTACTGTCACTTTAAGAGCTGATATTATCTGACAAAACTTGTGACCTGGTGAGCTGATGTAGATTTCATAGGAGTTGGCATAGTAACTGTGTCTGACTGCGCATATCAATGAGCTAATCAGCCAGGTGGCAGTTATTTTTAGAAATTGCCTCAGAAACCAGCCCATTATAAACGTATAGGAAAATTTCTCCATTGAAACGCATTGAAAGACTTTTTTCAAACACAAATTGCGCAAAAACTACAAATCCGATCGACACGAAAAATACTTAGCACACCTCTCAGGAACGCTGGCTTCGAAATGACACCTCACTGGAGTCTGTGAGTTTAGCGGTTCGGGCCGCATTACGTGCGGACTGAATAATAAGAATAAGAAGAAGTTTACCACGGTGGAATAACAGTATAGTGCTTTGTTCCAAAGCACTATAATAAGAAGAAGTTATCCACGGTGGAATAACAGTATAGTGCTTTGTTCCAAAGCACTATAATAATAAGAAGAAGTTATCCACGGTGGAATAACAGTATAGTGCTTTGTTCCAAAGCACTATAAAAATATTGCTATACTCACCTCTCCGACGCAGCCTGCACCTTACCGAGGGAAGCGGCAGCGTTCTTTGTTTAAAATTCGCGCTTTTCTTTCCTTACGTGAAGTCCCGGCTTGTGATTGGTCGCATGCCGCCCATGTGGCACAATCACAAGCCGGGAGGCTGGACACGCGCGCATTTTAAAATGGGCGCGTGTCCAGCCTCCCGTGACGTCCCGGCTTGTGATTGGTTGCGGCGCGGTCAACCAATCACAAGCCGGGAGGCTGGACACGCGCGCATTTTAAAATTTTTAAAATGCGCGCGTGTCCAGCCTCCCGGCTTGTGATTGGTTGACCGCGCCGCAACCAATCACAAGCCGGGACGTCACGGGAGGCTGGACACGCGCCCATTTTAAAATGCGCGCGTGTCCAGCCTCCCGTGACGTCCCGGCTTGTGATTGGTTGACCGCGCCGCAACCAATCACAAGCCGGGACGTCACGGGAGGCTGGACACGCGCCCATTTTAAAATGCGCGCGTGTCCAGCCTCCCGGCTTGTGATTGGTTGACCGCGCCGCAACCAATCACAAGCCGGGACGTCACGGGAGGCTGGACACGCGCCCATTTTAAAATGCGCGCGTGTCCAGCCTCCCGTGACGTCACGGCTTGTGATTGGTTGTGGCGCCCATGTGACTGCGACGCAACCAATCACAAAGCCGGGACGTAATTTTAAAATACTGAATGACCTGAAATTACGTCACGGCTTGCTGTGATTGGTTGCGTCGCCGCCACATGGGCGGCATGCGACCAATCACAAGCCGGGACTTCACGTAAGGAAAGAAAAGCGCGAATTTTAAACAAAACGCTGCCGCTTCCCTCGGTAAGGTGCAGGCTGCGTCGGAGAGGTGAGTATAGCAATATTTTTTATTTTAATTCTTTCTTTTACACATTAATATGGATCCCAGGGCCTGAAGGAGAGTTTCCTCTCCTTCAGACCCTGAGAACCATCAGGAATACCGTCCGATACTTGAGTCCCATTGACTTGTATTGGTATCGGGTATCGGTATCGGATTGGATCCGATACTTTGCCGGTATCGGCCGATACTTTCCGATACCGATACTTTCAAGTATCGGACGGTATCGCTCAACACTATCAATCAGTACTTAATGACACGACGAGCAGTCGATCTATCGCTATGATGAAAATTGTTCTTGTGATGACACAGCATTTAATCGGAATTATGCCATGCATATATTTTCAGTAGTACAGGAGACATTTACCATTCTTCATCTGAGTCTGAACATTGACTCTTGAATTGATGTTTTTCTTCGGTGGGTCAAGAGACATAGCCTATTGCTTATATGAGCCTAAACATTGACTCTTGAATTGATTATTATATTGCCATAAGGAGTGTGGGCCAAAGAAGTGTGGGCATTCAGTGGGATGAACCCTGGTCCATGCGGTCTTTCTTAAGACAGTCAGGCCAGCGAATGAGAGCACCCACTGACCCTTTTGCCTCCACAGCTCTCATGAGGACCACCCCAGGAAAGGAATACCAAGAATTACCTCTTCTGCAGAATTTGCAAATTGAGAGTACCTTAGAAAGCAATCATCATAAATTATTCACAGACATCATTATATATTATAGTTTTTAACTTGGAGCACTATTAGTAAATTTACTTTTGATTATGTGTTCTGCTACCATTTAGTAATCCTTGGTTTGGTTCTATAGGACACTGTTCCACAGAGCACCGTCACTCCTGAATTTCTCCATCAAAGAGTTAGGTGTTCCCCAGGCTGGGACTTTTTTTTAAAGAGAATTCTGGAACAAAAAAAAGGTAATTTACAACTTGTGCCATGCCAAAATCAGCAGTGGCCTGACAACTAAGAGCCTAACCACCACAGGTATGATCAGGCACATATCATCTAAGCAACCAATTTGGTGGGCTGAACACCTGGGTCCACGTTTGGTGTCAGCGGGTGACACCACTGCCTCTACCCCTGTGCTAAGTGCTTCCCAATCCCCTGTTCATGACGCTGGTGCAGGTGCTTCCTGTCCTGTACCTGTCCTTGCACATTCTGAGGCACCATCATCAGACACTTCCAAAAACTTGTCCTAGCACAGCATTCAGTTGTCCCTACTAGGGTTGAGCGAAACGGGTCAGCCATTTTCAGAAGTCCCGGACTTTTGGCAAAGTCGGGTTTCATGAAACCCAACCCGATCCCTGTGTGGGGTCGGCCGTGAGGTCGGCAATCTTCTGAATCTGGTATCGGAATTCCGATACCGAGTTCCGATATGTTTGCGATATCGGAAATCGGTATCGGAATCCACATTTAAGTGTAAAATAAAGAATTAAAATAAAAAATATTGATATACTCACCTCTCCGGAGGCCCCTGGACATCGCCGCTGGTAACCGGCAGCCTTCTTTGCTTAAAATGAGCGCGTTTAGGGCCTTCCATGACGTCACGGCTTCTGATTGGTCGCGGCCGCCCATGTGACCGCCACGCGACCAATCACAAGCCGTGACATAATTCTCAGGTCCTAAGTTCCTAATTCTAGGAATTTAGGACCTGAGAATTACGTCACGGCTTGTGATTGGTCGCGTGGCGGTCACATGGGCGGCCGCGACCAATCACAAGCCGTGACGTCATCTAAGGCCCTTCACGCGCTCATTCTTAAGAAGGAAGGCTGCCGGAAAGAAGCAGGGCGCGTACGAGGGTGAGTATATACCTAATAGGAATATACTCACTCTCGGCTTCTTTCCGGCAGCCTTCCTTCCTAAGAATGAGCGCGTGAAGGGCCTTAGATGACATCACGGCTTGTGATTGGTCGCGGCCGCCCATGTGACCGCTCACGCGACCAGCACCCTATGCTGTGATGAGGCAGTGACCCAGCAAAGTTCAAAGCAAAATGTTAATTTAATGTTCAACTAAAAAAAAACACAGCATACGATATTCTCTGGATTGCAGCCAGGCACACATCCTCTGGATTACAGTAATTAAACACACCAGTCCACCTCTGATCAGTTGCTGTGGGCGACTGCACCGCCGTGTTAATATTCTACTCACAGCATTACACAGTACATGATATCATCTGGATCACATCTGGAAACCATAGCCTCCAGTTGACAGTCACTAAACACACCAGTCCACCTCCTGAGACCAGTGGCCGTGGGTGACTGCACCGCTGAGTATGCCATGGTTGCCAGGCTTTTCAGATGCCTTGGTCATTTGGCTCCGCTGGCCTTTGTTGCCTCATACAGCATGGAGCTCAGCAGAGGGTCCTGCTCTATACTCCTGCCAGACTGACACTGACTCTAAACCTGATACACATAAAACCCTACACTGCAGGGTTTTTAACTTGAATCTGTGGCATTCAGTCACATGGAAACCCCGGCCAGGAATGATACAAAGGGCACCACTACCATCCTGTAGTCCTTTTCAACACACAAGCCCAAAGCAGGTTTTCCTGCCTGGAACAACGAGCATGTCCAAGACCTATGCTCACTTTAGTCTGGGTTGCAACCACAGCTACGCCTGTAACTGCAGTGCACTTTCATGGCCTCAATATGCCTCTGTGCACATCCAGGGGGAACATACAGTGACCCTCACATGTAACACCAGTCACTGCCTCACACTACTTATAATTAAATCATCTACACTTTCAAAATATTTGAATGAGGCTCACAAGTTCATGCCTTCAAGGGTTTATTAATGACTGTATTACCCTCTTTATCAATTTTTCCTAGCTCTGCACTGTGTGTAAAGCCTTTATGGGTGTAGAAGTGCCAAAACTACACTTTGCTAATTTTTTTTGAGGCACTACAGTTGGCCTTCAAGGGTGTATGGAAGAACCTGCTTGTAATTTTTGACTGGCTTTGCAGTGTGTGCAGAGCTTTTATGAGTGTAGAAGTGCAAAAATTACACTGTGCACAAAATATTTGAATTGAGTATGAGTCTCTCCTTTACGTCTAATACAGGGTGTATCTGAGTCCCTCGTCCATCAAATTTTTGGCAGTTCTTGCTTCCGTCATAAATTACACTGAAATGTCCAGTGTTTTAATAACAATTTCAATTTTGATTTACCTAAATTATTATTATTTTTAAATACTATTTGAATTTTTCCTTACAAGAAAGAAGATTTGTTAACATTTTTTTCCAGTTAGTTGCAATTTCTTGTGGATTTTAAATGTTTTATTATCAGTCCTTAAAGGGAATCTGTCACCCCAAAATTGGTCTATAAACTAAGGCCACTGGCATTAGGGGCTTATCTACAGCATTCTGTAATGCTGTAGATAAGCCCCCAATGTATCCTGAAAGATAAGAAAAACATGTTATATTATACTCACCCACCTCATTCTAGGAATTTAGGACCTGAGAATGACGTCGCGGCTTGTGATTGGTCGCGTGGCGGTCACATGAGCGGCACGCGACCAATCAGAAGCCGTGATGTCATGGAAGGCCCTAAACGCGCTCATTTTAAGCAAAGAAGGCTGCCGGTTACCAGCGGTGATGTCCAGGGGCCTCCGGAGAGGTGAGTATATCAATATTTTTTATTTTAATTCTTTATTTTACACAGTAATATGGATCCCAGGGCCTGAAGGAGAGTTTCCTCTCCTTCAGACCCTGGGAACCATCAGGATACCTTCCGATACTTGGTGTCCCATTGACTTGTATTGGTATCGGGTATCGGTATCGGCGATATCCGATACTTTTCGGGTATCGGCCGATACTATCCGATACCGATACTTTGAAGTATCGGACGGTATCGCTCAACACTAGTTATCAACCTTTGGTGCGTTTGCACCATAGAGCTTAATTTCAAGTCTCCAGGGTGTAATTGAACTGTTCCCATGCTGTGCTTTCAATATGCAGCACAGAGTATGATAATGATGTTGCTATAATTTTAATGTAATTGGTTAAAGGCTTATAAAGTTTGGGAAAAATAGTCTAGAAGACTCTCCAAAAATATAAATTTGAACACAGCTCACTAATTTCAAAGTATTACTATATTTGGCCAACAATAAATTTGTAAGCACTGACGCAGTGTGAATACATTGAAGGGAATTTTCAAGTATAAAGCAGGACCATCTCCAAGAGCCTATCCCAATATGTAGTAGGTGTAATAACATTAGCAATTACCTCCAATTAGAATGTAGTAGAGTTCTTCTGATTCACTATGTTGCTGAGCGCTGAGATCTCATCTCCCTAAATCTTGGTGCTGAGATCTCCATCTGCACTTGTGCCGCCACCCGGCATCCATTGACACCTTCTAAATCACATTGTGGGGGCCTATGGGAAGACAGAGGGAGTTCCTTCCCTCTGTCAAACTTTTTATATGTCACAGTTGTTCACTGTGACATATAAGGTTTTAACTGAGTAGCTTGACACTGCTACCTGTGTACACTCCCCACTCATGTGTCCATGCTTACAGTGAGGCCACTGCCACTCAATACAATACACTCAATATAAAGAATACAAAGATATTGATTACTGCCAGGTAAGACCATGACACATTTGAGATGGATACTGACGAACAGGAAGATCTAAAGGACTTCAACCTACTCAGATCGATGATCTCTCAAGATGCCACTGGAAGTCAATAAGAGAATAGCTATGGGCAAATTAACAATTAAGTCACTAGACAGGGTCTTCAAATTGAGGAACATTTCACTGACGACACGACTCGTACATGGTCTGGTTTTTTCTGTAGTAACATACAGATGCAAAATCTGGACAATAAAGAAATAAGACAGGATAAGAATCAAAGCATTCAAATTCCAGAAGAAGAAACAAATCAATCTTGAAACATATCAAGCCAGACATGTCACTCGAAGCAAGAATCACCAAGCTATGATTTGCTAGTTTGGGCATACAGTCAAAAGGAATAATCACTAGAGAAGGACAACATGGTCGAAACAATAGAAGGAACAAGATGAAAAGTAACACCAGAAAACCATTGGTTTGTACAATCAAGATAATGGCGCAGAAGACCCTGGTGGACCTATCTACAGTACGTATGCATAAAATCGATCTTCCTACAGATCATTCATCCATCAAGTCACCATGGCTCGAGATTGAGCTGAAGGCCATGAGATAAATAAATAATATGTTCCAAGTCATTATTGTGATGTCAAGCAGTTAATATAACAATAGGGTGAGGGGAAGTCAGACTTGAAAGATCATCAGTAAATTAGTACTGTACGATATACTGAGAATCATTATATGGTCTCCTTATTATATGTAGCAGGACTTAGTATACAGGCTAATAACCAATTGGAAACATAAAACAAAGAAAGAAAAGTCAATGTGTGTGTTCTGAAGAAATAAAATATGAATATCCTTGCTACGGTCTGTCTTACCATCTCAAAATTGTCAAAAAATATCAGGCATGTGCTAGATATCACAAAAGACTACAACATACTCTAAAATAGATTTTTTCAATTCAAAATATTGCCTTTAGTAACACTGTAAATGGCTTCATGATTGATAGTGCTTAAGATATTGGTCTGCCTTGGGCTTTTTGATGTAAAGCCAAGATATAAGATATATGGTGTATGTTTATTTTAAAATAAAGCCATCAATAACGAACAAATATGAGTGACCCAGGTGATAATGTGAAGGTCTTGTTACTTTCTAGGTTGTAAAGATAAACAGGTTAAGTGCATTAGACATGCTGTATAGAAAAGCAATACATTAAGGCTGGGTTCACATGTCCAGTAATCATCCAATTTAAACCTACACAATCATTTTTAGCCAGTCAGAAAAGATGTCGTGCAAGAAACATTTTTGTGACAGCCTAAATGAAAAAAAACTATTGCTGCTGGATGCGTTTCTTAATCAAGTGAGGTGAATTACACTACTAATCTGGGTTGGCTCCGGACCCGTCAATAATTAAGAAATCTGAGCTGGTGGCAGTGGATTTGTCCTGTGGGAATGGGAGGCTTTGTAATGACCGGAGGCATTGATAATTTTTGTTCCCGCCTGAGTGGGAGTAGTTATATCGAACTCGCTGCAGTGTGCTCATTAGCCAGTACAAAGTAAGGCAGCCTTTCTGGTGACTAATTATTCTAGGTGCAGTACCCTGACTGACCTGAGGGTAAGGGGGATGCCAGAGAGCTGCAAGTTCCAAACCGGAACTGGGATGTGGGATACAGATAAATCCCTTTCAGAAAGAACAAGGGGCAATCAAACAACCCCGGTTCATGACAAATTAGTGTGAGTCGTGGGGATGATAAAGGTATCCTCCCCGTGAACATGACATAAAGGTGGTGCTATAGAGTTCAAGTCCTCTTTTTCTCTGAAGAGGCAATTTGCATATTAAATTTCCCAGAGGAGCATTGCACGGTGAATAAGCCTCCTTACATTGATAAGCCAGAGCTGGTATGTCACTCTCCATAAGGAGAAACCTTACCCCTTAGATCCCAGTCCAGAGCCTCTCACCTAGCCTAGTCAGTTCTCATTCGTTGCACTGACGAGGGCCAACAGCCTGAAACACCGTGTCTGCAAACTGAGATACTGGTTTGGCTCTTATCCTAAGTCATATTTTAAGACTCGTTAAAGGGTTGATTGTGACTTGTAGGATCGCTACTTCCAATAGGTGATGCTATAGAGTTTAAGTCCACTTTTTCTCTGAAGAGGCAATTTGCATTTCTAAATCAATGAATGTAAGAAGAAATTGGAAGAGGGCACCACCTGATTTATGAGGATCAACCTAAAGCATGCCAGACCAAATCAAATGCATAAAGAAGAAAAAGAAGCATGCCAAGAAAAAGGGATCACCATCAGATAAATAGTAAAGACAGACCACATATAGAAAAAAAAACAATTTAAAAAGCAAAGGGTTATATAAACACAAACTAAAACACACTCTTAATCGAGTTAATGTCTAGCCTCTAATACCCTGACCAAATGCTAGACCTCTAATAGAAAGGCAAATCCCACTGTACGGTGCTTCAAAAGCAGTACATGTAACAAGTCCTAGTGTGTAGCCACACTACCCCCGATGAAGCCACAACATTAGAGGCTCCCTAAAGCCTGCCATACACATTAGATGGCTGCTGTCTGCACGATAGTTTGGCAGATCAGTCAGTAGCCATCTCAACAGTCTCTCTCTCACTCCCCTTGAATTCTAGCTCTGCCGAGTGCTCCTGTATTCTATATGAGAGAGCCACCACCAAGCATCTTATCACTGTGAGAATAAAAAGATTGGCACTGCATAATCGGATATGGTAGATTCATAACTCCCCCAATAATCAGTTGTCCATGGCCCTTACACACATTAACGTGTCAGATAAACTCATGGATATCGGCCAACATTAGTCTAATCTACAT
Source organism: Ranitomeya variabilis (assembly GCF_051348905.1). Lineage (NCBI taxonomy): Eukaryota > Metazoa > Chordata > Amphibia > Anura > Dendrobatidae > Ranitomeya > Ranitomeya variabilis. The sequence goes on along the minus strand of NC_135232.1, from coordinate 1,013,453,168 downwards.
GAGGAGCTTAATGCTTTAGATTGATAATTGTTATCTGGTTTCTTTTATGACTTGCTTAAAGGGAACCTGTCAAGTCCCCAAATGCTATTATGAAGCAATATAGGGTTAATATGCAGATTAACGGAATTGCAAAGCTGTGTGACTTCCTTACTGACAGCATGTCAACTCTAACAAAATTATCTTTATTCCTCCTGGGAGCCGCTGACTTTCAGTCATAGAGACATGCGCGAAGCAGCTTCATTCACCATGGATGTGATAGTGAAAAGCAGATAAACGCATGCTACAGCACTGATTGACAGCTTGCGACAGTGCATCTGAGCAGAGTGAGCTGTCACTCAAGGTGCCAGGGCATGCTTATAGCCATAACTCTGTGTACTAACTGATGACTGAAACCACTTTCAGCATTCCTCTGTGACTGAAAGCCAGCAGTGGAATATAGTTAATTTAAGATCAAGTTCTAATTTCTTGGTGGTTGAATTTTATCATTATGATATCATTTGTATCAACATAGCCTATAACCCTATACATGTAATATTAATCTATTCACTCTGGGGTAAATGTTCCTTTTCATTTTTTCTTAGCCTTTTTCCAAGAACAATATATATTTTTTACCTTTTCATTCATATAGCCATTAAAGGGCTTAATGTTCTGAGAACTGGAAATACAATTTCAAGAGGGATAAAAAGATAAAAAAATATATATATTTCAGCCATTTTGGGGGGGTTTCATTTTTACAACATTCATTGTATGTTAAAAATGACCATTATTTACCATGGCAGTATAATTACGGCAATACAAAAGTTGCATAGATTTTCTTTTATTTATAAATAGTGAAAAAAATTAGACATTTGTTAAAAATAAATAACGTGGCTTGTTTTGGTATTTTATGAGTCCTGTAACATTTTTGTTCTCTTGTCAATTGAACTTTGTATTTTTGGTGTAGTGAGAGCAATAAAAAGCTGGAAGGAAAGTCAAAGCGCAATAGGGTCTTATCTGGGTATTAAGAGATACAGATTTTACTCACCAGATAGAGCCCAAACACAGGCTCATAGAAATATTAGCTGCTGCAGATCCACCCGTCTCCTCGTGACCAGCCAGAGTAAAAAAAAAAATGGGATAAAAAGGTGTAATATATATACTTTTGTGGTTTCCTGATGAAGGAGTCATAGTACTCCGAAACGCGTTGAATAAAGCTACTTTTTCATCTGAATATCCATTTGGACTTCTATCTTTCAAGCAGCGTGGAGTTAATCCACCTTTTTATCCCATTTTTTTTTTTTTTTTTACTCTGGTGTGGTGAGATGACATTTTAATTGATAGCATTATGGCCTTTTATCCATGCAGGTTAATTAATTTAATATTTTTATAGACATGGCAATACCAAACACGGTTATTCTTTTTATTTTTTTCATTCACTTATTTTTATTTTGAGAAAAGAGTGGTGATTTTAATTAGAAAGATATTTATACGGTATATATATATATATATATATATATATATATATATATATTCAGTTATATTACCTTCTACTTTAGTCTTTGGAGGACTTGAATCTGCAGTCATCTAAACGCTCATTATATTCTTAGTCTTTCTGCTTTTATAGATCAGATTTAACATGCATGGACTTTTTAAGAATAATATAAAACATCTGAGGGTTTATAATATTGATTATATTTATATTTAATCATTTATTTTAGTCTTCCTGTTTATATTGATTATATTATTTTATATGTTTTGAGCATAGTGCAGTTTTCACATATTATTAAGGAACATCATATTTTTAAACAAAAGTAAAGTGGAATCATTTTTATTACCAGCAACAAATACAATAAGATCATGAAGAAAAGGCTATTACAGTGGAAGAAAACATTGAGTTTTACCTAATATCATTCTGTGCATGACTATGACATATTGCAACATGAAATCGATTGGTCAAGAAAATATAGTTGAAATGAACTTGAAAATCCATCATGCATATTCTCTCTGGAGAGTAAACACAGTCAGAGATTCAAAATAATTGACCTTTCCTGTCAACCAGGAAAATCAATAAAACAACAATAAGGGACAAAATATAACACTACAGAAGACAATTTTCTATATATGAAATAGCTAAAAAAGTGTGACCTTAATCTGATCATTTCCTTGACGATCAAATTGAGCTCAACTGTTTCTCTTAAACTTTTTTAGTAGTAAATATCTTAAATTATTATATGGGAGCTATACAATAAAATGAGAATACATTAATAATTATGATTACAAAAGCAACTTTATTTTGCTACCTTCTTAAAACTGAGTTTCTTATTCACATTTTTATTTGTGTGTTATTTTTAATTGTGAGTTAAAAGAAAGTTTCAAGTAAAACTGATATGCTGTGTCATGCGTAGTTAAGATCTTAAAGTAACCCTCTTTAGTGTCTTAATTCAAAAACTGTAACGGTGCTCCAACTTATGTGACAGAAGAATCATAGACTCACCACAGGCACCAGTTCCAGTAAATTACTACACACTGCATGTCATGTACCTAAGAAATTATTCCATTATGACACAGAATAAGGATAGTAGACACAATGATTTCCATCATATATATAATGAACACAGTGAAGTCACAGTAAAGGGATTGTAGTGAGAATAGTAATGTCACTATTCAGGGATTTACATGCACAGGCAACAAAAAATAGAATTACACTTACCGGAAATTTGGTTTCTAAGACCCTCCACGACAGTAGAAAGTAGGTTGCCTCCCCATCTTATTTAGGGACCGGAAACAAGAGGTTTAAATAGCCCTCCCGTTCCCTCAATCCTCAGTGTTTTCCAAGGACCACACAGAATGAATGCTTGAGTTTTTTATTTACACTAAGAAATCAATGAACATAACTTTATTAGGGGGGGAATTACCCATGCTGTCGAAGGAGGCTCTTAGAAACCAAATTACTGGTAAGTGTAATTCTATTTTCTCTAATCCCCTCCATGACAGCACAAAGGAGAAATATCAAAGAATAATGGTTAGAGAGGGACAACAGCCAAAGACTTTCCTGCCAAAGGCTAGATCTCTTATTGACATTAGATCTATATTGTTTAGTGAATGTATGGACCTAGGAGCAGGTAGCAGCTCTGTAGATCTGCTAGATGGATGCATTGGCCCTTTCTGCCAAGGAGACTGCGACAGCTCTAGTAGAATGGGCCTTTTGCGATTATGGAGGAGACAGGTCCTGATTTCTATAAGTTTCCTTGATTGATTTTTTGATCTAATTTGCCAGAGAGCTCTTGGAGGCTTTCTTTCCTTTGCTTGGTCCACCATACAGGACAAAAAAATTCTGATCCTTCCTCCAAGGTTTTGTTTGACTGAAGTAGAAGAGAATAGTCCATCAAACATAGTGTATCAAACTATGGAGAGTACCGACGTCCTCGCAGCAATGCGAACTGACTCAGCAGATGCATCTGCAAGGAAACCAATGGCTTTCTGTAGGAGAGGTAAAGAGGCAAGAAGGTCTTCTCTAGGGGTACCACCTCTAATATGGTCTTCCAGTTGTTGCAACCAGAGAAAGAGGGTTCTCGTGACACAATCGGATGCAAAATTTGACTTTAACCCCTTTCTGCCAGCTGATGGAATAGTACGTCAGCTGGCAGTATCCCCCGCTTTGAGGTGGGCTCCAGTGGTGATCCCACCTCAAAGCTGCGACATGTCATCTGTTTTCAACAGCTGACATGTACCCGCGATGGGCGTGAGTGGAATCAAAATCCTTCCGTGCCCATTAACTAGTTAAATGCCGCTTTCAAACTCTGACAGCGGCATTTAACAAGCGCCTACAAGGCCAGAAGTACGTGCACCGCTGACCCCCGTCACATGATCGGGGGTCATCGATGCATTGCCATCACAACCAGAGGTCTCCTGAAGACCTCTATGGTTGTTGATGATGGATTGCTATGAGCACCACCCTGTGGACGGTGCTCATAGCAATGCTGTAATTCAGCTACATAGAGGTGATCTGTGATCACCTCTATGTAGCAGAGGTGATCGAGTAGTGGATGCTTCTAGCCTCTCATGGAGGCTATTGAAGCATGCCAGAATTAAAAAAAAAGTGTTTAAAAGTCTTTAAAAAAATATATAAAAAGTTCAAATCACTCCCCTTTCACCCCAGTCAAAATAAAACAATAAAAAAAACAAGAAACAATAAAAAATCAAACCTACACATATTTGGTATTGCCGCTTTCAGAATCGCCTGATCTATCAATAAAAAAGGACTAACCTGATCGCTAAATGGCGTAGCGTAAAAAAAACAACAAAAAGCCAAAATTACATTTTTTTTGGTCGCTGCAACATTGCATTAAAATGCAATATCGGACGATCAAAAGGACGTATCAGGGATGACTGTTCTTCCCAGACAATTTTCTCTGTACATAGCTGACATAAGGCTTTCTTGTAGCCAGATGGGAGTTTTTTACTGTAGATGGTACTTTTGCGATTTGCAGTTTTTTTCCTTGATTTTGGTGCAGTATCCTTGTCTCTGTAGAAGAGAGAAAAAGGGAAATTCCCATAAGGATGGATCCTGTACCAAAGTGCTTACCCTTACCAGGTATACTCACTGGGCCGGGCTTAGCGCTGGGCTCTGCAGATGCAGATCTAAGAGAAGGCACATCCATCATTTAGAACCTCAGTCCTACTTTGTGGAGTCATCAGTCAGGGTCCTTTTATACAGTAACTGAAACCCAGTACTTCTTCTCATCCAATAGGATGAGGTCTCTCCCCCACCGTGATAGGTCCTGTCTTCTGGCGCCTTCCCAGGTTAGAAATTTTCAAATTTCCCACCAAAATTGCAGTGCATTCCACCGTGGAACGCAGGACGGAAGTGACATTGCCCCTTCTCTCTTGGCGGTGTACGTCACTTCATGTGGATGCCCAGAACTGCTGGAGAGTGCAAAAACCACTGCTGATATGCAGGTGTGAGGGGGAGGGAAGCTACGAGGCTGGTGGCTACAGGAGGCCCCCAGGCACTTCTTCACCATCCAGCATGGCCAGCGGCGCCGGAGGATGGTGGTGCAGTCCCACCAGAGGCAGGAGCAGCTGAGGGAGGAAGGTGGGGGATGATCGACCCAGACTGCCCAGCTTAAAGGTACCAGGACCCAGACTGCCCAGTTTAAGAGTGACACACAAAAAACCTCTTCATCCCTTAGGGACAGGAAAACACTGGGGATTGAGGGAAGGAGAGGGCTATTTAAACCTTTTGTTTCCTGTCCCTAATTAGGATGGGGAGGCAACCTCCTGTGTGCTGTCGTGGAAGGGATTAGAGAAAACTAAAGTACCGTGTTTCCCCAAAAATAAAACAGGGGCTTATATATTTTTTGCTCCGAAAGATAGGTTAGAACTTATTTTAAGGAGATGTCTTTTTTGTTTTCCGTGAACAACAATCCACATTTATTCTTGAACAAACAAATAAGCATTTATTCAAATATAATCATGTCATTACACTGCACATTCACATTACACATACACAGACCCTGCACTTACACATATATATGCACACACACATTACACATACTGTACATACACATATATATTGTGGTAGATCTGCTCACTCAGCTGAGCACAGAGGTAGACATAGGATCACTGTCTTTTTATGATCTTCACTGGTTTATTATATATGCTGCATAAACCATGATGATGTAAAAATAAACATGGCTCTTGCGGCAAAAACAGGAAAACAAAACAAAATGGTAACACAAAGCACAGTTCTTGTGATAGCGGGGATCTGCCCGCTCAGGGTTAGCAAAAACATATGGTTCAGGTTATCATATACATAAACACTTCTCTAGAGTTAGCCTCTCCAGACACACTGAACACTGAATGCCTCATAAGGCCGACTATTTAAACCCCAGACCACACCCTGGGGTGGAGATATGCTGACCTCCAGGATTTTGCTAGGGATTTTGTCACATATCCCCCTCTGCCCAAAGCTGGAGGTTTTGGCACCTTTACTCACTAAGCAGGGAAGACTGGACAGGGCATCTGCATTGCCATGTAATTCCCCTGGCCTATGCTCCAAGCTGTAGTCCTGGAGTGCCAGAAACCACCTAGTCACCCAGGCATTCTTCCTGTTCCTTTCCCTCATCCATCTCTGGGGCGCATGGTCTAACACTAACCTGAACTTCCGGCCTAACAGGTAGTAATTCAGCGTGTTAATTGCCAATTTGATGACCAAACATTCTTTATCCATGGTGGCACAGTTTTTCTCACAGACAGAGAGATTTCTGCTTAAGTACAGGATGGAATGTTCCTCCCTTTTACTTCCTGGGACAACACAACCCCCAACCTCACCTCTAAGGTGTCTGTCTGGACCATGTTTGGCCATCGACATCTTCCTACCCCTAAGAAGATCAGTAAGGGGGTGGCTATCATGGCAAAATGTGGGTTCAATCGCTGATAGCATCCCACAATTGCCAGAAATGTCTGAACTTGTTTGTTGGAGCTCAGTTGCGGCAAATTCTGGATTGCCTCTGCTTTATTTACTTGAAGCCTGATTTCAAATCTTTTGACTATATAGCCATTTTCCCTATAGTGCACTTCTTTGGGTTTATGGTAAACCCTGCCTTCCTCAATGCATCCACTACCACCTAGTAGATGACTTCCCCAATCCGGGCTACAGATCACAATGTCGTCCAGATAAGCTTCGGTGTACTTTTTGTGAGAGGCTAGGATCTGGTCCATGGCCCTCTGGAAGGTTTCTGGGGCTCTATACAGACTGAACTGCAACCTGGTGTATTGAAAGCAGCAGTCAAGTGTAGACAAATCTATCTTCTCCATGGCACTTGGGGACAGGAGAATTTGCCAGTACCCTTTCATTAGGTCCAGGGTGGTGATATACCTGGCTGACCCTAGCCGCTCAATGAGCTCATCAATCCAGGGCATCGGATATGTGTCAGACCTTGTTCATCTTCCTGTAGTTATTACAGAAATGCCATTCCATCCTGCTTCGACACAAGGACAATGGGGCTGGACCAATAGCTCTTTGACTCCTTGATTATGCCCAGACTCAACATTCTCCTCATCTCATTGGAGATCACCTAGCTGAGGCCTTTGAGAATCTGAGAAGGCTTTTGGTCCACCCTCACATGCGGTTCTGTCAGGATTTCATGCTCCACAACCTGTGTACAACCTGGCCACTGGGAAAAGAGGTCCTGATTCTACTGAAGAAGATCTCAGCACTGTAACATTCTCAACCCTTTCAGGATTGACCCCTAGGCATGTCGCTTTTACCAGTTCCCTGTCTTGCCATGATTTGAGCAGGTTAATGTGGTATACCTGGTACAACTTTCTTCTCCCTGGTTGGTGGACATTGTAGTTGATGCCACTCAACTTTTTGAACACTTCATATGGCACTTGTCACTTGGCCAGGCTTACTTTCCCCCATGTGGATCAACACCAACACCCGGTCCCGATTGTAGACCCCTGCCTGGGCCTCTTGTGCTTGAAGGAGGCTCTCTCTCACAATCGGCATTACCCTCTTACTCCTGTTCTGCAAGTGGGCCACATGATCAATGATGCTTTTGCTTTTCTTACCTCCGCTTCCCAGGTCTCCATTGCAATGTCCAGAAGTTCCCAAGGGTGCCGTCCGTAAAGCAGCTAGAATGGTGAAAACCCCGTAGAGGCCTCTGGGACTTCTCTAGCGGAGAACAGTTAGTATGGTAGAAGGCAATCCCAGTCTCGACCATCCTTCTCCATGACCTTCTTCAGCATAGAAGTCAAGGTCTTGTTGAACCTCTCCACCAGGCTGCCCATCTGAAGATGGTTCACAGACATCCAGAGTTTGGTAATTTGGAGAGTCTTATACAACTCCTTTATCACTTTCGACATAAAAGAAATCTATTGGTCCATCAGAATCTCCTTTGGCAGGGCCATTCGGGACAAAATTGGACTTGCTCTTGCTCTGTTATACTACCGGGTGGAGGAATTTCTCAGTGGTACTGCCTCTGGATACTGTGTTGAATAGTACAATACCACCAGGATGTACTGGTGACCCCTGGCAGACTTAACTAAGGGCCCGACAAGGTCCATGGCAATTTGGTCAAATGGGACTTTTATTATGGGCAACGGCACTAGGGGACTGAGAAAGTGGGATATGGAAGCAGTTAGCTGACAGGTAAGGCAGAATCTACAAAAATTAACAATGTCACAGTGACACCCAGGCCAGTAGAACCTCTTGTGTTTTTTCTACTTCTAGATGCTCACTCAAGACATGGGAATAGCCCAGATCTAATACCCTACGCCTATAGCGACCCACACCACCAACTGCTCTATTATTTCCCCTCTTGATTTAGTGACCCGATAAAGTAGCTCCTCATTTAAAGTGAAATATGGAAACCTGATGTCAGCCATCAGCTCTTAAGCAACACCTTTTATCACAGTAACATTATCAAAAGCCCCTTTTAATGTAAGATCTTGTACTCCCTCACCTTAATTTGACATACTCTTGTGCATCCTGTAACGCCAAATCATAAGTCTTTTGGGACTTGCCAGTTAGATAGGGGGCCAGCACCTCTGCCCACTGCTCTGGCGGTAGATTCTCACACTCTGCTACCCTCTCAAAAACAGTCAAGAAAGCTTACACATCATCACCTGGGAGATTTTTTGAATTGCTTGTCTTACCGCTTTTCGGACGTTTGTGTCGTCACCTGGACTTGGGGAGGAGCTGCCGATCTTCCATAAACCGCCTCTGCAAGCAACTTAATCTGTGTTGCTGCTGTTGTTGCACCTGTTGTATAAGCAGCTTACTGGTCCATATATTACTGCTGTATCTGTTGCTGGTGCTGCTAGTGCTTTTGCTGCTGCACTTGTACCAGATGTTTATTCAGGTCCTCCATTTTGCCTGTTGTGGTTTGCTGGCTTGTGGCCACTTTTAAGCAGGACATGCAATACCTCTTGTACCAGACATACATGTTCACTGGGAACACTGCCTGAACTTTTAACACCACCACCTGTAGTAGATCGGCTTACTCAGCTCTGCACGGAGGTAGACACGGGAGCACTGTCTCTTTAAGATCTTCATTGCTTTATTATTTATGTTGCATAAACCATGGAGAAGTAAAAATAAATACAGCCTTTGTGCAAAAATAGGAAAACAAACGAAAGTGGTAACACAAAGCACAGTCCTTGCGGTAGCGGGGATCCACTCATTCAGGGTTAGCAAAAACTATTGGCACAATTATTAGAAACTGGAAGAAATACAAGATGACTGTCAATCTTCCTCAGTCCGGGGGCTTCGTACAAGATCTCAGCTCGTGGGGTAAAGATGATTCTGAGAAAGGTCAAGAATCAGAACAGAATTTCATGGGGGACCTGGTCAATGATCTGGAGAAAGTTGGGACCACAGTCTCAAACATTGCCACTAGTAACACACTAAGCCGTCATGAATTAAAATTCTGCAAGGCACACAAGGTCCCCCTGCTCATGCCAGCACATGTCCAGGTCTGTTTGAAGTTCGCCAATAACCATCTGGATGATCCAGATGAGGCATTGGAGAAGGTCATGTGGTCAGATGAGACCAAAATAGAACTTTTTTGTATCAACTAAACTCGCTATTAGGGTTGAGCGACTTTCATTTTTTTAAGATCGAGTAGGGTTTTGGGAAACCCGATTTTGTCCAGAGTCGAGTCGAGTGCAGTCGGCCGATTATCGCTAAAAGTCGGGGATCGACCGAAACACGAAACCCAATGCAAGTCAATGGGGAAGCATAGTCGGCAGTGAGTGGAGGCCAGGAAAACACCTACAGTGCCCATTTTAATGCCAAAAACATCCATTCTTGTTTCTGAAGCTTGCCAATCTTAATTAACTGTATAATAATAGTTGGGCATAGGGAATTGGGTGAAAGTTGTGGGGGGAGTAGGGCTGGCTCAAGTTTTTCGTGGGCCCAGGAAATGCGGACTACGTCACGGCGGTGTTGCAGGGAAAGGTAAGTATTTAAAAGTTGCAAGTGCTGTGATCCTGAGCAAGCAGGGGGGGGGCCCACTCGTTCGCATTGCCACTGGCACAGGGCCCCTCAAAGTACGGCGGTGTGTTTGCATGGCGGGGGCGCCTCCCACCAGCAGCGACACTTTTGCGTACTCTGAGGGGCCCTGTGCCAGTGACGTCGCCAACGAGTATGCCCCCCCACCTGATGAAGGAACCTGCACTTTCATCTGCACCTTCCTCTTTGTCCCTGTGTAAGGTGGTATAACATGCGGGAAGGGGAACCTTACTTTCAGCAGGGACAGATTCTGGCTGTGTAGAGTACAAGGGGAATGTAGTGGTCTAGGTCAATGTACCAGCAGACTCATTTAGCAGTGGCTGGGCAATGGGCAGGATGAGGAGGAAACAGATATAGGGCCAAAGAATAAAGTAGGCTACATGCAGTTCAAAATTGGTAACAGGACTAAACAGGCGGCATTGCTTTGTTCAGTGGAGTAGCAAACCCAAGAGCAGCAGACACTGTTTCAAGGGCCTAACCACACTAGTAGGCCAAATGCAGTTTAATATCTGATAGTATAGGGCGAAAGCCAGAATGTGGAAGCTCAGCTTTGTTCAGTTGAGGACAACACCAGGGAGGGGCAGACACCTTTAGTAGGCCGGAAAAGCCTATTGCATTTTTTAAAATGGTAATTTGGAGCAGAAGGTTGAAGCTCAGCTTTATTTACTTGAGGGCAACACCAGGGAGGGGCAGAAGCCGTTAGTAGGCCCTAACCACCATTTTTTTTTTTTAAACCACATAATGAGAGCCGGAAGGTTGAAGCTCAGCTTTATTTAGTTGAGGACAACACCAGGGAGGGGCACACAGACAGACACCTTTAGTAGGCCTGAAAAGCCTATTGCATTTTTCAAAATGGTAATTTGGAGCAGAAGGTTGAAGCTCAGCTTTATTTAGTTGAGGGCAACACCAGGGAGGGGCAGAAGCCGTTAGTAGGCCCTAACCACCATTTTTTTTTTAAAACCACATAATGAGAGCCGGAAGGTTGAAGCTCAGCTTTATTTAGTTGAGGACAACACCAGGGAGGGGCAGAAGCCGTTAGTAGGCCCTAACCACCATTTTTTTTTTTAAAACCACATAATGAGAGCCGGAAGGTTGAAGCTCAGCTTTATTTAGTTGAGGACAACACCAGGGAGGGGCAGAAGCCGTTAGTAGGCCCTAACCACCATTTTTTTTTTTAAAACCACATAATGAGAGCCGGAAGGTTGAAGCTCAGCTTTATTTAGTTGAGGACAACACCAGGGAGGGGCACACAGACAGACACCTTTTGTAGGCCTGAAAAGCCTATTGCATTTTTCAAAATGGTAATTTGGAGCAGAAGGTTGAAGCTCAGCTTTATTTAGTTGAGGGCAACACCAGGGAGGGGCAGAAGCCGTTAGTAGGCCCTAACCACCATTTTTTTTTTAAAACCACATAATGAGAGCCGGAAGGTTGAAGCTCAGCTTTATTTAGTTGAGGACAACACCAGGGAGGGGCAGAAGCCGTTAGTAGGCCCTAACCACCATTTTTTTTTTTTAAACCACATAATGAGAGCCGGAAGGTTGAAGCTCAGCTTTATTTAGTTGAGGACAACACCAGGGAGGGGCACACAGACAGACACCTTTAGTAGGCCTGAAAAGCCTATTGCATTTTTCAAAATGGTAATTTGGAGCAGAAGGTTGAAGCTCAGCTTTATTTAGTTGAGGGCAACACCAGGGAGGGGCAGAAGCCGTTAGTAGGCCCTAACCACCATTTTTTTTTTAAAACCACATAATGAGAGCCGGAAGGTTGAAGCTCAGCTTTATTTAGTTGAGGACAACACCAGGGAGGGGCAGAAGCCGTTAGTAGGCCCTAACCACCATTTTTTTTTTTTAAACCACATAATGAGAGCCGGAAGGTTGAAGCTCAGCTTTATTTAGTTGAGGACAACACCAGGGAGGGGCAGAAGCCGTTAGTAGGCCCTAACCACCATTTTTTTTTTTAAAACCACATAATGAGAGCCGGAAGGTTGAAGCTCAGCTTTATTTAGTTGAGGACAACACCAGGGAGGGGCACACAGACAGACACCTTTTGTAGGCCTGAAAAGCCTATTGCATTTTTCAAAATGGTAATTTGGAGCAGAAGGTTGAAGCTCAGCTTTATTTAGTTGAGGGCAACACCAGGGAGGGGCAGAAGCCGTTAGTAGGCCCTAACCACCATTTTTTTTTTAAAACCACATAATGAGAGCCGGAAGGTTGAAGCTCAGCTTTATTTAGTTGAGGACAACACCAGGGAGGGGCAGAAGCCGTTAGTAGGCCCTAACCACCATTTTTTTTTTTAAAACCACATAATGAGAGCCGGAAGGTTGAAGCTCAGCTTTATTTAGTTGAGGACAACACCAGGGAGGGGCAGAAGCCGTTAGTAGGCCCTAACCACCATTTTTTTTTTAAAACCACATAATGAGAGCCGGAAGGTTGAAGCTCAGCTTTATTTAGTTGAGGACAACACCAGGGAGGGGCAGAAGCCGTTAGTAGGCCCTAACCACCATTTTTTTTTTTAAAACCACATAATGAGAGCCGGAAGGTTGAAGCTCAGCTTTATTTAGTTGAGGACAACACCAGGGAGGGGCAGAAGCCGTTAGTAGGCCCTAACCACCATTTTTTTTTTTAAAACCACATAATGAGAGCCGGAAGGTTGAAGCTCAGCTTTATTTAGTTGAGGACAACACCAGGGAGGGGCAGAAGCCGTTAGTAGGCCCTAACCACCATTTTTTTTTTAAAACCACATAATGAGAGCCGGAAGGTTGAAGCTCAGCTTTATTTAGTTGAGGACAACACCAGGGAGGGGCAGAAGCCGTTAGTAGGCCCTAACCACCATTTTTTTTTTTAAAACCACATAATGAGAGCCGGAAGGTTGAAGCTCAGCTTTATTTAGTTGAGGACAACACCAGGGAGGGGCAGAAGCCGTTAGTAGGCCCTAACCACCATTTTTTTTTTAAAACCACATAATGAGAGCCGGAAGGTTGAAGCTCAGCTTTATTTAGTTGAGGACAACACCAGGGAGGGGCAGAAGCCGTTAGTAGGCCCTAACCACCATTTTTTTTTTTTAAACCACATAATGAGAGCCGGAAGGTTGAAGCTCAGCTTTATTTAGTTGAGGACAACACCAGGGAGGGGCACACAGACAGACACCTTTAGTAGGCCTGAAAAGCCTATTGCATTTTTCAAAATGGTAATTTGGAGCAGAAGGTTGAAGCTCAGCTTTATTTAGTTGAGGGCAACACCAGGGAGGGGCAGAAGCCGTTAGTAGGCCCTAACCACCATTTTTTTTTTAAAACCACATAATGAGAGCCGGAAGGTTGAAGCTCAGCTTTATTTAGTTGAGGACAACACCAGGGAGGGGCAGAAGCCGTTAGTAGGCCCTAACCACCATTTTTTTTTTTTAAACCACATAATGAGAGCCGGAAGGTTGAAGCTCAGCTTTATTTAGTTGAGGACAACACCAGGGAGGGGCACACAGACAGACACCTTTAGTAGGCCTGAAAAGCCTATTGCATTTTTCAAAATGGTAATTTGGAGCAGAAGGTTGAAGCTCAGCTTTATTTAGTTGAGGGCAACACCAGGGAGGGGCAGAAGCCGTTAGTAGGCCCTAACCACCATTTTTTTTTTAAAACCACATAATGAGAGCCGGAAGGTTGAAGCTCAGCTTTATTTAGTTGAGGACAACACCAGGGAGGGGCAGAAGCCGTTAGTAGGCCCTAACCACCATTTTTTTTTTTTAAACCACATAATGAGAGCCGGAAGGTTGAAGCTCAGCTTTATTTAGTTGAGGACAACACCAGGGAGGGGCAGAAGCCGTTAGTAGGCCCTAACCACCATTTTTTTTTTTAAAACCACATAATGAGAGCCGGAAGGTTGAAGCTCAGCTTTATTTAGTTGAGGACAACACCAGGGAGGGGCACACAGACAGACACCTTTTGTAGGCCTGAAAAGCCTATTGCATTTTTCAAAATGGTAATTTGGAGCAGAAGGTTGAAGCTCAGCTTTATTTAGTTGAGGGCAACACCAGGGAGGGGCAGAAGCCGTTAGTAGGCCCTAACCACCATTTTTTTTTTAAAACCACATAATGAGAGCCGGAAGGTTGAAGCTCAGCTTTATTTAGTTGAGGACAACACCAGGGAGGGGCAGAAGCCGTTAGTAGGCCCTAACCACCATTTTTTTTTTTAAAACCACATAATGAGAGCCGGAAGGTTGAAGCTCAGCTTTATTTAGTTGAGGACAACACCAGGGAGGGGCAGAAGCCGTTAGTAGGCCCTAACCACCATTTTTTTTTTAAAACCACATAATGAGAGCCGGAAGGTTGAAGCTCAGCTTTATTTAGTTGAGGACAACACCAGGGAGGGGCAGAAGCCGTTAGTAGGCCCTAACCACCATTTTTTTTTTTAAAACCACATAATGAGAGCCGGAAGGTTGAAGCTCAGCTTTATTTAGTTGAGGACAACACCAGGGAGGGGCAGAAGCCGTTAGTAGGCCCTAACCACCATTTTTTTTTTTAAAACCACATAATGAGAGCCGGAAGGTTGAAGCTCAGCTTTATTTAGTTGAGGACAACACCAGGGAGGGGCAGAAGCCGTTAGTAGGCCCTAACCACCATTTTTTTTTTAAAACCACATAATGAGAGCCGGAAGGTTGAAGCTCAGCTTTATTTAGTTGAGGACAACACCAGGGAGGGGCAGAAGCCGTTAGTAGGCCCTAACCACCATTTTTTTTTTTAAAACCACATAATGAGAGCCGGAAGGTTGAAGCTCAGCTTTATTTAGTTGAGGACAACACCAGGGAGGGGCAGAAGCCGTTAGTAGGCCCTAACCACCATTTTTTTTTTTAAAACCACATAATGAGAGCCGGAAGGTTGAAGCTCAGCTTTATTTAGTTGAGGACAACACCAGGGAGGGGCAGAAGCCGTTAGTAGGCCCTAACCACCATTTTTTTTTTTAAAACCACATAATGAGAGCCGGAAGGTTGAAGCTCAGCTTTATTTAGTTGAGGACAACACCAGGGAGGGGCACACAGACAGACACCTTTAGTAGGCCTGAAAAGCCTATTGCATTTTTTAAAATGGTAATTTGGAGCAGAAGGTTGAAGCTCAGCTTTATTTAGTTGAGGGCAACACCAGGGAGGGGCAGAAGCCGTTAGTAGGCCCTAACCACCATTTTTTTTTTTTAAACCACATAATGAGAGCCGGAAGGTTGAAGCTCAGCTTTATTTAGTTGAGGGCAACACCAGGGAGGGGCAGAAGCCGTTAGTAGGCCCTAACCACCATTTTTTTTTTTTAAACCACATAATGAGAGCCGGAAGGTTGAAGCTCAGCTTTATTTAGTTGAGGGCAACACCAGGGAGGGGCAGAAGCCGTTAGTAGGCCCTAACCAAAGTTGAAGGCCAAATGCAGTTTAATTTCTGATACTATAGGCCGAAAGCCAGAAGGTGGAAGTTCCGATTTAGACAGTGGAGGACAATTTGAATTAGGGACTGCAGACAGACTTAGTAGGCTGTCCCCTGTGGACCATGCATCCACCACATTAACCCATTGCGCCGTAATGGACACGTAATCTTCCGTGGCCATGCCTACAGGTCCATGCGTCTGTTGTCAGGTGCACCTTTGTACTCACAGATTGCCAGAGTGCATGGACAATGCGGTCTTCTACATGCTGGTGGAGGGTTGGGATGGCTTTTCTCGCAAAAGAAGTGTCGACTGGTTAGCTTGTAGCGTGGTACAGCGTAGTCCATCATGGCCTTATTAATAGTAAATAAAATATATAACTAGGCTCTATGAACTTTTAAATAGGTTCCAGGGGTACACGGGCAGCATTGGTGTGGTCAGTGGAGGAGTATTGCAAGTAGGGGCTGCAGACAGGCTATCAAAGGCCTAAAATAACAAACAGTAGGCAGTCATGGCAGTTTTACATCGGTTACATGGATACACAGGCAGGCACTCCAGGCAGCATTGTGGTCAGTGGAGGAGTATTGCAAGTAGGGGCCGCAGACAGGCTATCAAAGGCCTAAAATAACAAACAATAGGCTCATGGCAGTTTTACAGCGGTTACATGGATACACGGGCAGGCAGCTTGGTGGTCAGTGGAGGAGTATTTAAAGTAGGGACCGCAGACAGGCTTCAAAGGCCTAACATAAGAAAATGGGCTGGCTGTAGGCACTTTATAATTGGTTCCAGGGGTACACGGGCAGCAGTGGTCTGGTCAGTGGAGGAGTATTTAAAGTAGGGACCGCAGACAGGCTATCAAAGGCCTAACATAACAAACAATAGGCTCATGGCAGTTTCACAGCGGTTACATGGATACACGGGCAGGCAGCTTGGTGGTCAGTGGAGGAGTATTGCAAGTAGGGGCTGCAGACAGGCTATCAAAGGCCTAAAATAACAAACAGTAGGCAGTCATGGCAGTTTTACATCGGTTACATGGATACACAGGCAGGCACTCCAGGCAGCATTGTGGTCAGTGGAGGAGTATTGCAAGTAGGGGCCGCAGACAGGCTATCAAAGGCCTAAAATAACAAACAATAGGCTCATGGCAGTTTTACAGCGGTTACATGGATACACGGGCAGGCAGCTTGGTGGTCAGTGGAGGAGTATTTAAAGTAGGGACCGCAGACAGGCTTCAAAGGCCTAACATAAGAAAATGGGCTGGCTGTAGGCACTTTATAATTGGTTCCAGGGGTACACGGGCAGCAGTGGTCTGGTCAGTGGAGGAGTATTTAAAGTAGGGACCGCAGACAGGCTATCAAAGGCCTAACATAACAAACAATAGGCTCATGGCAGTTTCACAGCGGTTACATGGATACACGGGCAGGCAGCTTGGTGGTCAGTGGAGGAGTATTGCAAGTAGGGGCTGCAGACAGGCTATCAAAGGCCTAAAATAACAAACAGTAGGCAGTCATGGCAGTTTTACATCGGTTACATGGATACACAGGCAGGCACTCCAGGCAGCATTGTGGTCAGTGGAGGAGTATTGCAAGTAGGGACCGCAGACAGGCTTCAAAGGCCTAACATAAAAAAATGGGCTGGCTGTAGGCACTTTATAATTGGTTCCAGGGGTACACGGGCAGCAGTGGTCTGGTCAGTGGAGGAGTATTTAAAGTAGGGACCGCAGACAGGCTATCAAAGGCCTAAAATAACAAACAATAGGCTCATGGCAGTTTCACAGCGGTTACATGGATACACGGGCAGGCAGCTTGGTGGTCAGTGGAGGAGTATTGCAAGTAGGGGCCGCAGACAGGCTATCAAAGGCCTAAAATAACAAACAATAGGCTCATGGCAGTTTTACAGCGGTTACATGGATACACAGGCAGCTTGGTGGTGAGTGGAGGAGTAGTGCAAGGAGTGTCTGTCCCAGTACTCCCAAAATATAAATAGATGTTAATGTCTCGCAAAACAACCAAAACAAAAAAAAAAGGTGGCATACTTAGGTACAGGGGTGGGCTCATCTACTGAGTTTCTGACATAGTAATTTGGCAGTAACTATTTAATGGTGCCAATATAGGACACAGACACAGACTACTTTAAGTTGCATCATAGATGTCTACAAATTTGTATTGTCAGTGCCAGACATTGAATGATGTCAGCGAATAGACTAAAGATTGGTGGAGCTGTGCGACATAATTTTGCACGTGGTAGAGCACATTTTGAGCTGGGGTAGGGGGGAACTCTCTTGAGGCCGGCGGGACCGCCCCAGGGCCCCTCATGTTACAACGGTGTGTCTGACGTTGGGTGCGCACCACCACCGCCAGAGACACTACATTGTACTATGAGGGACCCAGTAGCAATGCCGTCAACCAAAAGCGAGCACACCCACCTCTTCAGACAAACAGCAGTCTCACGGGTGCTTGCGCCAAGTCGCGATACCACGGCCCCGTGTGGGGAGTTTTGCCATTTAGGGAGGTGTAAACATGTCGTATGCTGTACAATCAGCTGCAGCAAATTAGACATTAGAAAAGTAATTCACAGGCAAGAGCTTTTCATAGGAAAGCTAGGTGTCGGCCGGGCAAGGTGGGGCAAAAGATTTCGAAATCCAGTTGTGGTTCATTTTAATGAATGTTAGATCGTCAACATTTTGGGTAGCCAGACGAGTCCTTTTTTCGGTTAATATTGAACCTGCAGCACTGAATACTCTTTCTGATAGGACACTTGCTGCCGGGCAAGCAAGCTCCTGCAATGCATATTCTGCCAATTCTGGCCAGGTGTCTAATTTGGAGGCCCAGTAATCAAATGGGAATGACGGTTGAGGGAGAACATCGATAAGGGATGAAAAATAGTTAGTAACCATACTGGACAAATGTTGTCTCCTGTCACTTTCAATTGATGCAGCAGTACCTGTCCTGTCTGCGGTCATAGCAAAATCACTCCACAACCTGGTCAGAAAACCCCTCTGTCCAATGCCACTTCTGATGTGTGCACCCCTAACACTCCTAGTCTGCTGCCCCCTGGAGCTCGTGTGAGAACGATCACGTGCGCTGTGTGCTGGGAATGCCTGAAGCAAACGGTCAACAAGAGTTGATTGTTTGGTTGCTAATATTAGTTCCAAGTTCTCATGTGGCATAATATTTTGCAATTTGCCTTTATAGCGTGGATCAAGGAGGCAGGCCAACCAGTAATCGTCATCGTTCATCATTTTCGTAATGCGTGTGTCCCTTTTTAGGATACGTAAGGCATAATCCGCCATGTGGGCCAAAGTTCCAGTTGTCAAATCTCCGGTTGTGATTGGTTGAGGGGCAGTTGCAGGCAAATCTACGTCACTTGTGTCCCTCAAAAAACCAGAACCCGGCCGTGACACGCAACCAAATTCCTGTGCCCCCGGGAAAGGTTCGGCATTAAAAATATACTCATCCCCATCATCCTCCTCGTCCTCCACCTCCTCTTCGCCCGCTACCTCGTCCTGTACACTGCCCTGACCAGACAATGGCTGACTGTCATCAAGGCTTTCCTCTTCCTCTGGTGCAGACGCCTGCTCCTTTATGTGCGTCAAACTTTGCATCAGCAGACGCATTAGGGGGATGCTCATGCTTATTACGGCGTTGTCTGCACTAACCAGCCGTGTGCATTCCTCAAAGCACTGAAGGACTTGACACATGTCTTGTATCTTAGACCACTGCACACCTGACAACTCCATGTCTGCCATCCTACTGCCTGCCCGTGTATCCTCCCACAAATAAATAACAGCACGCCTCTGTTCGCACAGTCTCTGAAGCATGTGCAGTGTTGAGTTCCACCTTGTTGCAACGTCTATGATTAGGCGATGCTGGGGAAGGTTCAAAGACCGCTGATAGGTCTGCATACGGCTGGCGTGTACAGGCGAACGTCGGATATGTGAGCAAAGTGCACGCACTTTGAGGAGCAGGTCAGAGAACCCAGGATAAGTTTTCAATAAGCACTGCACCACCAGGTTTAAGGTGTGAGCCAGGCAAGGAATGTGTTTCAGTTGGGAAAGGGAGATGGCAGCCATGAAATTCCTTCCGTTATCACTCACTACCTTGCCTGCCTCAAGATCTACTGTGCCCAGCCACGACTGCGTTTCTTGTTGCAAGAACTCGGACAGAACTTCCGCGGTGTGTCTATTGTCGCCCAAGCACTTCATAGCCAATACAGCCTGCTGACGCTTGGCAGTAGCTGGCCCATAATGGGACAACTGGTGTGCAACAGTGTCATCTGCCGATGGAGTGGTTGGCAGACTGCGTTCTGTGGAAGAGCTGTAGCTTCTGCAGGAGGACGAGGAGGAGGAGGAGGAGGGGGTGCGAACGCCTACAGCCAACTGTTTCCTAGACCGTGGGCTAGGCACAACTGTCCCTAAATTGATGTCGCCTGTGGACCCTGCATCCACCACATTCACCCAGTGTGCCGTGATGGACACATAACGTCCCTGGCCATGCCTACTGGTCCATGCATCTGTAGTCAGGTGCACCTTTGTACTCACAGATTGCCTGAGTGCATGGACGATGCGCTGTTTAACATGCTGGTGCAGGGCTGGGATGGCTTTTCTGGAAAAAAAGTGTCGACTGGGTAGCTCGTATCGTGGTTCAGCGTACTCCATCAGGGCTTTGAAAGCTTCGCTTTCAACTAACCGGTAGGGCATCATCTCTAACGAGATTAGTCTAGCTATGTGGGCGTTAAAACCCTGTGTACGCGGATGCGAGGATAAGTACTTCCTTTTTCTAACCAGAGTCTCATGTAGGGTGAGCTGGACTGGAGAGCTGGAGATCGTGGAACTTTCGGGTGTGCCGGTGTACATGGCAGACTGAGAGACGGTTGGAGACGGTATTGTTTCCGCCGGTGCCCTAGATGCAATATTTCCTCCTACAAAACTGGTGATTCCCTGACCCTGACTGCTTTTGGCTGGCAAAGAAACCTGCACAGATACTGCCTGTGGTGCGGAAAATGGTGGCCTTACAGTGACGGAAGGGATGTTGCGTTGCTGACTAGCTTCATTGGCCGAGGGTGCTACAACCTTGAGGGACGTTTGGTAGTTAGTCCAGGCTTGAAAATGCATGGTGGTTAAGTGTCTATGCATGCAACTAGTATTTAGACTTTTCAGATTCTGACCTCTGCTTAAGCTAGTTGAACATTTTTGACAGATGACTTTGCGCTGATCAGTTGGATGTTGTTTAAAAAAATGCCAGACTGCACTCTTCCTAGACTCGGATCCCTTTTCAGGGATTGCAGACTGAGCTTTAACCGGATGGCAACGCTGTGCTCCAACAGGTTTTGGCTTTGACACGCGTTTTGGGCCAGATACGGGCCCGGCAGATGTAACCTGTTGCGATGTTGATGCCTGCTGCGGCCCCTCCTCCACCTCCGCTTCTGAACTACTGCCGCCTGCACCCTGTTCCCCCAATGGCTGCCAATCGGGGTCAATAACTGGGTCATCTATTACCTCCTCTTCGAGCTCGTGTGCAACTTCGTCTGTGTCACTGTGTCGGTCGGTGGTATAGCGTTCGTGGCGGGGCAACATAGTCTCATCAGGGTCTGATTGTGGATCTGTACCCTGAGAGGGCAATGTGGTGGTCTGAGTCAAAGGAGCAGCATAGTACTCTGGCTGTGGCTGTGCATCAGTGCACTCCATGTCAGAATATACTTGTAATGGGCATGGCCTGTTAAATGTTTCACTTTCTAAGCCAGGGACGGTATGTGTAAAGAGCTCCATGGAGTGACCCGTTGTGTCGCCTGCTGCATCCTTCTCTCTTGTTGTAGTTTTTGCTGAGGAGGACAAGGAAGCGACTTGTCCCTGACCGTGAACATCCACAAGCGACGCGCTGCTTTTACATTTACCAGTTTCGGAAGAGGAGGCAAAAGAGCTAGAGGCTGAGTCTGCAATGTAAGCCAAAACTTGCTGTTGCTGCTCCGCCTTTAAAAGCGGTTTTCCTACTCCCAGAAAAGAGAGCGTTCGAGGCCTTGTGTAGCCTGACGACGAAACTGGCTCCACAGCTCCAGACTTAGGTGGAATATTTTTATCCCCACGACCACCTGATGCTCCTCTACCACTACCATCATTACCAGCTGACAATGAACGCCCACGACGACCTCTTGCACCAGACTTCCTCATTGTTTTAAAATCTTAACCAAAGTAACTTTATTTGTTGCTGTCAAACAACTTACACGGTGAGCTATAACTTCAGTATGATTTCAATATCCCTTAACAGGTTGGTGAGACCACAAGGAAAATCAGGCACAATGTTACACACTCTGTTTTCTGTGGCACAAAATCACAGAGATGACACACACGCAGGACTGTCACTCAAGCACTAATGTCAATATTAATCTCCCACCTAATTTATTTTTTTTTTTTTCTCAGGGAGACTTTAGAAACCAAATAATATTAAAAAAAAAAAAAAAAAGGCTTTCTATGGCCCACAATTAGAGAGAGAGAGGTGGCACACCCAGGAGTCAAGACTGGCACACAAGCTGAGAGGGCAATATTACTCTCCCACTGTTTTTTTATGTATTTTTTGTTTTTTCAGGGAGACTTTAGAAACCCAATAATATTTTAAAAAAAAAATAAATAGGCTTTCTATGGCCCACTGAATGAGAGGGAGAGAGGTGGCACACCCAGGAGTCAAGACTGGCACACAAGCTGAAAGGGCAATATTACTCTCCCACTGTTTTTTTAGGTTTTTTTTTTTTTTTCAGGGAGACTTTAGAAACCCAATAATATTTTAAAAAAAAAATAAATAGGCTTTCTATGGCCCACTGAATGAAAGGGAGAGAGGTGGCACACCCAGGAGTCAAGACTGGCACACAAGCTGAAAGGGCAATATTACTCTCCCACTGTTTTTTTATGTATTTTTTGTTTTTTCAGGGAGACTTTAGAAACCCAATAATATTTAAAAAAAAAAATAAATAGGCTTTCTATGGCCCACTGAATGAGAGGGAGAGAGGTGGCACACCCAGGAGTCAAGACTGGCACACAAGCTGAAAGGGCAATATTACTCTCCCACTGTTTTTTTAGGTTTTTTTTTTTTTTTCAGGGAGACTTTAGAAACCAAATAATATAAAAAAAAAAAAAAAAAAAAATAGGCTTGCTATAGCCCACTGAATGAGAGATAGCACACACAGCAGTGGCACACAAGCCCTGACTGAGGCCAATATTTTTCTCCCACTGATTGATGTAGTGTTTTTGTGTTGAGGTAGAATTTAGAACACAAATCACGGAAAAAATAAATAGGCTTTCTATGGCCCACTGAATGAAAGGGAGAGAGGTGGCACACCCAGGAGTCAAGACTGGCACACAAGCTGAAAGGGCAATATTACTCTCCCACTGTTTTTTTATGTATTTTTTGTTTTTTCAGGGAGACTTTAGAAACCCAATAATATTTAAAAAAAAAAATAAATAGGCTTTCTATGGCCCACTGAATGAGAGGGAGAGAGGTGGCACACCCAGGAGTCAAGACTGGCACACAAGCTGAAAGGGCAATATTACTCTCCCACTGTTTTTTTAGGTTTTTTTTTTTTTTTTCAGGGAGACTTTAGAAACCCAATAATATTTAAAAAAAAAAATAAATAGGCTTTCTATGGCCCACTGAATGAGAGGGAGAGAGGTGGCACACCCAGGAGTCAAGACTGGCACACAAGCTGAAAGGGCAATATTACTCTCCCACTGTTTTTTTAGGTTTTTTTTTTTTTTTCAGGGAGACTTTAGAAACCCAATAATATTTAAAAAAAAAAATAAATAGGCTTTCTATGGCCCACTGAATGAAAGGGAGAGAGGTGGCACACCCAGGAGTCAAGACTGGCACACAAGCTGAAAGGGCAATATTACTCTCCCACTGTTTTTTTATGTATTTTTTGTTTTTTCAGGGAGACTTTAGAAACCCAATAATATTTTTAAAAAAAAATAAATAGGCTTTCTATGGCCCGCTGAATGAGAGGGAGAGAGGTGGCACACCCAGGAGTCAAGACTGGCACACAAGCTGAAAGGGCAATATTATTCTCCCACTGTTTTTTTAGGTTTTTTTTTTTTTTTCAGGGAGAATTAGAAACCAAATAATATTAAAAAAAAAAAATAAATAGGCTTTCTATGGCCCACTGAATGAGAGGGAGAGAGGTGGCACACCCAGGAGTCAAGACTGGCACACAAGCTGAAAGGGCAATATTACTCTCCCACTGTTTTTTTAGGTTTTTTTTTTTTTTTCAGGGAGACTTTAGAAACCAAATAATATTAAAAAAAAAAAAAAAAAAAAAAAAAAATAGGCTTGCTATAGCCCACTGAATGAGAGATAGCACACACAGCAGTGGCACACAAGCCCTGACTGAGGCCAATATTTTTCTCCCACTGATTGATGTAGTGTTTTTGTGTTGAGGTAGAATTTAGAACACAAATCACGGAAAAAATAAATAGGCTTTCTATGGCCCACTGAATGAAAGGGAGAGAGGTGGCACACCCAGGAGTCAAGACTGGCACACAAGCTGAAAGGGCAATATTACTCTCCCACTGTTTTTTTATGTATTTTTTGTTTTTTCAGGGAGACTTTAGAAACCCAATAATATTTTTTAAAAAAAATAAATAGGCTTTCTATGGCCCACTGAATGAGAGGGAGAGAGGTGGCACACCCAGGAGTCAAGACTGGCACACAAGCTGAAAGGGCAATATTACTCTCCCACTGTTTTTTTAGGTTTTTTTTTTTTTTCAGGGAGACTTTAGAAACCAAATAATATTAAAAAAAAAAAAAAAAAATAGGCTTGCTATAGCCCACTGAATGAGAGATAGCACACACAGCAGTGGCACACAAGCCCTGACTGAGGCCAATATTTTTCTCCCACTGATTGATGTAGTGTTTTTGTGTTGAGGTAGATTTTAGAACACAAATCACGGAAAAAATAAATAGGCTTTCTATGGCCCACTCAGTGAGAGATGGCACACACAGGGATGGCACTGTAGCAGAAATGCCAATCTTAATCTCCCACAAAAAAAAAAAAAAAAAAAAAAAAAAAACTGTCCTACAATTACTATCTCCCTGCAGTAATGTAAGCCAGGTATGGCAGGCAGCAATAGGAGTGGACTGATGCACAAATTAAATAAAAAGTGTGGACAAACAAAAAAGATAGCTGTGCAGAAAGGAAGGAACAAGAGGATATGTGCTTTGAAAAAAGCAGTTGGTTTCCACAGTGGCGTACACACAGCAATACAGCTATCACGGAGCCTTCTAGGGCAGCCCAATGAGCTACAGCGCTGAGGGGAAAAAAAAAAAAAAATAGCTTCCACAGTCCCTGCACACCGAAGGTGGTGTTGGACAGTGGAAATCGCTGCAGCACAAGCGGTTTGGTGGTTAGTGGACCCTGCCTAACGCTCTCCCTGCTTCTGACGAAGCGGCAGCAACCTCTCCCTAAGCTCAGATCAGCAGCAGTAAGATGGCGGTCGGCGGGAACGCCCCTTTATAGCCCCTGTGACGCCGCAGACAGCAAGCCAATCACTGCAATGCCCTTCTCTAAGATGGTGGGGACCAGGATCTATGTCATCACGCTGCCCACACTCTGCGTTCACCTTCATTGGCTGAGAAATGGCGCTTTTCGCGTCATTGAAACGCGACTTTGGCGCGAAAGTCGCGTACCGCATGGCCGACAAGCACAGGGGTCGGATCGGGTTTCATGAGACGCCGACTTAGCCAAAAGTCGGCGACTTTTGAAAATGATCGACCCGTTTCGCTCAACCCTACTCGCTATATTTGGAGGAAGAAGGTTGAGTACAACCCCAAGAACCCCATCCCAACCTTGAAGCATGATGGGGAAACATCATACTTTGATGGTGCTTTTCTGCAAAGAGGACAGGGTGACTGCTTTGTAATGAAGAAAGGATGGATGGGGTCATGTATTGCGAGATTTTGGCTAACAACCTCCTTCGATCAGCAAGAGCATTGAAGATGGGTTGTGGATGTGTCTTCCAGCATGACCCGAAACACACAGCCAGGGCAACTAAGCAGTGGTTCCATAAAAAGCATTTTTAGGTCCTGAAGTGACCTAACCAGTCTCCAGACGTGAACCTTCAAAGGAGACAAGGCTTTTTTAAATTAAAAATATTAGTCTGTGGAACACTCTACTGTACTTGAAGATCTGGTTACAATGGGAGCCACTGATAGTTGCAAAAAGGGCTTAGATGCTTTTTTTAGAAGAAAATATCACAAATTTTTATATAAATGTCTTAAGTTATTTTCTGAATGTTTGGTCCCAAGTAGAGTTGAGCGACTTTTACTTTTTTCGGATCAAGTTGGGTTTCGCGAAACCCAACTTTGTCAAAAGTCGGGTCGGGTGAAATCGGCCGATTATTTCGAAAAGTCAGGGGCCGACTGAAACACGAAACCCAATGCAAGTCAATGGGGAATCAAAGTCGGCAGTGAGTGGAGGACAGGAAAACCTACAGTGCCGATTTTAATGCCAAAAACATCAATTCTTATTACTTAAGCTTGTCAATCTTAATTTACTTTATAATAATAGTTAGGCATTGAAAACTGGGGGTCATTTGGCTAAAGTTGTGGGGGGGGTAGGGCTGGCTCAAGATTTTCGTGGGCCCAGGAAATGCAGAATACGCCACGGCGGTGGAGCAGGGAGAGGTAAGTATTTAAACTTTGCAAGTGCTGTGATCCTGAGCAAGCAGGGGGGGCCCACTCATTGGCACTGGCACAGGGCCCCTCATAGTACGGTGGTGTGTTTGACGGTGGGCAGCGCCTCCCACTGGCAGAGACACTTTTGCGTACTATGAGGGGCCCTGTGCCAGTGATGTTGCCAATGAGTATGCCCCTCTCACCTGATGAAGGAACCTGCACTTTCATCTGCACCTTCCTCTTTGTCCTCGTGTAAGGTGGTATAGTATGCGGGAATGGGAACCTGACTTTCAGCAGGGTCAGATTCTGGCTGTGTAGAGTGCAAGGGGAATGTAGTGGTCTGGGTCAATGTACCAGCAGACTCATCTAGCAGTAGCTGGGCAATGGGCAGGATGAGGAGGAAACACAGATATAGGCCCAAATAATAAAGTAGGCTAAATGCAGTTCAAAATTGGTAACAGGACTAAACAGGCGGCATTGCTTTGTTCAGTGGAGGAAAACTGTAATGAGTGGCAGACACAGTTAGTAGGCCCAAATAAGTAAGTAGGCTAAATGCAGTTCAAATGTGGTAACAGGACTAAACAGGCTGCATTGCTTTGTTCAGTGGAGGAAAACTGTAATGAGTGGCAGACACAGTTAGTAGGCCCAAATAATAAAGTAGGCTAAATGCAGTTCAAATGTGGTAACAGGGCTAAACAGGTGGCATTGCTTTGTTCAGTGGAGGAAAACTGTAATGAGTGGCAGACACAGTTAGTAGGCCCAAATAATAAAGTAGGCTAAATGCAGTTCAAATGTGGTAACAGGACTAAACAGGCGGCATTACTTTGTTCAGTGGAGGAAAACTGTAATGAGTGGCAGACACAGTTAGTAGGCCCAAATAATAAAGTGGGCTAAATGTCTGCCAAAAAATTCTTCATAAATTAACAGGTAGCATAGCTAGGTACAGGGGTGGGCTCCTCTGCTGAGTAGCAGACAGTGGTAGTATGCGCAAAGTATTAACTGGTCTAAATGGAGGCCAGGGCCCCTGTATATTTTAACTATCATCTATCATTTCAACAAACTTGTATTGGCAGTGCCATTGAAGGATTTAACAACACTGACTACACAGTGGTGGAGCAGGGAGAGGTAAGTGGTAGAGCACTGTTTGAGCTGGGGGGAACACTCTCGTGGGCTGCGGTACTGGCACAGGGCCCCTCATTTTACGACGGTGTGTCTGACGTTGGTTGTGCACCACCACCACCATCAGTACCAGCTGGCAACCACCGCCCACGGGCTCTTCCATCAGACTTCCTCATTTTTTGGAAAATCTAACCAAAATAACAACCGTTATATGGTACTGTAAAACAAGGTATAAGGTGTATATAAACTTGTTGAGAATTTAAATCTCCCTTTTTTTGGGGGGAGACTGAACCAAAACTCAGGCCCTGTGCATAAAACAACACAATGTAAGTGGCAGAAAGTGGCTGGCTGATATACAGCAAACTAACAGGACTGAAGTATATCCACTTTGTGAGAATTTGAATCTCACTTTTTTGGGGGGGAGAATGAACCAAAACTCAGGCCCAGTGTATATAACAACGCAATCTAAGTGGCAGAAAGTGGCTGGCTGACATACGACAAACTAACAGGACTGAAGTATATCCACTTTGTGAGAATTTGAATCTCACTTTTTTTTTGGGAGACTGAACCAAAACTCAGGCCCAGTGTATAAAACAACACAATGTAAGTGGCAGAAAGTGGCTGGAAGATCGGCAGAAGTAAGATGGCGGTCGGCGTGCACGCCCCTTTATAGCCCCTGTGACGCCGCAGAAAGCAAGCCAATCACTGTGATGCCCTTCTCTAAGATGGTGGGGACCAAGACCTATGTCATCACGCTACCCACACTCTGCGTCCTCCTTCATTGGCTGAAAAATGGTGCTGAAAGCGTCATATGAAATGCCACTTTTGCACGCTGATCGGTGACCACATGGCCGATCCCACACTAGGATCGGGTCGGGTTTCAAGAAACCCGACTTTGATGAAAGTCAGCGATTTTTGAATTTGTCTGATCCATTTCAATCAACCCTAGTCCCAAGCATTAACAGTTAAGTTCAGGAGGGAAAAAGTAGCTCTTTTGTGTCTGAATGGATCATGAATGATAACAACCTAAAAAAAATTTCATATAGACAATAATTACTCCCATTGTATTCTATGATGCAATATATTAAACCGAAAACAGAAAGATCACTCACAATAAAGGAACTATGTGGAATAATACCCAGAGCAAATATAACCCCGAAGAGAGATCATAAAAAACAAGGATAAGGAGATATTTTTGAGATATCAAAAATAATTTCTTTAGTGAACATCACAACATAACGGCTCTTACATGAATGTATTGCAGAGCTATATAATAGCTGACACACTTCAAAGTGATAGCATGTCTATCTAAGTAGAGGATTTCAAACCATATAGTAGTAGCAAATACGGTAGCTCCTATGTTTAAGGGTATGTGAATATAGGTGGAGAGCTTTGCGGCTGCATGCATATGACACCTACAACATTGCAGACATGCTATTTGCCTCACCTGAACGTCGGACTGGAGTGCCTTGGGCCCACCAGAGAAAAATCATTCTTGGGGCCCACCATGCAGTTATGTAAAAATATCATTCAGGATAGATCCTATATACTGCACCATACAAGAGAGCTGACAGATCCTCTATATACTACACCACAAGGGACTCATCCTCTATATACTACACCACACAGGACACATCCTCTAGATACTGCACCACACAGGACACATCATCTATATACTACACCACACGGGACACATCCTGTATATACTGCACCACACTGGACACATCCTGTATATACTACACCACACAGGACACACCCTATATATAGTACACCTCACTAGACACACCCTATATATACTACACCTCACTAGACACACCCTATATATACTACACCACACAGGACACATCCTCTATATACTACACCACACAGGACACATCCTCTATATACTACACCACACAGGACACATCCTCTATATACTACACCACCCAGGACACATCCCCATATACTACACCACACAGGAAACATCCTCTATATACTACACCACACAGGACACATCCTCTATATACTACACCACACAGGAGACATCCTCTAGATACTGCACCACACAGGACATATCCTCTATATACTGCACCACACAGGACACACCCTATATATAGTACACCTCACTAGACACACGCTATATATACTACACCACACAGGACACATCCTGTATATACCACACCACACTGGACACATCCTCTATATACTACACCACACATCCTCTATATACTTCACCACACAGGACACATCCTCTATGTACTACACCACACAGGACACATCCCCTATATACTACACCACACAGGAAACATCCTCTATATACTACACCACACAGGACACATCCTCTATATACTACACCACACAGGACACATCCTCTATATACTACACCACACATCCTCTATATACTTCACCACACAGGACACATCCTCTATGTACTACACCACACAGGACACATCCTCTATATACTACACCACCCAGGACACATCCCCTATATACTACACCACACAGGAAACATCCTCTATATACTACACCACACAGGACACATCCTCTATATACTACACCACACAGGACACATCCTCTATATACTACACCACACAGGAGACATCCTCTAGATACTGCACCACACAGGACATATCCTCTATATACTGCACCACACAGGACACACCCTATATATAGTACACCTCACTAGACACACGCTATATATACTACACCACACAGGACACATCCTGTATATACCACACCACACTGGACACATCCTCTATATACTACACCACACAGGACACATCCTCTATATACTACACCGCACAGGACACATCCTATATATACACTACACTGCACGGGACACATCCTTTATATACTACATCACACAAGACACATCCTCTATATACTTTACCACACAGGACACATCCTCTATATACTACACCACACAGGACACATCCTCTATATACTACAGTCACAACACGTGCATGGAGAGCCTGTGTGTTGGGCTCTCCATGCATGTGTGGTGACTGTGAAACAGCAGCGACACATGCAGGTGCGGAGCCGAGCAGCTCATCAGCCAGCACGCTCCATGTATCCGGGTTCCCTCTGCAGCTTATTTGTTAAGCGCTATAGCTTGCCGAATAAGCACGGACCTGATCAAATTCACTAATGTCTAGTTTTGATAATTTGTTCCAGCTTTTTTGGTGGAATTGTGGTGACCAGAAAAAAGGACATTTGGCGTTCTTGAATTGTTTCTGTTTTACAGTGTTTACTGACCAGGTTAACCGGGTTCATATTTTGATAGATTGGACTTTTCTGAAAGCGGCAATACCAAATATGTGTACTTTTTAGTTTTAAATATCTTTATTTTCAATGAGATAAAAGGGGGTGATTTGAACTTTTAGGTATTTAAAAACCTTTTTTTTTTTACTTTTCACTGGTATAGTTAGACCCCTTAGAGGACATGACGATGCGATTATCCGATATCATGTGCTATTATATATAGTGATGACACAGCAACACTGCATATAGCAGAAAACATGGTCTCATTTGAAGCCCGGTCACAGGAAGCTGACCCCCGGCTGTCAAGACAACCCATCTGCGACCCGCGATCACGTCATGGGCGCGCCAATGGGTGAGAGAGTGATGCGCTCGCATGTTGCCACGTGTTAAATGCCGCTGTCAGAAATTGACAGTGTCATCTAACACACACCATACATATAAGGCAGATGTTGTAAAGGTGTTAAATACCTGAGAATCCCCTTCCCCGCTGTGTCACCCAATATCCTGTGGGCCTCCTCCCCCACTGTGTCACCTAATATCCTTTGGTGTTATGGTTCTCAATGGCAAGAGAACATAGCCCAGCAAACATACGAACTAGCTCTTGGAAGGATGGAAACTAAACTGACCATGAACTAAACCTGCCGCACAACTAACAGTAGCCGGGTAGCGTAGCCTGCGTTTTATCCCTAGACGCCCAGCGCCGGCCGGAGGACTAACTAATCCTGGCAGAGGAAAATATAGTCCTGGCTCACCTCTAGAGAAAATTCCCCGAAAGGCAGACAGAGGCCCCCACAAATATTGGCGGTGATTTTAGATGAAATGACAAACGTAGTATGAAAATAGGTTTAGCAAAATTGAGGTCCGCTTACTAGATAGCAGGAAGACAGAAAGGGCACTTTCATGGTCAGCTGAAAACCCTATCAAAATACCATCCTGAAATTACTTTAAGACTCCAGTATTAACTCATAACATCAGAGTGGCAATTTCAGATCACAAGAGCTTTCCAGACACAGAAACGAAACTACAGCTGTGAACTGGAACAAAATGCAAAAACAAACAAGGACTAAGTCCAACTTAGCTGGGAGTTGTCTAGCAGCAGGAACATGCACAGAAAGGCTTCTGATTACAATGTTGACCGGCATGGAAGTGACAGAGGAGCAAGGCTAAATAGCGACTCCCACATCCTGATGGAAACAGGTGAACAGAGAGGATGATGCACACCAGTTCAATTCCACCAGTGGCCACCGGGGGAGCCCAAAATCCAATTTCACAACAGTACCCCCCCCTCAAGGAGGGGGCACCGAACCCTCACCAGAACCACCAGGGCGATCAGGATGAGCCCTATGAAAGGCACGGACCAAATCGGAGGCATGAACATCAGAGGCAGTCACCCAAGAATTATCCTCCTGACCGTATCCCTTCCATTTGACCAGATACTGGAGTTTCCGTCTGGAAACACGGGAGTCCAAGATTTTTTCCACAACGTACTCCAACTCGCCCTCAACCAACACCGGAGCAGGAGGCTCAACGGAAGGCACAACTGGTACCTCATACCTGCGCAATAATGACCGATGAAAAACATTATGAATAGAAAAAGATGCAGGGAGGTCCAAACGGAAGGACACAGGGTTAAGAATCTCCAATATCTTGTACGGGCCGATGAACCGAGGCTTAAACTTGGGAGAAGAAACCCTCATAGGGACAAAACGAGAAGACAACCACACCAAGTCCCCAACACAAAGCCGAGGACCAACCCGACGCCGGCGGTTGGCA
Organism: Ranitomeya variabilis; assembly: GCF_051348905.1. Taxonomy (NCBI): domain Eukaryota; kingdom Metazoa; phylum Chordata; class Amphibia; order Anura; family Dendrobatidae; genus Ranitomeya; species Ranitomeya variabilis. Next base: position 1,013,420,993 of record NC_135232.1, on the reverse strand, counting down.
AAAAGCTGAGTCTTCTCCTGGGACAACTTCAAATTGTCCACTACCTGCCCCCAAATCTGATGCAACCTCTCCACCACAGCATCCACTCCAGGACAATCCGAAGATTCCACCTGACCAGAAGAAAATCGAGGATGAAACCCCGAATTACAGAAAAAGGGAGACACCAAGGTGGCAGAACTGGCCCGATTATTGAGGGCAAACTCCGCTAAAGGCAAAAAAGCAACCCAATCATCCTGATCTGCAGACACAAAACACCTCAAATATGTCTCCAAGGTCTGATTCGTCCGCTCGGTCTGGCCATTAGTCTGAGGATGGAAAGCAGACGAGAAAGACAAATCTATGCCCATCCTAGCACAGAATGCTCGCCAAAATCTAGACACGAATTGGGTACCTCTGTCAGAAACGATATTCTCCGGAATACCATGCAAACGGACCACATTTTGAAAAAACAGAGGAACCAACTCGGAAGAAGAAGGCAACTTAGGCAGGGGAACCAAATGGACCATCTTAGAGAAACGATCACACACCACCCAGATGACAGACATCTTCTGAGAAACAGGAAGATCCGAAATAAAATCCATCGAGATGTGCGTCCAGGGCCTCTTCGGGATAGGCAAGGGCAACAACAATCCACTAGCCCGAGAACAACAAGGCTTGGCCCGAGCACAAACGTCACAAGACTGCACGAAGCCTCGCACATCTCGAGACAGGGAAGGCCACCAGAAGGACCTTGCCACCAAATCCCTGGTACCAAAGATTCCAGGATGACCTGCCAACGCAGAAGAATGAACCTCAGAAATGACTTTACTGGTCCAATCATCAGGAACAAACAGTCTACCAGGTGGGCAACGATCAGGTCTATCCGCCTGAAACTCCTGCAAGGCCCGCCGCAGGTCTGGAGAAACGGCAGACAATATCACTCCATCCTTAAGGATACCTGTAGGTTCAGAATTACCAGGGGAGTCAGGCTCAAAACTCCTAGAAAGGGCATCCGCCTTAACATTCTTAGAACCCGGCAGGTAGGACACCACAAAATTAAACCGAGAGAAAAACAACGACCAGCGCGCCTGTCTAGGATTCAGGCGTCTGGCGGACTCAAGATAAATTAGATTTTTGTGGTCAGTCAATACCACCACCTGATGTCTAGCCCCCTCAAGCCAATGACGCCACTCCTCAAAAGCCCACTTCATGGCCAAAAGCTCCCGATTCCCAACATCATAATTCCGCTCGGCGGGCGAAAATTTACGCGAGAAAAAAGCACAAGGTCTCATCCCGGAGCAATCGGAAGTTCTCTGCGACAAAACCGCCCCAGCTCCGATTTCAGAAGCGTCGACCTCAACCTGAAAAGGAAGAGCAACATCAGGCTGACACAACACAGGGGCGGAAGAAAAGCGGCGCTTAAGCTCCCGAAAGGACTCCACAGCAGCAGGGGACCAATCAGCAACATCAGCACCCTTCTTAGTCAAATCAGTCAATGGTTTAACAACATCAGAAAAACCAGCAATAAATCGACGATAAAAGTTAGCAAAGCCCAAAAATTTCTGAAGACTCTTAAGAGAAGAGGGTTGCGTCCAATCACAAATAGCCTGAACCTTGACAGGATCCATCTCGATGGAAGAGGGGGAAAAAATATATCCCAAAAAGGAAATCTTTTGAACCCCAAAAACGCACTTAGAACCCTTCACACACAAGGAATTAGACCGCAAAACCTGAAAAACCCTCCTGACCTGCTGGACATGAGAGTCCCAGTCATCCGAAAAAATCAAAATATCATCCAGATACACAATCATAAATTTATCCAAATAATCACGGAAAATGTCATGCATAAAGGACTGAAAGACTGAAGGGGCATTTGAAAGACCAAAAGGCATCACCAAATACTCAAAGTGGCCCTCGGGCGTATTAAATGCGGTTTTCCACTCATCCCCCTGCTTAATTCGCACCAAATTATACGCCCCACGAAGATCTATCTTAGAGAACCACTTGGCCCCCTTTATGCGAGCAAACAAATCAGTCAGCAGTGGCAACGGATATTGATATTTAACCGTGATTTTATTCAAAAGCCGATAATCAATGCACGGCCTCAAAGAGCCATCTTTCTTAGCCACAAAGAAAAAACCGGCTCCTAAGGGAGATGACGAAGGACGAATATGTCCCTTTTCCAAGGACTCCTTTATATATTCTCGCATAGCAGCATGTTCAGGCACAGACAGATTAAATAAACGACCCTTAGGGTATTTACTACCCGGAATCAAATCTATGGCACAATCGCACTCCCGGTGCGGAGGTAATGAACCAAGCTTAGGTTCTTCAAAAACGTCACGATATTCAGTCAAGAATTCAGGAATCTCAGAGGGAATAGATGATAAAATGGAAACCACAGGTACGTCCCCATGCGTCCCCTTACATCCCCAGCTTAACACAGACATAGCTTTCCAGTCAAGGACTGGGTTATGAGATTGCAGCCATGGCAATCCAAGCACCAACACATCATGTAGGTTATACAGCACAAGAAAGCGAATAATCTCCTGGTGATCCGGATTAATCCGCATAGTTACTTGTGTCCAGTATTGAGGTTTATTGCTAGCCAATGGGGTGGAGTCAATCCCCTTCAGGGGTATAGGAGTTTCAAGAGGCTCCAAATCATACCCACAGCGTTTGGCAAAGGACCAATCCATAAGACTCAAAGCGGCGCCAGAGTCGACATAGGCATCCGCGGTAATAGATGATAAAGAACAAATCAGGGTCACAGATAGAATAAACTTAGACTGTAAAGTGCCAATTGAAACAGACTTATCAAGCTTCTTAGTACGCTTAGAGCATGCTGATATAACATGAGTTGAATCACCGCAATAGAAGCACAACCCATTTTTTCATCTAAAATTCTGCCGTTCACTTCTGGACAGAATTCTATCACATTGCATATTCTCTGGCGTCTTCTCAGTAGACACCGCCAAATGGTGCACAGGTTTGCGCTCCCGCAGACGCCTATCGATCTGGATAGCCATTGTCATGGACTCATTCAGACCCGCAGGCACAGGGAACCCCACCATAACATCCTTAATGGCATCAGAGAGACCCTCTCTGAAATTCGCCGCCAGGGCGCACTCATTCCACTGAGTAAGCACAGCCCATTTACAGAATTTCTGGCAGTATATTTCAGCTTCGTCTTGCCCCTGAGATAGGGACATCAAGGCCTTTTCCGCCTGAAGTTCTAACTGAGGTTCCTCATAAAGCAACCCCAAGGCCAGAAAAAACGCATCCACATTGAGCAACGCAGGATCCCCTGGAGCCAATGCAAAAGCCCAATCCTGAGGGTCGCCCCGGAGCAAAGAAATCACAATCCTGACCTGCTGAGCAGGATCTCCAGCAGAGCGAGATTTCAGGGACAAAAACAACTTGCAATTATTTTTGAAATTTTGAAAGCAAGATCTATTCCCCGAGAAAAATTCAGGCAAAGGAATTCTAGGTTCAGATATAGGAACATGAACAACAAAATCTTGTAAGTTTTGAACTTTCGTGGTGAGATTATTCAAACCTGCAGCTAAACTCTGAATATCCATTTTAAACAGGTGAACACAGAGCCATTCCAGGATTAGAAGGAGAGAGAGAGAGAAAGGCTGCAATATAGGCAGACTTGCAAGAGATTCAATTACAAGCACACTCAGAACTGAGAAAAAAAAAAAAATCTTCAGCAGACTTCTCTTTTCTCTCCTTTCTCTGTCAATTAATTTAACCCTTTTAGGCCGGTCAAACTGTTATGGTTCTCAATGGCAAGAGAACATAGCCCAGCAAACATACGAACTAGCTCTTGGAAGGATGGAAACTAAACTGACCATGAACTAAACCTGCCGCACAACTAACAGTAGCCGGGTAGCGTAGCCTGCGTTTTATCCCTAGACGCCCAGCGCCAGCCGGAGGACTAACTAATCCTGGCAGAGGAAAATATAGTCCTGGCTCACCTCTAGAGAAAATTCCCCGAAAGGCAGACAGAGGCCCCCACAAATATTGGCGGTGATTTTAGATGAAATGACAAACGTAGTATGAAAATAGGTTTAGCAAAATTGAGGTCCGCTTACTAGATAGCAGGAAGACAGAAAGGGCACTTTCATGGTCAGCTGAAAACCCTATCAAAATACCATCCTGAAATTACTTTAAGACTCCAGTATTAACTCATAACATCAGAGTGGCAATTTCAGATCACAAGAGCTTTCCAGACACAGAAACGAAACTACAGCTGTGAACTGGAACAAAATGCAAAAACAAACAAGGACTAAGTCCAACTTAGCTGGGAGTTGTCTAGCAGCAGGAACATGCACAGAAAGGCTTCTGATTACAATGTTGACCGGCATGGAAGTGACAGAGGAGCAAGGCTAAATAGCGACTCCCACATCCTGATGGAAACAGGTGAACAGAGAGGATGATGCACACCAGTTCAATTCCACCAGTGGCCACCGGGGGAGCCCAAAATCCAATTTCACAACACTTTGGGCTCCCCCACTGTGTCACTCAATATCCTGTGGGCCCCCTCACCCACTGTTTCCCCTCTATTATCCTGTGAGCCTGCTCAGAGGGGGAAAGGGGACCCACAGTAAAATAGAGGTAGTTGACAGAATGGGGGAGGGGTCCACAGGAAATTTGAATTTTACTCTGGGCCCCCTCCCCTGTGTCACCTTTAGGTTGCATGGGGGCCCCCTCCCCTAACTGCCTTAGTGGCTGGAGAACTAGTCAGGCTGCAGGCATCATATATTTATTTACTTGCACTCATACTGCAGCCATCAGACTCCCTCTGCTCCTCTGTACAATATATGGCTGTGCTGCTTGGGCAGGACCTTGACCAATCACATCACAGCTCCTTGCCCGAGCTGGTCTGTGAGATCACACAGAAAACTAGCGCTGATTGGCTGAATTGCAGCCAATCAGCGTTTCCACTACTGTCCAGGGCTTTGTGGATGAGGATCTGAGAGACACAGCACAGGAAACAGGTGACTGCGGGTCAGCTGTTGTGTGCATGTGTGTCTCTTCTCTGAGTGACTCAGCCTCAGACAGTCAGCTGTCCTCTGACTGTGCTGGCTGAAGTGAGAGTCGGCACGTATGCACACACAGCTCTCTCGGCATAGTAATAGAAGCCGGCAGCGGCGGCAGGTGATGTGAAGCGCTGCCCCTGCACTTAATAATAATAATTTTTTATTTATATAGCTCCAACATATTCGGCAGTGCTTTACAATTAAGCGGGGACATATATAGACAATGAATTCAATACAAGTTAAGACAATTTAAACAGTGACATTAGGAGTGAGGTCCCTGCTCGCAAGCTTACAATCTACAAGGAAATGGGGGGACACAATAGGTGAAAAGTGCTTGTTATTTCAGGTCTGGCAATTATAGTAAATAGGGATTGTCATATAAAGCTGCATGATCCGGTCATCAGCCCGTGTGTTTAAGTGCAATAGTCAAGTATCAAGTGCAGTTATCATGTGCATGGAGGGTGTGGAGACAGATGAATAGTAGGGTGCAGATTCAGAGTAGTATTTGGAAGGAGGGAACAGGGCAATGAGTAGTAGATGTGGTAGGCTTGTTTGAAGAGATAGGTTTTCAAAGCGCGCTTGAATAGGTCGGGGCTAGGTATCAGCCTGATCGTCTGGGGAAGTGCATTCCAGAGAGCTGCACTTCCCATCACATCACTTGTGGAGCCTGCCTGCTGGTGCTGGCTGTACAATAAAGTGTGCACCGCTTGGCCCACGTTATTATCAAGCAGAGCCGGCATGAATGAAAGAGGCAGGAGCTGGGGCTGGGGGCGGGCCCGGGGCCCACCGGAGGATAGTCCAGTGTCCTGGTGCCCCCGACCGACCCTAGCCTCACAAATCATATAATGTCAACTGTGGTGTGATATCTAGAATACATCGTAAGGATAGCCTGTCTGTCTAATTTGGAACTTGCTGACCATATGATAACAATAGCAGCACCGTAGCTGCGATAAAACAGAGCATATTAATATGGATAGTGAACTCCACGTCTGCATGTAAGTACTACCTGAAGTGTTATAGAAAAGCACACTACACCTTCAATCCTTAGTAATCAAATGGATGAGATAAAACACATTTTGAGCTTAATAGTTTAGATGTAATATACATGAGTGCAGCAAGCCAAATGTTCTACAAACTGATAAAGTGCAAATAGTGACTATTTAGAGTGGTCAGTATCTGAGGTCATGCTATGAACTGACTCTATTCTAAGGACAAGCAAAGTGGGGGATGCGTACCACCTCAAATGTTCTAAATATACGGTCTGCAATGCAATGTATATTTTAACTGACTGCTCACTGTATATATATTATATATGTTGTAATGTTCAATAAAGAAATCTTCTTATCTGTGTTTTTTACAATTGCTCCTTATATTTGCTGTGGATATTATTCCACACGGTACCTTTATTGTGAGAGTGATCTTTTTGTTTTCAGTTTAATGGATTATGCATGATGGTTATACATATATCCCAAAATTAATCTGACATTTATCTAAGGTATATAAGCATCTATATGATCACAACAGCTTTTTTATCACAACACTTTTCACATATAGCTTCAGCCTTGATGTGTGTAGCAGAAATGATCATCTCCTATAAACTCCCCATGAGAACATAAGAGTTCTTTAATGATAAGCACAGGGGTCTTCTGCAGCCCTCTGGTTGTCATGCCACAGTGCCACGCGATCATGTGATAGGGTTGACTATGTGTGGGGCTTGCGAGGCACTACCGGTAAGTGTAAGAGTTAAATGCCACTGTCAGAGATTGATAGCAGCATTTAACATGTTAACAGTTGCAGGTGGTTTGAGATTCCACCCGCGGCTGTATGGGGCACATGACAGCTGATCAAATCAGCTGTCATGTGCCTGAAAACATGCGGGCTCAGCACCAGAGCAAGCATCAAAGAGAGGGACATCATAGGTAGTAAAAGGGTTAAATGGTATTCAATCTGAGTAATACCCATAAATAACTATTCTCTTTTTTCTATCACTGAGCCAGTTACATAGTTACATAGTTACATAGGTTGAACAAAGACCTAGGTCCATCAAGTTCAACCTTTCTCCACCAACTGTACATTTTGTCACTAATCTAGCTATAACCTGGCATGTTATGGATATAAAGGAAATAGCCCAGCCCTCTTTTAAAAGCTGTTATAGTGTTGGCCATTACTACCTCCTGTGGTAGGGCATTCCACAGTCTGACTGCTCTAAATGTAAAGAACTATTTCCTATTTAGCTGCTGGAATCACCTTTCTTCCACCCATAATAAGTGCCCCCTAGTTGTCAGGACAGTCCTTGGAAGGAACAAGTGTGCCAGCGGTCACACATATCTTTATACATGTAAATGAAATCTCCTCTGAGGCATCTTTTTTTCTAAGCTAAACAAGCCCAACTTTTCCAACCTCTCCTCATATGAGAGGCCTTCCATCCCTTGTAATAATGTAGTTGCCCGTCGTTGAACTGATTCTAACCTCTGAATATCCTTTTTAAAATGTGGAGCCCAAAACTGGATCCCATATTCTAAATGTGGTCTCACCAGTGATTTAAAAAGAGATAATAATATGTTAGGATCACAGAATTCAGAAAGTCAAATGGCACTCCTTCCCTTCTGGGTCCTGCCGTGCATCCAAACAGTAGTTTTCCTCTACATATTGGGTAACAGCATGTAAGAAGACATGGCACAAAGAACATTTTTGTGGGAAAAATTTGATTTTTTATTCTTCCTGCACAACGTTATAAACCTCTGTGAAGAAACGGTGGGTTCAAGGAGCTCATGACACAACTACATAAGTTCCCTAAGGGGTCTAGTTTCTAAAATGGGGTCACTTGAGGAGATTTTTATTTTTGGGGCACATCAGGGGCTCTCCAAACATGACATGGGATCCGCTAATGATTCCAGAAAATTTTACATTCAAAAAGTCAAATGGCGCTCATTCCCTTCTGAGCCCTGATGTGTGCCAAACCAGTGGTTTTCCACACACATGGGGTATCGGCATGCTCATCAGAAGTTGCATAACAAATGTTTAGGGTCCACCTTTTCCTATTACCCTTGAAAAAATAAATTAAAATTTTTGCGAAAAAAAAAGTTAAATGTTCCTTTTTTTTACTTTCAGACTCCATTAAGCTGGTGAAGCACCTGAAGGCTTAATAAACTTCTTGAATGTGGTTTTAAACACATTGAGGAGTGCATTTTTTAGAATTGTGTCATTTTTCAGTATTTTCTGTCCTACAGGCCACAAAGTCACTTCAGATGTGTGGTTGCTCCTAAAAAAATGGTTTGGAAATTTTTTTGGAAAAATGAGAAATCGCTGGTCAACTTTTAACCATTATAACTTCCTAACAAAAAAAATGTTTAAAAAATTGTGTCAATGTAAAGTAGACATGTGGGAAATATTATTTGTTACCAACAGTGATGAGTGAATATATTCGTTACTCGAGATTTCTCGAGCATGCTCGGGGGTCCTCCAGGTATTTTTTAGTGCTCGGAGATTTAGTTTTTAGCGCCGCAGCTGAATGATTTACATCTGTTAGACAGCATAAGTACATGTGGGGATTCCCTAGCAACCAGGCAACCCCCACATGTGCTTATGCTGGCTAACAGATGTAAATCATTCAGCTGCGGCACTAAAAACTAAAACTCTGAGCACTAAAAAATACTCGGAGGACCCCCGGACATGCTCGAGAAATCTCTAGTAACGAGTATATTCGCTCATCACTAGTTAACAACTTTGTGTGACGTAACTCTCTGACTTAAGGGCATAAAAATTAAAAGTTTTAAAATTACAAAATTTGCCAAATTTCTGATATTTGCACGAATAAAGGCAAGTCATTTCGAACAAATTTTACCACTGTCATGAAGTACTATATGTCACCAGAAAACTCTCTCAGAATTGTTGGGATTCGTTGAAGCATTCCAGAGTTATTACCATATAAACTGACACTGGTCAGAATTTTGAAATGTGGCCTGGTCAGGAAGATGAAAACAGGCTTTGGTGTGAAGTAGCTAAACCAACTTCCACTACCTTAGCAGATATGGAAATTACCACTTCATAAAAACGTATTATATTATAAGGTTACTCTCATCGACAACAAACTTCAGAATACTGTCTCTCAGAAATCCTACAAATACTTGCCAACAATAGGGGTCAAACCAAAGCTTATAGTTTCCAGGTTCACTTTTTGACATCTTTTTAAATAATGACATCACATTTGCTATATGACAATCCCATAAAAAAGACCCTGTCACTATGAATTATGGAATCTTTAGATATTGGAAATAATTGCCTATTACAGTATTTGATTCCTACGGAACTCAAGGGTGCATGCCCTCCTGACCCAATAATTTGTCTATTTTAGTTTTGTTGAGATGACACTGCACTTTTGCTAGGATAAGCAGTGGACTTTACAATACAGTGGCATGTAAAAGTTTGGTCACCCCTGTTCAAAATTACTTTTATTGTGAACATTTAAGCAAGATGCAGATGAAATGGTCAATAAATGGCCAAACATAAAAAATATTTTGCCTTCTTTTCCTTTACATTTTAAAAATTACAAAAAGGAAAATGGGCCAATGCAAAAGTTTGGGCACCCTTGGAGATTTGTGTGCGCAGATTACTTTGACCAAGGTCTCAGACCTTAATTAGCATAATAGGGTTATGGTTTGTTCACTATCAGAATTAGGAAAGGCTAGGTGATGCAAATTTCCCAGCATTATAAAAACTGAGCCTCCTCAAACCTTGTGCCAAAAATAGTAGCCATGCTGCCTAGGACTCTGAAAAAAAAATGGTGGCGGCCCACAAAGCATAAGATGGCTATAAGAAGATAGCAAAGCAATTTCAATTTGCCTTTTCCTCAGTTCGAAATGTAATTAAAAAATTGCAGTTAACGGAACAGTGGAGGTCAAGAAAAGTTCTGGAAGACCAGGCAAAATTTCAGTGAAAGCTGCTCATAGGATTGCTAGAGAGGCAAATCAGAACCCCCACTTGACTGCAAAAGACCTTCAGAAAGATTTAGCAGACTCTGGAGTTGTGGTACATTGCTCTACTGTTCAAAGACACAGATTTGCACAAATATGGCTTTTATGGAAGAGTCAGAAGGATGACTCTTCAGGTAACCTCAATGACATCACCGCTAGTCACTGAGGCTGAGCTCACAGCAGCTCATTCACCAGTGGATCTCAGCCTGAACGGTCACATCTTGGCACCATCCAGGTTGAAAATTGTTAATTCCCCAGACATGGATTACGTTGTGGGACAGAACGACAGACAGGTATGGTATATTGTGGTTTTATTATTTTAGTTGTATTACAGGAGAACGAGGGTTTTGGTGAAATTAGGTGTTAGGTGAGTATAACTGTGTTTGTTATTTTTAGATATGGAAAAACTGTGTTTAGTCTTATTTCTAATAAATAACTTTATTCTGGCTGTGTGTTTATTTATAATACAACTATAGGATTAGTAATAGATGGGTGTCTCATAGACACCTCTCCATTACTAAGCCGTGAGCTTGATGTCACTTGACAATACAAAGATGACATCAATCCCACAAATATGAACCTCACTTGCCACTGCTAAAGGGGGTAAGAGTCGGGCAAAACACCAGAATTTGAACATCTAGTAGATGTGCCTTTTCTGGGCAGCTGCAGGCTTCTATGTTTAGGCTGGAGGGGGCCAATATCCATGGCCCCTTTCCAGCCTGAGGATACCAGACCCCAGGTGTCAGCTTTAGCAAGGCTGGTTATCAAAAATGGTGGGGGGACCTCATGCCATTTTTTTTAATTATTTAATTAAATAATTAAAACTTACGGCATGGGGACCCCTCTATTCTTGTTAACCAGCCTTGCTGAAGCTGACAGCGGAGGGTTGCAGCCCCCAGCTGTGAGTATTGTCTGGCTGGTTATCAAAAATACAGGGGAACCCACACAGTTTTTTTTTAAATTATTTATTTACAGCGCAGGCGTGGCTGATGAAGGCTGGCGTCACACTACAATAGAATACGGGCAAGTGCTCGTGAGAAAACATCACATAGCACTCGGCCCAGTGTTAATCTATGGGGCAGCTCACATCAGTATTTATTTTCGCAGCCTTATTCAGCGTGTGTATAAAATCGCAGCATGCTGCAATTGTCACCGAGACTCACCAATGCAAGCTCATGGGTGCGAGAAAAAAAAAATCACACAGCACTCAGACCATGCGAGCGCTGTCTGATTTTTATGCACCGCTGTCCTTTGAAAAGCAGGCAATTCATGTGCTGCATACTGTAAAATCACACTGACAGGTTATATTAGAATAGATATATACAAATAGAATACATAGATACTGTATATAGATGTCAGTGGCACACACACAATTAACAATTGTTAAACAATTAACATTTAAAGAACATATAACACTTAAAAAACATATTTTAAATGGTGGCTGGTCACCCCTGAGGTGGCATCTGTGGACCTACTCAGAATAACTATACTACACCGTATGGCTATTTCGGCTTTTTAAATATTGAATGTTGAGGACATATAGATAGATACCAATTATTTTTTGGTTTCTAAACATGTTGTTTGTTTGGGAAAATCTTCTTTTGGACAAAATTGATAATTTTGTTTGGCATGGACTACCTTGGCAGGTATAGGACTATATAAGGGTTAAACTTGCTTATTAAGTTTTTGTGTTTGTACTATAATATATAAGGTATGTAATTGTTTATAAAATAAAATAATCTATAAAAATGATCTGATTTAAAAAAAACAAACATATTTTAGGAACCATCTATGGCTAAGAGCTAATCCAATGATAAGGTTAACAATTACCTAAATCTGCAATAAATTCACAAGAAAATTAGGTAAGCAAAAAAAATAAAACATAAATTAAAAGACACACAGTGCAAATGGAGGTCAGACCTATACAACCTGAGAGACTGTAAACAGGACTCAGGGGGGTAAAATACCGAGATAGGCATGCGATTCTGACAGACATCTGTATGTGCCTAACTGATCTTAATGGTCCTTTCCTTTTTTCCTGGAGGGGACTGTATGTCAGTAATTTTCTCTGCATCGCGGGTTCAGATTTTCCTCTGGAGTCTGAGCCGAGATAGTAAATTCCCATTTTTTCAGCAAGTCCCTATCTTTCTCGTATGAAGTAGTAAAGTGCCAGAAGACGTTGCTGTAATTATTAAGAAGTTTCAGAGGGAAGCCCCATCTTACCGTAAATTATTGATTTCTTCCTAAGGGCACAAGTAATAGGTAATACGCTTATGTGGAAACGAGGGGTAATGGATGACATATCACAAAAATGTTTACCTTGATTATAAGGTGAGGGGAGATCTCTTCTCTTTCTTGAGCAGAAGAGCAAACACTCTTTAATCTGAAAAAAGTGGATTCTGGTTAAGACATCCCATGGAGCTGTCCCTGGAAGATGTTTAGGACACTATATGCTCTATCGATAATCAAATCGTTATTGATACAGTTTGCAAGCAGGTCCTTAATCAAATCTTGTATATATGATTTTCGATCTGCGTTAGGCATCTCTTCTGGAATGCCCCTGAATTTCAGATTATTACTGTGAGATTGGTCCTCAAGGTCCACTAGCTTAATCTGAATGGCATCAACTTTTTCTGCAAGCTTGCTATGAGCATCAATCAAATTGTTGTGAAGCAGAATGTGGTGGGTTATCATGTAGTTACGGCATTGTTTCGCTGGACTCGCAGAAGGGAAAGTGTATTACCCTGCAGTGGTGTGGCTGAATTGTTCGCAGAAGAAGCAGTGTCCTTTAGGATCGAACGCCCTTTCATTGATGGGTTGTTCCTCTATGAGTCCCATGGGTTTTCTTTCTCCATTTTCCCAGAAGAATTGGCCAAACTGTGAACCCGGGACTGGGTTGGTTCAAGATGGTACAAGAGATTTATTACTCACTGCCATATAGGATGGGTCCGGTACCTGCTGAGAGCTATGCTTAAGTGAGTTGGTCCCGCTGCTTTACGGAAAGCAACTGTGCGCCAACTTTGTCCTGGTGTTTGATTACAAAAAGCTCCAACTTGCTCAGCTTCTTTTGACTCCTTTTGCCTTGAGTCATCATCCCTGGGTGTTGTGGCAATACTAGAGCTGAGCTGGAGCTATGATGGTGGAACAAATGTGAGGCAGTCGGTTAATAAGGGCACTGGCTGCTGGAACTTTGCAGTAAAGCAGCTATCTTCCATGGTTGTCAAGCCTTACCCTGCAATACGAGTGACACTTGATAGACCAGATGGACGGGTGACTAAGGGCGTTATACATTCAAAACGTGTAGATTGAAGGAACCACGGCTGTCTGAGCAGTGTTTGTTGTGCTGTCTTACACATGACTGTGTGGCAAACACTGGATGTTCGGGCCCCCTTTGAAGTGAATGGGGTCCAGGTTCGGGCCTTGGTACTGTTCTAGCACCCAAATTTTTTTTTAACTGTTCAGCCGAACCTGTCAGACCCACCAGACCCGAACATCTCTAATTATTACACATAAATTAATTCATTGACATCAGTGATTTGATTTCTTTGCCTGTATGAAGTGGATGGGTTGTTACCAACAACTGGTGAAAATTTCAAATCAATAGCATCTTTAGAAACATATTTATTAGAAAATTGGAGGCACACTAATAGTTGCCAAATAATTGTACACACATAAATATTCTTGTAGCCAAGTAAAAAAATCACTTTTGCTTTATTAAATATACAAGTTTCAGGTTTACTAACTCTGTGTATTGACTGATAAAACTGTAGATGTTCAATAATAAACTATAAACCTAATCATGAAAAAATATAAAAGACAATAAATTTGCACAAAGTATTGAGTACCATATGTAGTAGGGCAACCTTAAGACAAGACCCCTTTCCCACCCATCAGCTAGTTGCTCAAATGTGCCCTGTGAGGCTGCTAGGGTCTGTATAAACAAGACATACAATACTATTTAAAAGTTTTAGATATGTGCGAAAAAAATGCTGCAAAGTTAGAATACTTATAAAATACTAACAGTTCCCATATTCTCCTTCAGTACAGTTTTTGAAACCAAAGCAAGACATGGGGGAGTTATAAAGAAAGGATGCTACTTGTCTCTTTTTTATCTATAGTACTATACAAAAGTTTTATAGAGGTGTACAAAAAATACTGCAAGGCAAATAAATTAGCAAAAGAAAAATCTAAATCAATTCATATTTGATGAAGCCAATATTTGCCTTTAAAATAGCATAAATTTTTCTAGGTACACTTGCACACGTTTTAATAGAAATTAGTGATGAGCGAGTATACTTGTTGCTCGGGTGTCCTCTAAGTATTTGTAACTGCTAGGAGACAGTGACAAAGTAGTGCTGAAAAAGTACTGTGCGTTATAATTCCCAAAGGTATATCAGGTATTATGTTTATGTCCTAACTTTTACACTTTTTAATTTCACTAAGGAGTTCATGCTCCAGACAGACACCTCCGTCGGGCTGGGAGCTGTGCTGTCCCAGGAGAAAGATAGAGACGAACATTCAGTTCTATGCCTGTAAGGGCACACGAAATACATGTGTTCTCGTCTCAGTTGTCTGCCGCCAAATTCTATAAAGGAATTTTATGCCCAGAGAAATCACAAGACATGGACAATGAGTCATGTCTCAAATGAGTTCTGCTTTACTGATTGGAAGGCACAACATTTTATAGAGAAAAATCAGGGACTTTGTCACACATTACCTCATTGCCTTATCCCATAATTATTGCTAATCATTGCTGACGTCTGTCGCCCATATTTCATTATCTATATTATTCTAATGTTTTATCAATTAGGTCAAGCTGACATCTGTCTTGCACATAATCTTCAAAGTCATTCAATATGGTCAGCTATCTTTATTATCCTGTTTTTCTCTTACAGCAATGAAGTTTATTAGTGGTAGAATCATTAGGGTTTTTCCATTTGCATAGTTCCACATAGCATGTAGATCTTTGATCGACAAGAGGTGACTTGTACAAAGTGGTACGGGCATACTAGAAGCCATTCCAACATTATTCAGTGTCTGTGTTTGTTATATATATTCAGCAAAGCGTCCATTTTGTCTGCAAGCATCTTTTTTGGATATCTTCAGGATAAACATCCTTAACAGCCTGAGTAGGAATCTCTCCTCCTGTGAAAAGAACTATGCCATTGTAGAAAAAGAATGCTTGGCCATCGAGTGGGAAATTGACACCCTGAGATACTACCAGTTAGGCAGAAAGTTCAGGCTAGTCTCAAATCATGTGCCCCCAAGATAGTTTTTAGCACTCCAGGAGTTTTATTTTCTTGTCGAGCACAGGCCAGGGAAGATGCATGCGAATGCAGATGCTGAGTCCAGATTCCCCTGCTTAGCAAGTGAAGGCGCAAAACCCCTGGGTTTGGGCAGAGGAGGGGGGTATGTGACAAAGCTACTGGTAACCTGCTTGAGGGGATATATGTTTCACTGCGCTTAATGGCATCAGTGAAATAAAACCCAGAGATTTTCCTTCAGCACACTAAGTGCGGTGAGGGGTTAACAGCTAATTTGTATAATGGGCTGAGTTTTATATGGACATCCATAGAGCGGGTGGAGGATGTCCACATTATCTCTACCCCAGGGTGAGGTCTGGGGTTTAATTAGCTGTCCTACAGAGGCAGTAGGGCTTCAGTGTCTGGAGAGGAACATTCCAGAGAAGTTTTTGTGTTTTGCTTATACCTGAACCGTGGGTCTTGCTAACCCTGAGCAGGCTGATCCCCACTAATACAAGCACTGTGCTTAGTACTACCATTTTGCTTTGTTTTGCTGTTTTGCCCTAAGGACCATGTTTACCTTATGCTTTACCTTGGTCTCTGCCTCATCTAATAAATCAATGACATTCCTAACGCAACAGTGTTCCCGTGTCTGCCTCTGTATACAGCCGAGTGAGCCAATCCACCACAAATCCTACAAAATCCTAGACTTTATACAACTGTACTTTTTTACATGGGATGACGTGCTGCTTAGATTGATGATTTTTAAGATTGCTTAAAAGGAACCTATCATCTGATTTTGGCAGCCCAAATAGCAGGCAGCCTAAATGAGATAATGTATGTAAAATTGCTGCTAGGTATATTTTTCTTTCAAATGCTCAGTAATTTCAGAGAAAATAAACTTTAAACAGTACCATTCCCATTGGGGACCATAACCAAAGACCAGACTGCCCCTGCCAGCTTTACCCAGTGCTACTGCTGCAGATGACTGATCAATCATGTCAATCATCTGCAGAAGTGCTGGGAAGAGTCAGTTGGAGTCTACGCTAGGATAGTTTGGTATTCAGCTATGGTCCCCAGTTGGATCTTTAAAGATTATTGTCTCTAAAATGCCAAATAGTTCAGAGAAAAATATACCTGACTGCAAACGTGTAACAGAATCTGATTCATCCTGCCCACTGTATGGGCAGCAAGAATCAGATGACAACTTCTCTTTAAAAATCAGATCACCCATCATACGAGCATTTTGCTCATTCTAACGGTGATTGTCAGCATATTTACATGGATGATAATAGGGAAATGAACATTCTTTGGACAATGTTCAATAAGTTATTTCCTAACTATTTATATATTTTACTATTGTTTATTCACACTCTTTCCCTGAAAAAGCGCATTAACAGCTGAATGTCTCAATAAAAAACTTCTTTAATGCAAATGACAGTGACAAAAAAGTGCTGAAGTACTGTACGTTATTAGTGATGGGCGAGCACTAAAATGCTTGGGTTCAGCAAATTGGAATACTTGGGTACTCGACCCGAGCACCGAGCCCAATGTAAGTCTAAGGGAAACCCGAGCATTTTTACCGCGATCCCCCGGGGGTCCTTTTAAGGACTAAAAACATCTGAAAATGATGGAAACAGTGCTCAAATGACATGGGAACCTCATGGGGATAGCCCCTGGAAGCATTTCTGACTCCAAGGTCACAGCTGTAAGCAATGTTGTCAGAGTTTCACCATTTTTATTGGTGCACCAAAAAACATACAAAAACAAAACCAAAATGGATTTTGCTGGGAAATATGTTAAGGTACATGTTTCCAGGGTAATGACTTGTATATAAGGCAAAATAATTAACCCCAGACAAAAATGTTCCTCCACCACTTTGGCTATGTTCACACGCAGCGTTTTTGATGCGTTTTTCACCTTTAACATTGCTTTCAACCAATGCAAATGCATTCACTGGGAAAATGTCATTGTAACATTTAACAACCCTAGTTGGCCATGTGGTGTGTGACACATAAGGAAACACATCTTGTTTCATTTGTGAAGGAGGGACTTAAAGTCACAAAGCCTATTTTTAGAGGGGCATCAGACGGCATTAAAATTCTTAAAGGGCCATTATTAAACAGTGGGTCTCCTATGCTGTTATTGCCTATGCAGTGAGTGGCTGGCCTGCCAAGAATTATGATGCACCCCAATATCCCTTTCACGAGAGGTACAGGAGGGCTTCCTGAAATAATGTTTCATTGAATGCAAGGCTTGCCCTACTATCAAGTGATACGCACCCCAAAGATTCCTTTGAACCCATTTACTGGATGGCCACAGAAAAATCCACTTCAAATTATTCATTTTGTACTCCCACACTGTTTTCTTATGTATTGACTACAAGGCCTGCCCTGCTACCAAGTCATATGCACACCAGTAAGCCTTTGAACCCAGGTACTGGATGGCCACAGGAAAACCCACTTCACATTATTCATTTTGTACTCCCATACTGTTTTTTTATGCATTGACTGCAAGGCCTGCCCTGCTACCAAGTCATATGAACCTCAAGAAGCCTTTGAACCCAGGTACTGGATGGCCACAGGAAAACCCACTTCACTTTCTTCAGTTGGTCCTGCCATACTGTGTCCTTATGCATTGAATGCAAGGGCCGCCTTGACCCAAATTTGCAAGCACCCTAATCCCTCCTTGGAAGAAACATGAATGAGGGCCTCATAAAAAACTTGTCCCATTATGAAGGAGCAGGTCTCCTAGACTTGTAATGCCCATACACTAAGTGTATGGGCTGACAAACATTTCCTCATGGGGGGTACATTTTGAAAAAAAATTTTATGGGGATCATAGACACCCTTCCAAAAAATAGACTGGCTGTAGCAGCACGGAACACTTTAACCCTGGTGATCTAGTAGCGGTGGATGATGAGACGTGGAGGAAGACCTCATTAAAAAAAAGGCCCAATTTAAAGGAGTGGGTCTCCTAGACTCGTAATGCCCATACACTAAGTGTATGGGCTGGCAAACATTTCCTCATGGGGGGTACATTTTTTAAATTTTTTTATGGGAATCATAGACACCCTTGCCAAAAAACAGATTGGCTGTAGCAGCACGGAACACGTTCACCCTGGTGATCTAGTGGGGGGTGGATGATGAGAAGTGGAGGAAGGCCTCATTAAAAAATAGGCCCAATTTAAAGGAGCGGGTCTCCTAGACTCGTAATGCCCATACACTATGTGCATGGGCTGACAAACATATCCCCATGGGGATACATTTAAAAAAGTTTTTTATGGGGATTATGGACACCATTGCCAAAAAATTGACTGGCTGGCGCGTTCACCATGTTGTTCTAGTGGCGGTGGATGATGAGATGTGGAGGAAGGCCTCATTAATGCCTAAACACTAAGTGCATGGGCTGACAAACATTTCCCCCTGGGGGGTACAACATTTTTATTTTTGGTTAGTATTTACAGGCATCATAACAACACCCTTGCCCAAAAATTCAGTGACTGTTGCATCATGGAATACCTTCACCCTTGTGTTCTAGTGGTTGTGGATGATGAGTACGAGGATAAGGAGGAGGATAACACCAAGTAGACAAAATCAAGAAGTGTATACCCATGTGTGGTTGTGAAGAGCTGCATGAGAATACACCTCCCCAAAAAAGACAATGTATTTGAGGTTATGTTTCGCTGTTTTCATTCGGTGGTGTACAGAAGTCTTGCCCAATCCATCCCTTCTTCATTTTTATAAGAGTCAGCCTTTCAGCATTTTCAGTTGACAGGCGGATGGGCTTATCAGTTATAATTCTGCCAGCGGCACTAAATACCCCCTCTGACAACGTTAGCAGCAGGGCAGGCCAGGACCTCCAAGGCATAGAGAGCCAGTTCATGCCACGTGTCCAGCTTGGATACCTAATAATTAAAAGGCACAGTGGAATCACAGAGGATGTTTGTACGATTAGCAAGGTACTACCCCACAGTAATTACCCAAACACTGCATTTCTTTTGACAGCACCCGTTGCCTCTGTGCCAGCGCGATGGGAGGGTCTGAGAAAACTGTCCCAGAACTTTGCCATTGTTCCCCTGCCTGTGCTGGATTGTACTTCTGTCTCTCTCGCCTGTACTCCTTGATTGTACAAAGACGTCTGCTGCCAGCGTTCACAGATGGGAATTTTTTTAGTAATTCCGCTACAAGGGCTCTCTGGTACTGCACCATTTTAGTACACCTGTCTGCCTCTGGAAGAAGAGATTGCAAGTTCTCCTTGTAGCGTGGGTTTAGAAGTATCACCAACCAATAATGAGTGTCACCGAAAATCTTAATAACGTGAGGGTCACGGGAAATGCAGCGCAACATAAAGTCAGCCATATGTGCCAGACTGCTAACAGGCAAGACTTCCGTGTCCTCGCCAACAGGACAACTGACCATGCTGTCCTCCTCCTCATCCTCCTCCTCCCTGTCCACAAGCCATCTCTGCTGAACAGATGGTATGACAACAAAACCAGTTCAACAGAGCACTCAAATGCAACAATGTTTAAACCACAGATAGAGGAGGCATCTGACAGAAAAACCACAATGTTCAATATGTAGCCTTTTTTGATTTTTTGAAAACAAAATTACTGTCACGAAGTAGGCTAACACAACGGCAAAAAAGTGGAATGTATGCCTGAAAAGCAAGTTTTTGTAGCCCACAGATAGAATAGGTGTCGGACAGATATAACAGACTGTTGTAATATGTGGACTGGAGTTTTTTAAATTTTTTTAACCACAAAATACTGTATAGACCAAGGGTAGCAGATAGACAAAAAAGTGGAATGTATGCCTGAAAAGCAAGTATTCAGAGACCAGATAGACTGGGCATCTGACGGAGATAACAGACTGATCAAAATGTGGCCTTGATTTTTTGGGGCCCACCGAAATTGTGTTAATAAGTAGGCTATGACACTAAAAAAAAAATTGAGTAGTAAAATTGCAAAATATTTAGCGCAATTATATGCGATGTGTGTGATGTACAAATCACAGTGATAAATATAAGAACTGTAGCTAAATATTTTGGGGCTAGCTAAAGATTTTTTGGTCAGCAAAATGGTGTCCAAAAATAAAATATATTGTAAGACACTCCAAAAAATACTATAGTACCCAAAAAAAAGGCCAGAATTTTCTGCGCACTCACATCTGATGCCTGGGACAAAAAAAAAATGTTTTAAATTGTTAGATTTTCACACTCTTCTATTGAAATGACCTGGCTGTAGTCTGCAGTGTGACCAAGCAAATAAATGTAGAAAAAAGGGGGCTATGGATTGCTTTGTAACAAAATTATCAGGTATAAGGTGCAAAAAAATAAAAAATAATAGCCATGCAGCTATGTATATATAAAAGCAGCAGACAGGAATGGAGCTTTTGGAGGTATGCAGTGAGATCTACTGTATGTACTCACATACAGTGCCTGCAGGTCTTGTACTGATGTGGATATGCGCACATAGATTCCCCTACCTACCTAGCGCTGCAATCTCTGTACCCCCGAATTAGCCCTAAAGAGGACTGTTGGTTAATCAGGATTTGTGGATTGAACACTAGACTAGTAGACCTACACTAACTAATAAAAGAACGAATCTGACCCAGCTCTCCCTACACTAGCTGAGTCCGGAGCAGAATGCGCCGAGCAGAGCGGCGCCAGGTCTCTTATAGACCTGATGACGCTGTGCTGCCAGCCAATCACTGTAATACCACAACAAAGATGGCTGCGGTATTACAGCGCATGGCAGACAATCCCTGCATGTTCATTGGCACTCTAAAAAGCACCAAAATTTAAAGGCGGAGACCTGAGCTCCCTCTGAATAATCCCGGAAATGCTCGGTGCTCACCGAGTACCGTGATACTTGGGCAAGTACCGAGTAGTGGCGAGAATGCTCGCTCATCACTATCCATTATAGTTCCCAAAGGTATGTCAGGTAGTATGTTATTGTCCTAACTTTTACACTTTTTAATTTTACTTTAGAGTACATGAAATCAGCTACAAATAGTGTGCATTTTCCTAATTTTCCCCATAAAAGGAACTCTTTAAAGAAAGCAAAAAGTAACTTTTTCGATTTATAAAAAGAATCATATTTCCTATATTTTGCATATCAAACAATTTTGTGCCAATCCTAGCTTTAAAGATCAATATCTCAGCCAT
Source organism: Ranitomeya variabilis (assembly GCF_051348905.1). Taxonomy (NCBI): domain Eukaryota; kingdom Metazoa; phylum Chordata; class Amphibia; order Anura; family Dendrobatidae; genus Ranitomeya; species Ranitomeya variabilis. The sequence continues at coordinate 1,013,399,582 of NC_135232.1, read as the reverse complement.
GGCATGTTTATTTTGGTATTAAAGTGCAATAAAGTAACAGTCATTCGAATGCAGGAGTCTGAAGGAAGTGTTTTTCTTTTCTGTTTTCTCACTAAAGCCCAACGTTGCTTTTAGGAATTATTAATGCCTTGCGCTACCTTATGCTCATTTTCCTCTTACTAGATATGACAGTTACATCTTTCTTTTCAAGCCCAGTAGCATGATCAGAATCAGTTTGTAACCTTCTTGCCTGCCAACATCAATGAGACGTATTCCTTTGGGTCTATGCATAATTTTTTTTTCGTTTTAAGTGTTTTTGCTTTTAGAATGCAAATAGGTAAAGTGAATTTCCAGAAAAAAATGACATCCTGTCAACGGAGATCTAAAAAAATGCGAAGCAAATTCAGAAATGTGATTTCTTAAGTAAAATGTTATTATCGCTGCCGGTTATTGAACATAAAGGGACGGAGCCTGTGTAATCCACCAGTGGCATTTGTTCACTATACTTACAGATGAGTTATGATTTATTTTGATAAATATCATAATCGTATTAAGCCGACCAACTCAATAATAATCCTATTGAAGTATTGAGTGCTTCGAAGTAAACATCCTGATTAATTTGCTGTGATATACTTCATAGCAGCGTTAATAATCTGGACAAGTTGTGCTCTGTATCTATGTACCTAGAGATAATCTGTGTCAATGATGATTAGTAACTACAATATTTCAGCATTCGATTGTCATGGCCTATTCCTCACATAGAAGCAGGGAATTACTCTGTGAAACCAGATAGCTGAAATGTCAGTCTCGATTTAAGAGCCAACATACATCTTTATAGATTCTGAGAATGTCTTATTATACTGCCAGTATAGGAAAAGTAAGGAGGAATGAAATCACTACCACCTATCGGTAATGAAAATTATCTGTATTCTTACGGTAAAGCTACACAACATCTGTACCATAACCTCTTGTAGAAGGACTAAAAACGATGGGCCCAATTCATCATTTATGTCAGTTTTCTTTTTATTTCTTGTTATATTCACTAAAGGTTTTTGCCATAATTTATCTAAAATGGTACAAATGGTTTATGAATTTTGCACAAAATGAAAAATGCTTCTTATTTTTGTCTTTAAAGAGAACCTATCATCAAGCATAACTGGTTATATTTCAGTAAGAATCAAGTAAATATAATTAAACATGGATAAATGCACCTTTGGAAGCATAATGACTGTGAATATAGTCATTATAACATCCTGAGTAGTGTTGAGCGATACTTTCCGATATCGGAAAGTATCGGTATCGGAAAGTATCGGCCGATACCGTCACAGTATCGGAATCCAATCCGATACGATACCCGATCCCAATGCAAGTCAATGGGACGAAAATATCGGAATTAAAATAAACCCTTTCTTTCCTTGTAGGTTAATTCTACATGAAGGAAAACAACTAAGAATAATGTAGGATGTATTGGGGGAGGTGGCGGAGACATTAAAGGCACAGGGGTTTATCCCAATCAAATAGAATAGCAGTATTTTTAATTTTTTTATGACGTTCGGCGTTAGAAAGAATTTGACTATGTTAATTTTTTATTTATTTTGTCAGATATTGATGTTTCACTACTTCCACGCCCTTCACCCTATTTTTTACTTCTCCCACACTTTCTTCTTCATTATCCTCATCATCAGCTTCTGTGACATCAACTTCTTCACCTTATTCATCTTCTTCTTTTCTACGTATATATATATATTTTTTTTTACATTGTTCATATTCTTTTTATTTAACTATTATCTTTTTTATATTCAACTTCTTCATCATATTCTTATTTGTGACAGGCATTCCCGTAGTTGTTATCTATAAAAGTTTGAAGATTACACCTTCCGTTCTGCCTGTCACAAAACAGTTACATTTGTCCGCGTTCAGTTTGGCCTGCAGCATCAGGCTTTATCCAGGGGCACCACGAGGAGGAACGGACTCACCCCCATACACTGCTTAGTCTTCTTCTGCTTATAATTTAGATAATATCTTTTGCTCTGATATTTAGTCTTATGCTTAATGTTCTTCTGCTCTTTGTTCTGCAGCCTCTTGTTCTTCTGCTTCTCGGTCTTCCAGGTTGTCGTCGTCATCTCCAGGGTCGTCATCTCCAGGGTCGTCGTCATCGGGGTCGTCGTCATCGGGGTCGTCGTCATCGGGGTCGTCTTCAGGGTCATCGTCTCCAGGGTCGTCGTCATCTCGGTGGTTGTCGTCTCTGGTGTCGTCATCATCTTAGGGGTGGTCTTCCGGGTCATCGTCTTTCGGGTCTTGAACTTGGAAATGTAGCAGAAGGTACAAGAAGGCTGAGAAAATGCCGAGAAACAGCTGATGGAACTGGAACTCGGATGGCTACCCGAAGGTCCAAGAGCCAATGGAACTACCGAGGACCAGCTGACGTTACTGGAACCCGGTTACTAAGCAGGAGGTACCCGTGCCTGAAAGCACTACCAAGGACCACCTGACGTTGGTGGAACTCGGATACCCAGAGGGAGGCACCTAAGCCAAAGGCTCTGCCCGGAACCAGCTGACGGTACTGGAACCAGGATGGGGAGCAGAAGGTACAAGAGCAAAAGACACTGCCGAGAACCAGCTGACGGTACTGGAACCCGGATGGGTAGCCGAAGGTCCAAGAGCCAATGGAACTACCGAGGACCAGCTGACGTTACTGGAACCCGGTTACTAAGCAGGAGGTACCCGTGCCTGAAAGCACTACCAAGGACCACCTGACGTTGGTGGAACTCGGATACCCAGAGGGAGGCACCTAAGCCAAAGGCTCTGCCCGGAACCAGCTGACGGTACTGGAACCAGGATGGGGAGCAGAAGGTACAAGAGCAAAAGACACTGCCGAGAACCAGCTGACGGTACTGGAACCCGGATGGGGACCTATTCAAGCTTGTCTTCCTAGGGCCCCAACTGGCGATGTGTTAGAGCCCAGGGACAGCAGGAGGAGGAGCAGGGGGAGGGGAGTGTAGGCCGAAGCCTGCACAGGCGGCAGCTTTGGGTGTGTTGTGTCTGCGTGGCTTTTGCAGGACACGTTGCCGGCTACACAGCAGGGGAACAGCTGGCGGTGCTGGACCCCACTGACACATTGGCGAGGTGTTTGGCTCTGTGCAGCCAGCACTTCCGGACAGCAACTAGCGTTGTTGGAGCCCGGGCTCTGCAGGTGGAGCAGAGTGTAGGCCGAAGCCTAATTGAACCGATTTCAAAAGTCACCTTTAACCCCCCCTCAGGGGTTACAAAGTAGAAGAGCCACAGCTTATGCAGCAGCAGTGCTGCGCAAGTCAAAGGTTGCTCTTGTAATTTTTCTCCTTGCACACGCTGAATGGAACACGTATAACATTTAGCCCTTTATACAGTCAAACTGTGTAATGGAGGCGAGAGTTCCCTTTGTAATGAGACACAGCACAGGTGTCAAGAATCCCACCTTGGTGCTGGGTGCAGCCTCCCGAGCGTTGTTATTTGCTGTACAGGAGTCTGCGCTGTCGTGTTATCCCCTGGCCTAGCGCCGTTAGCGCTGCCCATCTTCTGGCATCATGTAATGTCGGCCGGTGCGGTTCGCGATGCCCCTGAATCCCAGCCCCGCAGTGTCTTAACATTGTTAAAACACTGCGGGGCTGGGATTCAGGGCCTGGCGCAGCACATATGTTCGCCTCTCACACTCGGGTCCTTACACCCGCTTCAGACTGTGCGGCGTCATCTGATCCCTTATCGCATGCCACGGCCATGAAGCCGCACAGTCCGAAGAAGGCGGAAGGAGAGGAGGGACAGGCGAACTGATGCACTGATCCTGCCCATCAATCACACCCTCGCAGTCCCAATAAATAAGACACCGAGGGGCGTTGTGTGGGTCAGGGCGGCCGCAGAGGCGCAGCCAGCCAAACAATGATGCCAGAAGACGGGCAGCGCTACCAAGGGGGTTGCAGCGTGTCATTACAAAGGAAAGTCACACCACCGGGACGGTTAAATGGTCACACAGAGGACACATTTCAGACGTGTTTTCAGTTCCATATGTGCGAGGAGAATACGTTTCTGAGCCACCTTGCACACATGCAGCATTACCGCTGTACAAGGTGGCTGGATAACGTAAAAACGCCTGGGGGAGGGGGGACAGGTTCCCTTCAATTTCAGTTCTTGTGTCTGCGTGGCTTTTGCAGGACACGTTGCCGGCTGCACAGCAGGGGAACAGCTGGCGGTGCTGGACCCCACTGACACATTGGCTGGTGTTTTTCTCTGTGCAGCTAGCACATCTGGGCCCCAACTGGCGGTGTGTTAGAGCCCAGGGACAGCAGGAGGAGGAGCAGGAGGAGGAGGAGCAGGGGGAGGGGAGTGTAGGCCGAAGCCTGCACAGGCGGCAGCTTTGGGTGTGTTGTGTCTGCGTGGCTTTTGCAGGACACGTTGCCGGCTACACAGCAGGGGAACAGCTGGCGGTGCTGGACCCCACTGACACATTGGCGAGGTGTTTGGCTCTGTGCAGCCAGCACTTCCGGACAGCAACTAGCGTTGTTGGAGCCCGGGCTCTGCAGGTGGAGCAGAGTGTAGGCCGAAGCCTAATTGAACCGATTTCAAAAGTCACCTTTAACCCCCCCTCAGGGGTTACAAAGTAGAAGAGCCACAGCTTATGCAGCAGCAGTGCTGCGCAAGTCAAAGGTTGCTCTTGTAATTTTTCTCCTTGCACACGCTGAATGGAACACGTATAACATTTAGCCCTTTATACAGTCAAACTGTGTAATGGAGGCGAGAGTTCCCTTTGTAATGAGACGCAGCACAGGTGTCAAGAATCCCACCTTGGTGCTGGGTGCAGCCTCCCGAGCGTTGTTATTTGCTGTACAGGAGTCTGCGCTGTCGTGTTATCCCCTGGCCTAGCGCCGTTAGCGCTGCCCATCTTCTGGCATCATGTAATGTCGGCCGGTGCGGTTCGCGATGCCCCTGAATCCCAGCCCCGCAGTGTCTTAACATTGTTAAAACACTGCGGGGCTGGGATTCAGGGCCTGGCGCAGCACATATGTTCGCCTCTCACACTCGGGTCCTTACACCCGCTTCAGACTGTGCGGCGTCATCTGATCCCTTATCGCATGCCACGGCCATGAAGCCGCACAGTCCGAAGAAGGCGGAAGGAGAGGAGGGACAGGCGAACTGATGCACTGATCCTGCCCATCAATCACACCCTCGCAGTCCCAATAAATAAGACACCGAGGGGCGTTGTGTGGGTCAGGGCGGCCGCAGAGGCGCAGCCAGCCAAACAATGATGCCAGAAGACGGGCAGCGCTACCAAGGGGGTTGCAGCGTGTCATTACAAAGGAAAGTCACACCACCGGGACGGTTAAATGGTCACACAGAGGACTCATTTCAGACGTGTTTTCAGTTCCACATGTGCGAGGAGAATACGTTTCTGAGCCACCTTGCACACATGCAGCATTACCGCTGTACAAGGTGGCTGGATAACGTAAAAACGCCTGGGGGAGGGGGGACAGGTTCCCTTCAATTTCAGTTCTTGTGTCTGCGTGGCTTTTGCAGGACACGTTGCCGGCTGCACAGCAGGGGAACAGCTGGCGGTGCTGGACCCCACTGACACATTGGCTGGTGTTTTTCTCTGTGCAGCTAGCACATCTGGGCCCCAACTGGCGGTGTGTTAGAGCCCAGGGACAGCAGGAGGAGGAGCAGGAGGAGGAGGAGCAGGGGGAGGGGAGTGTAGGCCGAAGCCTGCACAGGCGGCAGCTTTGGGTGTGTTGTGTCTGCGTGGCTTTTGCAGGACACGTTGCCGGCTACACAGCAGGGGAACAGCTGGCGGTGCTGGACCCCACTGACACATTGGCGAGGTGTTTGGCTCTGTGCAGCCAGCACTTCCGGACAGCAACTAGCGTTGTTGGAGCCCGGGCTCTGCAGGTGGAGCAGAGTGTAGGCCGAAGCCTAATTGAACCGATTTCAAAAGTCACCTTTAACCCCCCCTCAGGGGTTACAAAGTAGAAGAGCCACAGCTTATGCAGCAGCAGTGCTGCGCAAGTCAAAGGTTGCTCTTGTAATTTTTCTCCTTGCACACGCTGAATGGAACACGTATAACATTTAGCCCTTTATACAGTCAAACTGTGTAATGGAGGCGAGAGTTCCCTTTGTAATGAGACGCAGCACAGGTGTCAAGAATCCCACCTTGGTGCTGGGTGCAGCCTCCCGAGCGTTGTTATTTGCTGTACAGGAGTCTGCGCTGTCGTGTTATCCCCTGGCCTAGCGCCGTTAGCGCTGCCCATCTTCTGGCATCATGTAATGTCGGCCGGTGCGGTTCGCGATGCCCCTGAATCCCAGCCCCGCAGTGTCTTAACATTGTTAAAACACTGCGGGGCTGGGATTCAGGGCCTGGCGCAGCACATATGTTCGCCTCTCACACTCGGGTCCTTACACCCGCTTCAGACTGTGCGGCGTCATCTGATCCCTTATCGCATGCCACGGCCATGAAGCCGCACAGTCCGAAGAAGGCGGAAGGAGAGGAGGGACAGGCGAACTGATGCACTGATCCTGCCCATCAATCACACCCTCGCAGTCCCAATAAATAAGACACCGAGGGGCGTTGTGTGGGTCAGGGCGGCCGCAGAGGCGCAGCCAGCCAAACAATGATGCCAGAAGACGGGCAGCGCTACCAAGGGGGTTGCAGCGTGTCATTACAAAGGAAAGTCACACCACCGGGACGGTTAAATGGTCACACAGAGGACACATTTCAGACGTGTTTTCAGTTCCATATGTGCGAGGAGAATACGTTTCTGAGCCACCTTGCACACATGCAGCATTACCGCTGTACAAGGTGGCTGGATAACGTAAAAACGCCTGGGGGAGGGGGGACAGGTTCCCTTCAATTTCAGTTCTTGTGTCTGCGTGGCTTTTGCAGGACACGTTGCCGGCTGCACAGCAGGGGAACAGCTGGCGGTGCTGGACCCCACTGACACATTGGCTGGTGTTTTTCTCTGTGCAGCTAGCACATCTGGGCCCCAACTGGCGGTGTGTTAGAGCCCAGGGACAGCAGGAGGAGGAGCAGGAGGAGGAGGAGCAGGGGGAGGGGAGTGTAGGCCGAAGCCTGCACAGGCGGCAGCTTTGGGTGTGTTGTGTCTGCGTGGCTTTTGCAGGACACGTTGCCGGCTACACAGCAGGGGAACAGCTGGCGGTGCTGGACCCCACTGACACATTGGCGAGGTGTTTGGCTCTGTGCAGCCAGCACTTCCGGACAGCAACTAGCGTTGTTGGAGCCCGGGCTCTGCAGGTGGAGCAGAGTGTAGGCCGAAGCCTAATTGAACCGATTTCAAAAGTCACCTTTAACCCCCCCTCAGGGGTTACAAAGTAGAAGAGCCACAGCTTATGCAGCAGCAGTGCTGCGCAAGTCAAAGGTTGCTCTTGTAATTTTTCTCCTTGCACACGCTGAATGGAACACGTATAACATTTAGCCCTTTATACAGTCAAACTGTGTAATGGAGGCGAGAGTTCCCTTTGTAATGAGACGCAGCACAGGTGTCAAGAATCCCACCTTGGTGCTGGGTGCAGCCTCCCGAGCGTTGTTATTTGCTGTACAGGAGTCTGCGCTGTCGTGTTATCCCCTGGCCTAGCGCCGTTAGCGCTGCCCATCTTCTGGCATCATGTAATGTCGGCCGGTGCGGTTCGCGATGCCCCTGAATCCCAGCCCCGCAGTGTCTTAACATTGTTAAAACACTGCGGGGCTGGGATTCAGGGCCTGGCGCAGCACATATGTTCGCCTCTCACACTCGGGTCCTTACACCCGCTTCAGACTGTGCGGCGTCATCTGATCCCTTATCGCATGCCACGGCCATGAAGCCGCACAGTCCGAAGAAGGCGGAAGGAGAGGAGGGACAGGCGAACTGATGCACTGATCCTGCCCATCAATCACACCCTCGCAGTCCCAATAAATAAGACACCGAGGGGCGTTGTGTGGGTCAGGGCGGCCGCAGAGGCGCAGCCAGCCAAACAATGATGCCAGAAGACGGGCAGCGCTACCAAGGGGGTTGCAGCGTGTCATTACAAAGGAAAGTCACACCACCGGGACGGTTAAATGGTCACACAGAGGACACATTTCAGACGTGTTTTCAGTTCCACATGTGCGAGGAGAATACGTTTCTGAGCCACCTTGAACACATGCAGCATTACTGCTGTTCAAGGTAGCTGTAAAACATAGAAACACCTGGGGGAGGGGGGACAGGTTCCCTTCAATTTCAGTTCTTGTGTCTGCGTGGCGGTCGCAGGACACGTTGCCGGCTACACAGCAGGGGAACAGCTGGCGGTGCTGAACCCCACTGACACATTGGCTGGTGTTTTTCTCTGTGCAGCTAGCACATCTGGGCAAAAACTGGCGGTGTTAGAGCCCAGGGTCAGCAGGAGGAGCAGGGGGAGCGGAGTGTAGGCCGAAGCCTGCACTCGAGCAAGTTGAAAGGAAACCTTTAACCCCCCCCCCCCCAGGCGTTTGTAGCTGAAAGAGCCATTGTGTACAGCACTAATGCTGGAAAAGGTAAACTTAGCTCTTTTAATTATGGTCCTTGTACATGCGGAACCTAACATTTATGAAATGTGTCTCCTCACAGCGTTAAACCGTCCGGTAGGTGGAACTTTCCTTTGTCGTGTGATGCAGCACAGCCATCATTTTTACCCCCTTGGCGCCGTGCGCCGCCTCCTCAGCGTTGTTTAAATCTGTCCCGGAGCCTGCGCTGTTAGGTTAGCCCTTGGCCATGCACACATGTTGCGCTGCCCGTCTTCTGACCTCATTTGGTGTCAGGCTGGCTGCGCCTGTGCGGGTGCGCTGGCCGAGATCCCGCCTCGCAGTGTCGTCTAATGTAATCCCACCGCGGGCCTGTGATCCGTGCCCGTGCGCAGTGCATATCCTCTCCTCTCACTCCCCTCCCTACGGCTTTTTCAGACTGTGCGGTGTCACGGCCGTGGCATGCTATTAGGGACCAGCTGACATCGCACAGTCTGAAGAAGCCGTAGGGAGGGGAGTGAGAGGAGAGGATATGCACTGCGCACGGGCACGGATCACAGGCCCGCGGTGGGATTACATTAGACGACACTGCGAGGCGGGATCTCGGCCAGCGCACCCGCACAGGCGCAGCCAGCCTGACACCAAATGAGGTCAGAAGACGGGCAGCGCAACATGTTTGCATGGCCAAGGGCTAACCTAACAGCGCAGGCTCCGGGACAGATTCAAACAACGCTGAGGAGGGGGCGCACGGCGCCAAGGGGGTAAAAATGATGGCTGTGCTGCGTCACACGACAAAGGAAAGTTCCACCTACCGGACGGTTTAACGCTGTGTGGGGACACATTTCATAAGTGTTTGGTTCAGCATGTGCAAGGAGCATCACGAAAAGAGGCACTTTTTCCCTTTGCATCATTACTGCTGCACAAGGTGGCTCCTTCAGTAACAAACGCCTGGGGGGGGGGGGGTCAGGTTCCCTTACATTTAACTTGTTGTGTCTGCGTGGCGGTCGCAGTACACGTTGCCGTATACACAGCAGGGGAACAGCTGGCGGTGCTGAACCCCACTAACACATTGGCGAGGTGTTTGGCTCTGTGCGTACAGCACTTCTGGACGGCAACTAGCGGTGTTGGAGCCCAGGGACAGGTGGAGGAGGAGGAGGTTGGAGGAGGTAGGAGGAGGTAGGAGGGATTGCCACACACACAGCAGGGGAACAGCTGACGTTACTGAACCCCAATAACAGAGGAGGGACTGTTGACTGTGCGTACAGCACTTCTGGACGGCAACTGGCGGTGTTGGAGCCCAGGGACAGGTGGAGGAGGAGGAGGTTGGAGGAGGTAGGAGGGATTGCCACACACACAGCAGGGGAACAGCTGACGTTACTGAACCCCAATAACAGAGGAGGGACTGTTGACTGTGCGTACAGCACTTCTGGACGGCAACTGGCGGTGTTGGAGCCCAGGGACAGGTGGAGGAGGAGGAGGTTGGAGGAGGTAGGAGGAGGTAGGAGGGATTGCCACACACACAGCAGGGGAACAGCTGACATTACTGAACCCCAATAACAGAGGAGGGACTGTTGACTGTGCGTACAGCACTTCTGGACGGCAACTGGCGGTGTTGGAGCCCAGGGACAGGTGGAGGAGGAGGAGGTTGGAGGAGGTAGGAGGGATTGCCACACACACAGCAGGGGAACAGCTGACGTTACTGAACCCCAATAACAGAGGAGGGACTGTTGACTGTGCGTACAGCACTTCTGGACGGCAACTGGCGGTGTTGGAGCCCAGGGACAGGTGGAGGAGGAGGAGGTTGGAGGAGGTAGGAGGAGGTAGGAGGGATTGCCACACACACAGCAGGGGAACAGCTGACGTTACTGAACCCCAATAACAGAGGAGGGACTGTTGACTGTGCGTACAGCACTTCTGGACGGCAACTGGCGGTGTTGGAGCCCAGGGACAGGTGGAGGAGGAGGAGGTTGGAGGAGGTAGGAGGGATTGCCACACACACAGCAGGGGAACAGCTGACGTTACTGAACCCCAATAACAGAGGAGGGACTGTTGACTGTGCGTACAGCACTTCTGGACGGCAACTGGCGGTGTTGGAGCCCAGGGACAGGTGGAGGAGGAGGAGGTTGGAGGAGGTAGGAGGAGGTAGGAGGGATTGCCACACACACAGCAGGGGAACAGCTGACGTTACTGAACCCCAATAACAGAGGAGGGACTGTTGACTGTGCGTACAGCACTTCTGGACGGCAACTGGCGGTGTTGGAGCCCAGGAACAGGTGGAGGAGGAGGAGGTTGGAGGAGGTAGGAGGGATTGCCACACACACAGCAGGGGAACAGCTGACGTTACTGAACCCCAATAACAGAGGAGGGACTGTTGACTGTGCGTACAGCACTTCTGGACGGCAACTGGCGGTGTTGGAGCCCAGGGACAGGTGGAGGAGGAGGAGGTTGGAGGAGGTAGGAGGAGGTAGGAGGGATTGCCACACACACAGCAGGGGAACAGCTGACGTTACTGAACCCCAATAACAGAGGAGGGACTGTTGACTGTGCGTACAGCACTTCTGGACGGCAACTGGCGGTGTTGGAGCCCAGGGACAGGTGGAGGAGGAGGAGGTTGGAGGAGGTAGGAGGGATTGCCACACACACAGCAGGGGAACAGCTGACGTTACTGAACCCCAATAACAGAGGAGGGACTGTTGACTGTGCGTACAGCACTTCTGGACGGCAACTGGCGGTGTTGGAGCCCAGGGACAGGTGGAGGAGGAGGAGGTTGGAGGAGGTAGGAGGGATTGCCACACACACAGCAGGGGAACAGCTGACGTTACTGAACCCCAATAACAGAGGAGGGACTGTTGACTGTGCGTACAGCACTTCTGGACGGCAACTGGCGGTGTTGGAGCCCAGGGACAGGTGGAGGAGGAGGAGGTTGGAGGAGGTAGGAGGAGGTAGGAGGGATTGCCACACACACAGCAGGGGAACAGCTGACGTTACTGAACCCCAATAACAGAGGAGGGACTGTTGACTGTGCGTACAGCACTTCTGGACGGCAACTGGCGGTGTTGGAGCCCAGGGACAGGTGGAGGAGGAGGAGGTTGGAGGAGGTAGGAGGGATTGCCACACACACAGCAGGGGAACAGCTGACGTTACTGAACCCCAATAACAGAGGAGGGACTGTTGACTGTGCGTACAGCACTTCTGGACGGCAACTGGCGGTGTTGGAGCCCAGGGACAGGTGGAGGAGGAGGAGGTTGGAGGAGGTAGGAGGAGGTGGGAGGGATTGCCACACACACAGCAGGGGAACAGCTGACGTTACTGAACCCCAATAACAGAGGAGGGACTGTTGACTGTGCGTACAGCACTTCTGGACGGCAACTGGCGGTGTTGGAGCCCAGGGACAGGTGGAGGAGGAGGAGGTTGGAGGAGGTAGGAGGGATTGCCACACACACAGCAGGGGAACAGCTGACGTTACTGAACCCCAATAACAGAGGAGGGACTGTTGACTGTGCGTACAGCACTTCTGGACGGCAACTGGCGGTGTTGGAGCCCAGGGACAGGTGGAGGAGGAGGAGGTTGGAGGAGGTAGGAGGGATTGCCACACACACAGCAGGGGAACAGCTGACGTTACTGAACCCCAATAACAGAGGAGGGACTGTTGACTGTGCGTACAGCACTTCTGGACGGCAACTGGCGGTGTTGGAGCCCAGGGACAGGTGGAGGAGGAGGAGGTTGGAGGAGGTAGGAGGGATTGCCACACACACAGCAGGGGAACAGCTGACGTTACTGAACCCCAATAACAGAGGAGGGACTGTTGACTGTGCGTACAGCACTTCTGGACGGCAACTGGCGGTGTTGGAGCCCAGGGACAGGTGGAGGAGGAGGAGGTTGGAGGAGGTAGGAGGAGGTAGGAGGGATTGCCACACACACAGCAGGGGAACAGCTGACGTTACTGAACCCCAATAACAGAGGAGGGACTGTTGACTGTACGTACAGCACTTCTGGACGGCAACTGGCGGTGTTGGAGCCCAGGGACAGGTGGAGGAGGAGGAGGTTGGAGGAGGTAGGAGGGATTGCCACACACACAGCAGGGGAACAGCTGACGTTACTGAACCCCAATAACAGAGGAGGGACTGTTGACTGTGCGTACAGCACTTCTGGACGGCAACTGGCGGTGTTGGAGCCCAGGGACAGGTGGAGGAGGAGGAGGTTGGAGGAGGTAGGAGGAGGTAGGAGGGATTGCCACACACACAGCAGGGGAACAGCTGATGTTACTGAACCCCAATAACAGAGGAGGGACTGTTGACTGTGCGTACAGCACTTCTGGACGGCAACTGGCGGTGTTGGAGCCCAGGGACAGGTGGAGGAGGAGGAGGTTGGAGGAGGTAGGAGGGATTGCCACACACACAGCAGGGGAACAGCTGACGTTACTGAACCCCAATAACAGAGGAGGGACTGTTGACTGTGCGTACAGCACTTCTGGACGGCAACTGGCGGTGTTGGAGCCCAGGGACAGGTGGAGGAGGAGGAGGTTGGAGGAGGTAGGAGGAGGTAGGAGGGATTGCCACACACACAGCAGGGGAACAGCTGACGTTACTGAACCCCAATAACAGAGGAGGGACTGTTGACTGTGCGTACAGCACTTCTGGACGGCAACTGGCGGTGTTGGAGCCCAGGGACAGGTGGAGGAGGAGGAGGTTGGAGGAGGTAGGAGGGATTGCCACACACACAGCAGGGGAACAGCTGACGTTACTGAACCCCAATAACAGAGGAGGGACTGTTGACTGTGCGTACAGCACTTCTGGACGGCAACTGGCGGTGTTGGAGCCCAGGGACAGGTGGAGGAGGAGGAGGTTGGAGGAGGTAGGAGGAGGTAGGAGGGATTGCCACACACACAGCAGGGGAACAGCTGACGTTACTGAACCCCAATAACAGAGGAGGGACTGTTGACTGTGCGTACAGCACTTCTGGACGGCAACTGGCGGTGTTGGAGCCCAGGGACAGGTGGAGGAGGAGGAGGTTGGAGGAGGTAGGAGGGATTGCCACACACACAGCAGGGGAACAGCTGACGTTACTGAACCCCAATAACAGAGGAGGGACTGTTGACTGTGCGTACAGCACTTCTGGACGGCAACTGGCGGTGTTGGAGCCCAGGGACAGGTGGAGGAGGAGGAGGTTGGAGGAGGTAGGAGGAGGTAGGAGGGATTGCCACACACACAGCAGGGGAACAGCTGACGTTACTGAACCCCAATAACAGAGGAGGGACTGTTGACTGTGCGTACAGCACTTCTGGACGGCAACTGGCGGTGTTGGAGCCCAGGGACAGGTGGAGGAGGAGGAGGTTGGAGGAGGTAGGAGAGATTGCCACACACACAGCAGGGGAACAGCTGACGTTACTGAACCCCAATAACAGAGGAGGGACTGTTGACTGTGCGTACAGCACTTCTGGACGGCAACTGGCGGTGTTGGAGCCCAGGGACAGGTGGAGGAGGAGGAGGTTGGAGGAGGTAGGAGGAGGTAGGAGGGATTGCCACACACACAGCAGGGGAACAGCTGACGTTACTGAACCCCAATAACAGAGGAGGGACTGTTGACTGTGCGTACAGCACTTCTGGACGGCAACTGGCGGTGTTGGAGCCCAGGGGCAGGTGGAAAAGCAGAGGAACACAATGTAGGCCGAAGCCTGAGAAAGTCGAAAGGGAACCTTTAACCCCCCCCCCAAGGCGTTTGTAGCTGAAAGAGCCAGCTTGTGCAGCACAAAAGATGCAAAAGTAAAGGTGGCTCTTTTCATCATGCTCCTTGCAAACACAGAACTAAACACTTTTAAAATGTGTCCCCTGAAGCCGTGAAACCGTCCCGGAGGTGGGACTTTCCTTCGTAATATGACGCAGCACAGCCATCATTACTACCCCCCCGCCGCCGTGCCCCGGCTCCTCAGCGTTGTTTGATTCCGTCCCGGAGCCTGCGCTGTTATGTTATCCCGTGGCCAGGCACACTTAGCGCTGCCCATCTTCTGACATCATTTGGTGTCAGGCTGGCTGCGCCTGTGCGGCCGCGCTGGCCGAGAGCCCGCCTCGCAGTGTCTTCTGATGTAATCCCACTGGGGGCCTGGGATCCATGGCCATGCGCAGTGCATATCCTCGCCTCTCACTCCCCTCCCTACGGCTTCTTTTTCAGACTGTGCGGTGTCACGGCCGTGGCATGCTATTAGGGACCAGCTGACACCGAACAGTCTGAAGAAGCCATAGGGAGATGAGTGAGAGGTGGAGGTTCAGATATGCACTGCGCATGTCCATAGATCCCAGGCCCCCAGTGGGATTAAATCAGAAGACACTGCGAGGCGGGCTCTCGGCCAGCGTGGCCGCACAGGCGCAGCCAGCCTGACACCAAATGATGCCAGAAGACGGGCAGCGCTAAGTGTGCCTGGCCACGGGATAACATAACAGCGCAGGCTCCGGGACGGAATCAAACAACGCTGAGGAGCCGGGGCGCGGCGCCGGGGGGGTAGGAATGACGGCTGTGCTGCGTCATATTACGAAGGAAAGTCCCACCTCCGGGACGGTTTTACGGTATCAGTGGACACATTTTATAAGTGTTAAGTTTTGCGTGTGCAAGGAGCAAAACCAAAATAGCTACCTTTTTCCTTGTGCAGCATTACTGCTGCACAAGGTGGCTCTTTCAGTAACAAACGCCTTGGGGGGGGGGGGACAGATTCCCTTACATTTCAGTTGTTGTGTCAGCGTGGCGGTCGCATGACACATTGCCGGCTACACAGCTGGGGATCAGCTGACGTTACTGAAACCCAATAACACTGGGTCGTATGTTTTGACTGTGCAGACGGCACATCTGAGCCTCAACTGGCGGTGTTGGAGCCCAGGAATTTAAGTTCAGGTGGTAGAAAGATGAACACAACAGGAGACCTGGATAACGTATACAGTGACCTAATTATTTAATCAGGAGGAGGAGTGGCAAATTCCTGCGAGATCCAGGCCTTGTTCATTTTCAGGAAAGTAAGCCGGTCAACGTTATCGGAGGATAGTCGCATGCGACGGTCAGTTAGTACACCACCTGCAGCACTAAAGACACGTTCCGATAATACACTGGCCGCAGGGCAAGACAGCACCTCCAATGCATACTGGCTTAGCTCTGGCCATGTATCCAGCTTTGAGACCCAAAACTTGAAAGGGGAAGAGCCGTCTGGGAGTACAGCAAGAGGGCAAGACATGTAGTCTGTCACCATCTGACGGAACCGTTGCCTCCTGCTGACTGGAGCCGTCTGTGATGGTGTAGACTTTTGTGGCGGGCACAGAAAACTGTGCCACAGTTCGGCCATACTGGTCTTGCCTTGGGCAGAGGCACTGCTTCTGCTCCCTCTTTGTGCAGAGCCTCCACCACTGCCTGGACGCACTGAGCTGCTTTGGAATGCACTAGCAGCACTTCTCTCAGTTGGAATGGAGAAGATGATGGAACTGACCAGTGTGTCTTGGTACTCCCGCATTTTTCGCTCCCGGTTCAACGGTGTGATGAGGCTTTCTACGTTGTCCCGGTAGCGAGGATCGAGGAGGGTGAACACCCAATAATCAGACATGTTGAGAATGTGGTCGATGCGGCGGTCATTTCTCAGGCACTGCAGCATGTAATCCACCATGTGCTGCAGACTGCCAACTGCCCAAGAAACGCTGTCCCCAGCTGGAGGCGTGATCTCTGCCCGCTCGTCATCACCCCACCCTCGCTGTACACACTGAGTACTGGACAATTCGGGAACTCCCTCCTCTGGACGGATGTCTTCCTCCTCCATTGACTCCTCCTCATCCTCCTCACAAACTGTCCCCTGCCTACGCGTTTGTGAGGAACCACGTGGCGCTGACTGTCCAGAAGATGATGGAAGTGGTGAATCCTCATCCTCCACCTCTTCCACAACATCATCCCTTAGCGCTTGCAGTGATTTTTCAAGCAGGCAGATAAGGGGGACAGTCATGCTGACTAGTGCATCATCTGCACTCGCCATCCGCGTGGAATAATCAAAGGGACGCAAAACCTGGCAGACATCCTTCATAGTGGCCCACTCTGTGGTTGTGAAGTCTGTACGGCGCTGACTGCGACTTTTTTGCGCCTGATACAGCTGGTACTCCATTACAGCTTGCTGCTGCTCACACAACCGCTCCAACATATGTAACGTGGAATTCCACCTGGTAGGTAGGTCACATATGATGCGATGTTCCGGCAGGCGGTGTCGGCGCTGCAGAGCCGCAATGCACGCTTTTGCCGTGCTGGAACGCCGCAAGTGAGCACACTCTAGGCGGACCTTGTGCAGCAGTGCATCAAGATCCGGATAGTCCCTCAAAAAACTCTGCACGACCAAATTGAGCACATGTGCCAGACATGGGATGTGAGTGAGGTTGCCGAGGCCCAGGGCTGCCACCAGATTTCGGCCATTATCACACACTACCATGCCTGGCTGGAGATTCGCTGGCTCAAACCACACATCGCTCTCCTGCTTGATGGCATTCCAGAGCTCCTGCGCTGTGTGGCTACGATTCCCCAAAAAAATTAATTTCAAGACGGCCTGTTGACGTTTGGCCATGGCTGTGCTCATGTCAGTCGTAACAGGTACACGTTCATCACGGGTCCATGTGGAGGTGGACTGTGACGGCTCCTGCAGCGATGATTCTGAGGAACTGGTGTAAGAGGAGGAGTCAATGCGTACAGAATGGATTCCTGCAATCCTTGGAGTGGGCAGGACACGTCCTGCGCCACTCGCACGGTCTGTACCCGGCTCAACGACATTAACCCAATGGGCAGTGAGGGAAAGGTATCGCCCCTGTCCATGTTGACTGGTCCACGCATCGGTGGTGAGGTGGACCTTGCTACTGACGGCGTTCAGTAGCGCGTGTTTTATGTGTCCCTCCACATGCTTGTGCAGGGCAGGGACGGCTTGCCTGCTGAAGTAAAAGCGGCTGGGCACACTGTACTGTGGGACTGCCAATGACATCAAGTCACGGAAGCTGTCAGTCTCCACCAGCCTGAATGACAGCATTTCCAGTGACAGAAGTTTGGCAATGCCTGCAGTCAGAGCCTGTGCTCGTGGGTGGTTTGACGAGAAAGGCCGCCTTTTCTCCCATGCCTGTACTACCGATGGCTGTAGACTGGGCTGGGAGTGTGTGGTTGACTGGGAAAGTGGTGCTGCGGGTGGAATGACAGCGGGTCTCTGGACAACAGGGCCAGAGGTTCTTCCACGGCGATCCTGGGAGGAAGCCGAACCAGCTGCGTGTGAGCTAGAGGAAGAGGCAACACGAGCTGAAGAGGTGGTAGCTGCCGCTGTTGGTTGGCCTAGCTCTTCAGTGTGTTTGTCTAACTCCGCCAGGTGCCTGTTGCGCACATGTTTCCACATGTTGGAGGTATTGAGGTTGGCGACTTTTTGACCTCTTTTGATTTTTTGATGACACACCTTGCATCTGACATAGCAAATGTCATCTGCAACTGTGTCAAAAAAGGACCAGGCACTGCAAGTCTTGGGAGCCCCCCTTTTGACTTTTGGAAGAGACATGCTCCTTACGGGTGCCAAAGCGGAGGCTGCAGGATCCGCAGTCTTCCCCCTCCCTCTCCCTCTTTGGGCCGTACGGGGAATCTCTTCCTCAGAGCTGCTCCCACCACCTTCCTGTCCCTGACGCCAAGATGGGTCAAGGACCTCATCATCTACACTACCCTCTGCCCCCAACTGCTCCTCCTGGGTAGTCTCAGCAGCAGAGCACGCACCAGTAAGTGGCACCTGAGTGTCATCATCAGCTGATGCGGCCTGCGAGGTGGTGACCGGAGCCACTGGCCCACCCGCCTCTTCAGAGGAAGACAGAAAAAGCTGTTGGGCATCACTGCACCCTGCCTCTTCTTCCATTTCTCCAATGCTGCTTGGCTGGCCCCCTGTTTCCAAGCCAAGAGATGATTCAGAGAACAGAAGTAGAGACTGCTCCTGTCCTGGGATCTTTGTCTGCCTGGGCAATTTTGCAGGTGGTGAAGAGACAGATGGCTGCTCTCCAGTGCTCTGTGTCTGAGAGGATGTGGCACTAATGGAAGTTGATGCATTAGCTGCCATCCATCCCACAACGGCTTCAATTTGGTCTTCACGCAGCAGCGGTGTACGGCGCTCGGCGACAAAGCTGCGCATGAATGACTGTTCCCTTGTGAAAGTGGGTGCTGATGACTCACCGGTGCCCGCAGCAGGCACAGAATCCCCACGTCCCCTCCCTGCTCCGCGCCCACGCCCACGCCCACGTGCCTTACTCACTGCCTTCTTCATCTTGGTTGACTGATAAAGATAAGCAGAAAAGTACTAACGGCTTTGTGTGCTTATTCCTGAGCAACTCCTCCTAACAGGTATAAGACACAGTAATTTTCTAAAGTGTGGACTAGACTTGAATATGAGCTAATGTGGCCTACACAAATGTAAAGTGGTGTGTAACTGGTGTGTTTGGTGAACTTTATTATTTATTTATTTTTTGGGGGCTGAACTGACAACGGATAGAGCTGCAATCACACGGAGACCGTGCAGACAGCCGTAAACGGCGCTGCAAGGCCCAAAAACCCTCCTCTACTTTATCCTATGTAGTGTTTTTCCACAAATTAGCTGGAGACGGGTGGAAAGACACTAATAGGATTTTTTAAAATAAATTAGCAGCAGACTACACTACTTTGAAAAAAAAGAAAATTGATTTGGCGGTATGACGCAGTGAAAAACCCTGAGCTGCAGACAACCAGGCTACGGCTGCTCACAGACTACAGGGCGAGCTGCAGTCACACGGAGACCGTGCAGACAGCCGTAAACGGCGCTGCAAGGCCCAAAAACCCTCCTCTACTTTATCCTATGTAGTGTTTTTCCACAAATTAGCTGGAGACGGGTGGAAAGACACTAATAGGATTTTTTAAAATAAATTAGCAGCAGACTACACTACTTTGAAAAAAAAGAAAATTGATTTGGCGGTATGACGCAGTGAAAAACCCTGAGCTGGAGACAACCAGGCTATAGCTGCTCACAGATTACAGGGCGAGCTGCAGTCACACGGAGACCGTGCAGACAGCCGTAAACGGCGCTGCAAGGCCCAAAAACCCTCCTCTACTTTATCCTATGTAGTGTTTTTCCACAAATTAGCTGGAGACGGGTGGAAAGACACTAATAGGAATTTTTGGAAAAAATGTGCAGCAGCCTGCACTACTTCAAAAAAAAAAAAAAAAAGGACAGTATGAGGCAATGAACCACCCTCCCTGAACTGAATACAACCAGCTATGGATGGCCTATGTGGCTGCACTCAGACTAGAGAGTGGGCTGCACTCACACACACACACACACACAGACCTTGCAGATCGCTGTGAAAACAGCGCTACAAGGCAAAAGCAAGGTGAATAGTAGGTGAACACAGCGGTTGCTAAATTAGCCTTTGGAAAGCACAAAGAAGCAAATCGCTATCTCTAAACTGTCCCTCAGTCAGCAAACAGCGTCCTGTCACTAACTGAATTCACAGCAGAGTGATCGGAAAATGGCGCCAGCGACTTTTAAACTGCATCATGACATCATTTCAGCAGCCAATCACAGCCTTGCCAGTAGTTTCATGCCCTCCATGCTAAACAGGATGTGCCCACACTTGGAATCTTTCTCATTGGCTGAATTTCTGAATTTTGAATCATTGAACTTCCGATTCCGGTATCCGATACGCGCCAAGTATCGGAATCCCGGTATCGGAATTCCGATACCGCTAGTATCGGCCGATACCCGATACTTGCGGTATCGGAATGCTCAACACTAATCCTGAGTACAGACCATGAGAGCAGCCATATTGAAACTGGCAGCTCAGCGTGATGTTTTCTAATAAGACAGGTCCCAAGATTTCAGGCCTGTTACTAAGCAGCTCCTGTGGTCAGCAGCAGTGTAGTAACCCTGAGTTTCTCCCCCCGCTTCTGCTGAACTTTCTTGGGTTCCGTCTGGAACCCCGAAAAAAGGAACAGTAATGTCATGAACAGAGTTCAAATGAACTTCATGTGTGGTTTTTTTTCCCAAACATATGCTTTTGTTCAGACAAGCAGAGAAGTGTAGTCTGCTGCCTTTCTCTGGCCATCTGAACAAATGGATATGTTCAGAAAAAAAAACACAAATGGAGTTAATTTGAACTCATTTCACCTCATTTCTTCACAGTCTATGGCCCATCAGTGATCTTTCTGAATCCCATCTAAAGCCTTCTTTACACATCTGTGTTTACAGTATATGTGGTATCCGTTTTTTCTCATATACCACACGTACCCACAATGTCGCATGTAGGTGATGAATTTTGATCCAAAATCAAAGATTTTTTTATTTACCTTTTTTTGCTCCTTTTTAGAATAAAAAGTCACATGATCCTTTAATTATGCTCACAATGCATTCAGCACGCTCACCGCTCTCATGGTATATGCATTCAGCACGCTCACCGCTCTCATGGTATATGCATTCAGCACGCTCACCGCTCTCATGGTATATGCATTCAGCACGCTCACCGCTCTCATGGTATATGCATTCAGCACGCTCACCGCTCTCATGGTATATGCATTCAGCACGCTCACCGCTCTCATGGTATATGTATTCAGCACGCTCACCGCTCTCATGGTATATGCATTCAGCACACTCACCGCTCTCATGGTATATGCATTCAGCACGCTCACCGCTCTCATGGTATATGCATTCAGCACGCTCACCGCTCTCATGGTATATGCATTCAGCACGCTCACCGCTCTCATGGTATATGCATTCAGCACGCTCACCGCTCTCATGGTATATGCATTCAGCACGCTCACCGCTCTCATGGGATATGCATTCAGCACGCTCACCGCTCTCATGGTATATGTATTCAGCACGCTCACCGCTATCATGGTATATGTATTCAGCACGCTCACCGCTCTCATGGTATATGTAGTCAGCACGCTCACTGCTCTCATGGTATATGCATTCAGCACGCTCACCGCTCTCATGGTATATGCATTTAGCACGCTCACCGCTCTCATGGTATATGCATTCAGCATGCTCACCGCTCTCATGGTATATGCATTCAGCACACTCACCACTCTCATGGTATATGCATTCAGCACGCTCACCGCGCTCATGGTATATGCATTCAGCACGCTCACCGCTCTCATGGTATATGCACTCAGCATGCTCACCGCTCTCATGGTATATGCATTCAGCACGCTCACCGCTCTCATGGTATATGCATTCAGCACGCTCACCGCTCTCATGGTATATGCATTCAGCACGCTCACCGCTCTCATGGGATATGCATTCAGCACGCTCACCGCTCTCATGGTATATGTATTCAGCACGCTCACCGCTATCATGGTATATGTATTCAGCACGCTCACCGCTCTCATGGTATATGTAGTCAGCACGCTCACTGCTCTCATGGTATATGCATTCAGCAGGCTCACCGCTCTCATGGTATATGCATTTAGCACGCTCACCGCTCTCATGGTATATGCATTCAGCATGCTCACCGCTCTCATGGTATATGCATTCAGCACACTCACCACTCTCATGGTATATGCATTCAGCACGCTCACCGCGCTCATGGTATATGCATTCAGCACGCTCACCGCTCTCATGGTATATGCACTCAGCATGCTCACCGCTCTCATGGTATATGCATTCAGCACACTCACCACTCTCATGGTATATGCATTCAGCATGCTCACCGCTCTCATGGTATATGCATTCAGCACACTCACCACTCTCATGGTATATGCATTCAGCACGCTCACCGCTCTCATGGTATATGCATTCAGCACGCTCACCGCTCTCATGGTATATGCATTCAGCATGCTCACCGCTCTCATGGTATATGCATTCAGCACACTCACCACTCTCATGGTATATGCATTCAGCACGCTCACCGCGCTCATGGTATATGCATTCAGCACGCTCACCGCTCTCATGGTATATGCATTCAGCATGCTCACCGCTCTCATGGTATATGTATTCAGCACGCTCACCGCTCTCATGGTATATGCATTCAGCACGCTCACTGCTCTCATGGTATATGCATTCAGCACGCTCACCGCGCTCATGGTATATGCATTCAGCACGCTCACCGCTCTCATGGTATATGCATTCAGCACGCTCACCGCTCTCATGGTATATAAATTCAGCATGCTCACCGCTCTCATGGTATATGTATTCAGCATGCTCACCGCTCTCGTGGTATATGTATTCAGCATGCTCACCGCTCTCATGGTATATGTATTCAGCATGCTCACACTGCAACTGAGACTAAGAACACTTGTGTGATCGAAACGTATACAGTTTACTCAGGCACTCTCCTTCCAGTATACCCGGTTTTGGTATGTCTTATAGCCTATTTGTATTTTAAATGAATACCATTAAAGTTAAGTGATTTTATCTCTTGGAGCTGGATTCCCTTTTTTCCACATGTGCATCTCTAGGCGTCTGGCAGAGACGCGAATCCGTGCTCAAGATTTCCTGGACTCATAACAAAATGCATCTAAAGAGTGAGCAGAATATATCTTTTTTCTGTATGCGCACACTGCTCACATGCATTCAGCACGCTCACCGCTCACATAGCACTTACATTCAGAGAGCACAATGCTCGCATACACATGTAGCATGCTCACCACTCACACAGTATAAGCTTTCAGCACACACACCGCTCACATAGTATATGCATGCAGGACGCACACCACTCAAACACAGGGTGTATCCTGGTTACTCAAGATATATGTTGGTAACACACAAATCCCTATAGAAAGATCACTTACTACCAGGTACGGACTGGGACTGAAATTCAGCCCTGGCATTTGAAATCACACAGGTCCATGCTGTCCCTGTCCCCAAGGACCAGGTGGTGTATATTACTAATATTACCCTGCATGGAGGAAAGCAAGATTTACTACAAGACATACACTCACTGGCCACTTTATTAGGTACACCTGTCCAACTTCTTGTTAACACTTAATTTCTAATCAGCCAATCACATGGCGGCAACTCAGTGCATTTAGGCATGTAGACATGGTCAAGACAATCTCCTGCAGTTCAAACCGAGCATCAGTATGGGGAAGAAAGGTGATTTGAGTGCCTTTGAACGTGGCATGGTTGTTGGTGCCAGAAGGGCTGGTCTGAGTATTTCAGAAACTGCTGATCTACTGGGATTTTCACGCACAACCATCTCTAGGGTTTACAGAGAATGGTCCGAAAAAGAAAAAAAATCCAGTGAGCGGCAGTTCTGTGGGCGGAAATGCCTTGTTGATGCCAGAGGTCAGAGGAGAATGGGCAGACTGGTTCGAGCTGATAGAAAGGCAACAGTGACTCAAATCGCCACCCGTTACAACCAAGGTAGGCCTAAGAGCATCTCTGAACGCACAGTGCGTCGAACTTTGAGGCAGATGGGCTACAGCAGCAGAAGACCACACCGGGTACCACTCCTTTCAGCTAAGAACAGGAAACTGAGGCTACAATTTGTACAAGCTCATCGAAATTGGACAGTAGAAGATTGGAAAAACGTTGCTTGGTCTGATGAGTCTCGATTTCTGCTGCGACATTCGGATGGTAGGGTCAGAATTTGGCGTAAACAACATGAAAGCATGGATCCATCCTGCCTTGTATGGAGCATCTTTGGGATGTGCAGCCGACAAATCTGCGGCAACTGTGTGATGCCATCATGTCAATATGGACCAAAATCTCTGAGGAATGCTTCCAGCACCTTGTTGAATCTATGCCACGAAGAATTGAGGCAGTTCTGAAGGCAAAAGGGGGTCCAACCCGTTACTAGCATGGTGTACCTAATAAAGTGGCCGGTGAGTGTATATTACTAATGATGCCTCCGTCACAACTCTTAACAGTATGGGTGTCTTGAGAACATAGATTCTGTTAACAGCGAAGCAGACAAGGTGGCCCACAACCAGAAAGGCCCTTCTGGCATTTGCCAGAATTGCCAGATGGCCAGTCCAGCCATGCTTACTACCATACGCCATACACACATATCTTCACATTGAAAATTGCAGGTACAAGGCTCACACAAAACCTGGCCACTAACAAGTTAAGCCCTGCCCATTAAGACACAGTTGCAATACATTTGGATTGTATATAAATCTTTGCAGCCCAGCAGTTGCTGATCCTAGATAAGATGGGAACATAGTGCCAGCCTGTGTACCGTCCTCTCCATTGATACTGTAGACTGTGAGCCCTCGCGGGCAGAGTCCTCTCTCCTCCTGTACTTGTGTGTGCTGTTATGACCCCAATGGCAGAGGGTCTCAGAAATAAATACCAAGTCTGCAAACACAAAAAACCAGCTCATAGGGCAGTGGTAACTGGGCTGACCGTATATCTAATCCTAGCACCACAAATAGCAGCAGCCGGGGAACGTGCCTACGTTGGTTCTAGACGTCTCGCGCCAGCCGGAGAACTAACTAACCCTAGAAGGGAAAAGATAGACCTTTCTTGCCTCCAGAGAAAAGACCCCAAACGTTGGATACAAGCCCCCAACAAATAATAACGGTGAGGTAGGAAGAAAAGACAAACGTAAGAATGAACTAGGTATTTAGCAAAGAGAGGCCCACTGACTAATAGCAGAATATAGTAAGATGACTTATACGGTCAGCAAAAACCCTATTAAAATTTCCACGCTGGATATTCAAGAACCCCCGAACCGTCTAACGGCCCGGGGGGAGAATACCAGCCCCCTAGAGCTTCCAGCAAAATCAGGAATCACATTTAGTACAAGCTGGACAAAAAATAAGAGCAATACAAATAACCAAAAAACAAGGAAGCAGGACTTAGCTTAATTTTGCAAGAACCAGGACCAGCAGACAGGAGCAAACAGAAAGGACTGATTACAACGATGCCAGGCACCAGACTGAGAATTCAGGAAGTTCATATAGCAACACCCCTGGACTAACGACCCAGGTGGGTGCCAAACTGAGGAAAGACAATCCCAGAGTCATATCACTAGTGACCACAAGAGGGAGCCAAAAAAGTCTAATTCACAACAGTACCCCCCCTTTAAGGAGGGGTCACCGAACCCTCACCAAGACCACCAGGGCGATCAGGATGGCAGCGTGAAAGGCACGAACTGTTGTGAATTTGGATTCTGGGCTCCCCCGGTGGCTACTGGTGGAATTGAACTGGTGTCTTCATCTTCTCTGTTCACCTGTTCCCATCAAGATGTGGGAGTCGCTATATAACCTTGCTGCTCTGTTAGTTTCTTGCTGGTCAACAATGTTATCAGAAGCCTCTCTGTGCTTGTTCCTGCTCCTAGACAACTACTAGATAAGTTGGACTCTTGTCCATGTTTGTTTTTGCATTTTTGTTCCAGTTCACAGCTGTAGTTTCGTTACTGTGTCTGGAAAGCTCTTGTGAACAGGAATTGCCACTCTGGTGTTATGAGTTAATGCCAGAGTTTTAAAGTAATTTCTGGATGGTGTTTTTGATAGGGTTTTCAGCTGACCATGAAAGTGTCCTTTCTGTCTTCTGCTATGTAGTAAGTGGACCTCAAATTTGCTAAACCTATTTTCATACTACGTTTGTTATTTCATCTCAACTCACCGCCAATACATGTGGGGGGCCTCTGTCTCCTTTCGGGGTATTTCTCTAGAGGTGAGCTAGGACTAATATTTTCCTCTGCTAGCTTTATTTAGTCCTCCGGCTGGTGCTGGGCATCTAGAATCAACGTAGGCATGCTACCCGGCCACTGCTAGTTGTGCGTTAGGTTTAGTTCATGGTCAGCTCAGTTCCCATCTTCCAAGAGCTAGTTCCTATATATGCTTATGCTATGTTCTCTTGCCATTGAGATCATGACAGTTTGACCAGCCAGCAAAGTGTTAATTGTTTGGGCTGAAGCAGGAGTAAAAGAAGTGTTGAAGGGAAATTTTTTTTTTTTTTTTTTTTTTTTTTTTCCCCTCAGAGTTTTGCTGCCTAGCCCTTAATTGCTGTCTAGCTGCTTCTTACCTCCTCTTAACCCTTGAATGGCTCTGTGTCCACCTGTTTGTAATGGATCTTCAGAGTGTAACTGCAGGTTTGAATTATCTCGCCACGAAGGTACAAAATTTGCAAGATTTTGTTTGTCATGCACCTGTATCTGAGCCGAGAATTCCTTTGCCGGAATTTTTCTCGGGGAATAGATCCGGGTTTCAGAATTTTCGAAATAATTGCAAATTATTTTTGTCCCTGAAATCTCGCTCTGCCGGAGACCCTGCACAGCAGGTCAGGATTGTGATTTCCTTGCTCCGGGGCGACCCTCAAGACTGGGCTTTTTCATTGACACCAGGGGATCCTGCGTTGCTCAATGTGGATGCGTTTTTTCTGGCCTTGGGGTTGCTTTATGACGAACCTCATTTGGAGCTTCAGGCAGAAAAAACTTTGATGTCCCTATCTCAGGGGCAAGATGAAGCGGAAATTTACTGCCAAAGATTCCGTAAATGGTCTGTGCTTACTCAGTGGAATGAGTGCGCCCTGGCGGCGACTTTCAGAGAGGGTCTCTCTGATGCCATTAAGGATGTTATGGTGGGGTTCCCTGTGCCTGCGGGTCTGAATGAGTCCATGACAATGGCTATTCAGATCGATAGGCGTTTGCGGGAGCGCAAACCAGTGCACCATCTGGCGGTGTCCACTGAGAAGTCGCCAGAGAGTATGCAGTGTGATAGAATTCTGTCCCGTAGCGAGCGGCAGAATTTTAGACGGAAAAATGGGTTGTGTTTCTATTGTGGTGATTCTACTCATGTTATATCAGCATGCTCTAAGCGCACTAAAAAGCTTGGTAAATCTGTTTCCATTTGCACCTTACCGTCTAAATTTATTCTATCTGTGACCCTGATTTGCTCTTTGTCATCTATTACCACGGACGCCTATGTCGACTCTGGCGCCGCTTTGAGTCTTATGGATTGGTCCTTTGCCAAACGCTGTGGGTATGATTTAGAGCCTTTGGAGACTCCTATTCCTCTGAAGGGGATTGACTCCACCCCATTGGCTAATAATAAACCACAATATTGGACACAAGTAACTATGCGTATTAATCCGGATCACCAGGAGATTATTCGCTTTCTGGTGCTGTATAATCTACATGATGATTTGGTGCTAGGATTGCCTTGGCTGCAATCTCACAACCCAGTCCTCGACTGGAGAGCTATGTCTGTGTTGAGCTGGGGATGTAAGGGGGCTCATGGGGATGTACCTGTGGTTTCCATTTCATCATCCATTCCCTCTGAAATTCCTGAGTTCCTGTCTGACTATCGTGACGTCTTTGAAGAATCCAAGCTTGGTTCGTTACCTCCGCACCGAGAGTGCGATTGTGCCATAGATTTAATCCCGGGTAGTAAATACCCAAAGGGTCGTTTATTTAATCTGTCTGTGCCTGAACATGCTGCTATGCGAGAATATATAAAGGAGTCCTTGGAAAAGGGACATATTCGTCCATCTTCATCTCCCTTAGGAGCCGGTTTTTTCTTTGTGTCAAAAAAAGACGGCTCTTTGAGACCATGTATTGATTATCGGCTTTTGAATAAAATCACTGTTAAATATCAATACCCATTGCCGTTGCTGACTGATTTGTTTGCTCGCATAAAGGGGGCCAAGTGGTTCTCTAAGATTGACCTTCGTGGGGCGTATAATTTGGTGCGAATCAGGCAGGGGGATGAGTGGAAAACCACATTTAATACGCCCGAGGGCCACTTTGAGTATTTAGTGATGCCTTTTGGTCTTTCTAATGCTCCGTCAGTTTTCCAGTCCTTTATGCATGATATTTTTCGCGATTATTTGGATAAATTTATGATTGTGTATCTGGATGATATTCTGATTTTTTCGGATGACTGGGACTCTCATGTCCAGCAAGTCAGGAGGGTTTTTCAGGTTTTGCGGTCTAATTTTTTGTGTGTGAAGGGTTCTAAGTGTGTTTTTGGGGTACAGAGTATTTCCTTTTTGGGATATATTTTTTCCCCCTCTTCCATTGAAATGGATCCTGTCAAGGTTCAAGCTATTTGTGATTGGACGCAGCCCTCTTCTCTTAAGAGTCTTCAGAAATTTTTGGGCTTTGCTAACTTTTATCGTCGATTTATTGCTGGTTTTTCGGATATTGCTAAACCATTGACCGATTTGACTAAGAAGGGTGCTGATGTTGCTGATTGGTCCCCTGATGCTGTGGAGGCCTTTCGGGAGCTTAAGCGCCGTTTTTCCTCTGCCCCTGTGTTGCGTCAGCCTGATGTTGCTCTGCCTTTTCAGGTTGAGGTCGACGCTTCTGAGATCGGAGCTGGGGCAGTGTTGTCGCAGAAAAGTTCTGACTGCTCCGTGATGAGGCCTTGTGCCTTCTTTTCCCGTAAATTTTCGCCCGCTGAGCGGAATTATGATGTTGGGAATCGGGAGCTTTTGGCCATGAAGTGGGCTTTTGAGGAGTGGCGCCATTGGCTTGAGGGGGCCAGACATCAGGTGGTGGTATTGACTGACCACAAAAATTTGATTTATCTTGAGACCGCCAGGCGCCTGAATCCTAGACAGGCGCGCTGGTCATTATTTTTCTCTCGGTTTAATTTTGTGGTGTCATACCTACCGGGTTCTAAGAATGTTAAGGCGGATGCCCTTTCTAGGAGTTTTGAGCCTGACTCGCCTGGTAACTCTGAGCCCACAGGTATCCTTAAGGATGGAGTGGTATTGTCAGCCGTTTCTCCAGACCTGCGGCGGGCCTTGCAGGAGTTTCAGGCGGATAGACCTGATCGTTGCCCACCTGATAAACTGTTTGTTCCTGATGATTGGACCAGTAGAGTCATCTCTGAGGTTCATTCTTCTGCGTTGGCAGGTCATCCTGGCATTTTTGGTACCAGGGATTTGGTGGCAAGGTCCTTCTGGTGGCCTTCCCTGTCACGAGATGTGCGAGGCTTTGTGCAGTCTTGTGACGTTTGTGCTCGGGCCAAGCCTTGTTGTTCTCGGGCTAGTGGATTATTGTTGCCCTTGCCTATTCCTAAGAGGCCTTGGACGCACATCTCGATGGATTTTATTTCAGATCTGCCTGTTTCTCAGAAGATGTCTGTCATCTGGGTGGTGTGTGACCGTTTTTCTAAGATGGTCCATTTGGTTCCTCTGCCCAAGTTACCTTCTTCTTCCGAGTTGGTTCCTCTGTTTTTTCAAAATGTTGTTCGTTTGCATGGTATTCCTGAGAATATCGTTTCTGACAGAGGGACTCAATTCGTGTCTAGATTTTGGCGGGCATTCTGTGCTAGGATGGGCATAGATTTATCTTTTTCGTCCGCTTTCCATCCTCAGACGAATGGCCAGACCGAGCGGATTAATCAGACCCTGGAGACATATCTGAGGTGTTTTGTGTCTGCTGACCAGGATGATTGGGTTGCTTTTTTGCCATTGGCGGAGTTCGCTCTCAATAATCGGGCCAGCTCTGCCACTTTGGTGTCCCCGTTTTTCTGTAATTCGGGGTTTCATCCTCGATTTTCCTCTGGTCAGGTGGAATCTTCGGATTGTCCGGGAGTGGATGCTGTGGTGGAGAGATTGCATCAGATCTGGGGGCAGGTGGTGGACAATTTGAGGTTGTCCCAGGAGAAGACTCAGCTTTTTGCCAACCGCCACCGTCGTGTTGGTCCTCGGCTTTCTGTTGGGGATTTGGTGTGGTTGTCTTCTCGTTTTGTCCCTATGAGGGTCTCTTCTCCTAAGTTTAAGCCTCGGTTTATCGGCCCGTATAAGATATTGGAGATTCTTAACCCTGTTTCCTTCCGTTTGGACCTCCCTGCATCCTTTTCTATTCATAACGTTTTTCATCGGTCATTATTGCGCAGGTATGAGGTACCGGTTGTGCCTTCCGTTGAGCCTCCTGCTCCGGTGTTGGTTGAGGGTGAGTTGGAGTACGTTGTGGAGAAAATCTTAGACTCTCGTGTTTCCAGACGGAGACTCCAGTATCTGGTCAAGTGGAAGGGATACGGCCAGGAGGATAATTCTTGGGTGAATGCATCTGATGTTCATGCCTCCGATCTGGTTCGTGCCTTTCATAGGGCCCATCCTGATCGCCCTGGTGGTTCTGGTGAGGGTTCGGTGCCCCCTCCTTGAGGGGGGGGTACTGTTGTGAATTTGGATTCTGGGCTCCCCCGGTGGCTACTGGTGGAATTGAACTGGTGTCTTCATCTTCTCTGTTCACCTGTTCCCATCAAGATGTGGGAGTCGCTATATAACCTTGCTGCTCTGTTAGTTTCTTGCTGGTCAACAATGTTATCAGAAGCCTCTCTGTGCTTGTTCCTGCTCCTAGACAACTACTAGATAAGTTGGACTCTTGTCCATGTTTGTTTTTGCATTTTTGTTCCAGTTCACAGCTGTAGTTTCGTTACTGTGTCTGGAAAGCTCTTGTGAACAGGAATTGCCACTCTGGTGTTATGAGTTAATGCCAGAGTTTTAAAGTAATTTCTGGATGGTGTTTTTGATAGGGTTTTCAGCTGACCATGAAAGTGTCCTTTCTGTCTTCTGCTATGTAGTAAGTGGACCTCAAATTTGCTAAACCTATTTTCATACTACGTTTGTTATTTCATCTCAACTCACCGCCAATACATGTGGGGGGCCTCTGTCTCCTTTCGGGGTATTTCTCTAGAGGTGAGCTAGGACTAATATTTTCCTCTGCTAGCTTTATTTAGTCCTCCGGCTGGTGCTGGGCATCTAGAATCAACGTAGGCATGCTACCCGGCCACTGCTAGTTGTGCGTTAGGTTTAGTTCATGGTCAGCTCAGTTCCCATCTTCCAAGAGCTAGTTCCTATATATGCTTATGCTATGTTCTCTTGCCATTGAGATCATGACAACGAACTAAATCGGCCGCATGCACATCAGAGGCAACCACCCAGGAATTATCCTCCTGACCATAGCCCTTCCACTTGACCAGACACTGAAGCCTCCGCCTGGAGAGACGAGAATCCAAGATCTTCTCCACCACGTACTCCAACTCGCCCTCAACCAACACCGGAGCAGGAGGCTCATCAGATGGAACCACAGGTACAACGTACCGCCGCAACAAAGACCTATGGAACACGTTGTGAATGGCAAACGACACCGGGAGATCCAAGCGAAAGGACACAGGATTAAGGATTTCCAATATCTTGTAAGGACCGATGAAGCGAGGCTTAAATTTAGGAGAGGAGACCTTCATAGGAACAAATCGAGAAGACAGCCATACCAAATCCCCAACACGAAGTCGGGGACCCACACCGCGGCGGCGGTTGGCAAAACGCTGAGCCTTCTCCTGTGACAACTTTAAGTTGTCCACCACATGATTCCAAATCTGCTGCAACCTATCCACCACAGAATCTACCCCAGGACAGTCAGAAGGCTCCACATGTCCCGAGGAAAAACGAGGATGGAAACCAGAGTTGCAGAAAAATGGCGAAACCAAAGTAGCGGAACTAGCCCGATTATTAAGGGCAAACTCAGCCAACGGCAAGAAGGTCACCCAATCATCCTGATCTGCAGAAACAAAACACCTCAAATAAGCCTCCAGAGTCTGATTAGTTCGCTCCGTTTGTCCATTAGTCTGAGGATGAAAGGCAGACGAAAACGACAAATCAATGCCCATCTTAGCACAAAAGGATCGCCAGAACCTGGAAACAAACTGGGATCCTCTGTCAGACACGATATTCTCAGGAATGCCGTGTAAACGAAATACATTCTAAAAGAACAAAGGAACCAGATCGGAAGAGGAAGGCAGCTTAGGCAAAGATACCAAATGGACCATCTTGGAAAAGCGATCACATACCACCCAGATGACAGACATGCCCTGAGACACCGGAAGATCTGAAATGAAATCCATGAAAATGTGTGTCCAAGGCCTCTTCGGGACAGGCAAGGGCAAGAGCAACCCGCTGGCACGAGAACAGCAAGGCTTAGCTCGAGCACAAGTCCCACAGGACTGCACAAATGACCGCACATCCCTTGACAAGGAAGGCCACCAAAAGGACCTAGCCACCAAATCTCTGGTGCCAAAAATTCCCGGATGCCCTGCCAACACCGAGGAATGAACCTCGGAAATGACTCTGCTGGTCCACTTATCAGGAACAAACAGTCTGTCAGGTGGACAAGAGTCAGGTCTACCAGCCTGAAATCTCTGCAGCACACGTCGCAAATCCGGAGAAATGGCTGACAAGATTACTCCCTCTTTAAGAATACCAACTGGTTCTGCGACTCCAGGAGAGTCCGGCACAAAGCTCCTTGAAAGAGCATCAGCCTTCACATTCTTTGAACCTGTTAAATACGAGACCACAAAGTCAAAACGGGAGAAAAACAATGACCAACGGGCCTGTCTAGGATTCAGGCGTTTAGCAGACTCGAGATACATCAGATTTTTGTGATCAGTCAAGACCACCACACGATGCTTAGCACCCTCGAGCCAATGACGCCACTCCTCAAATGCCCACTTCATGGCCAGCAACTCCCGATTGCCAACATCATAATTCCGCTCAGCAGGCGAAAACTTCCTAGAGAAAAAAGCACATGGTCTCATTACAGAGCAACCAGGGCCTCGCTGCGACAAAACGGCCCCTGCCCCAATCTCAGAAGCATCCACTTCAACCTGAAAGGGAAGTGAGACATCAGGCTGGCACAAAACAGGCGCTGAAGTAAACCGGCGCTTCAACTCTTGGAAAGCTTCCACGGCTGCAGGAGCCCAGTTAGCAACATCAGAACCTTTCTTGGTCATATCCGTCAAAGGTTTAACAACGCTAGAAAAATTAGCGATAAAACGACGGTAGAAGTTAGCAAAACCCAAGAACTTCTGAAGACTCTTAACTGACGTGGGTTGAGTCCAATCATGAATAGCTCGGACCTTGACTGGGTCCATTTCCACCGCAGAAGGGGAAAAAATAAAACCAAAAAAGGGAACCTTCTGTACTCCAAAGAGACACTTTGAGCCCTTAACAAACAAAGCATTCTCACGCAAGACCTGAAACACCATCCTGACCTGCTCTACATGCGAGTCCCAATCATCAGAAAAAACCAGAATATCATCCAGATAAACAATCATAAATTTATCCAGATATTTCCGGAAAATATCATGCATAAAGGACTGAAACACTGAAGGAGCATTAGAGAGCCCAAAAGGCATCACCAAGTACTCAAAATGACCTTCGGGTGTATTAAATGCAGTTTTCCATTCATCTCCTTGCTTAATGCGCACAAGGTTGTACGCACCACGAAGATCTATCTTGGTGAACCACTTGGCACCTTTAATCCGGGCAAACAAGTCCGACAACAGAGGCAAAGGATACTGAAATTTAACAGTGATTTTATTCAGAAGCCGATAGTCAATACAAGGTCTCAAAGATCCGTCCTTCTTGGCCACAAAAAAGAATCCCGCACCAAGAGGGGAAGAGGATGGACGGATATGCCCCTTCTCCAGAAATTCCTTGATATACGAACGCATTGCGGTATGCTCAGGTAGAGACAGATTAAATAGTCTTCCCTTAGGAAATTTACTACCTGGAATCAAATCTATAGCACAGTCACAGTCCCTATGAGGAGGCAGAGCACTGGACCTGGACTCGCTGAATGCATCCTGAAAATCAGACAAATACTCAGGAACTTCCGAAGGAGTAGAGGAAGCAATAGACACCGGCGGGGAATCACCATGAATTCCCTGACAGCCCCAACTTGACACAGACATTTCCTTCCAATCCAAGACTGGATTATGGGTCTGTAACCATGGCAGACCCAAAACGACCAAATCATGCATTTTATGCAGAACAAGAAAATGAATCACCTCCCGATGTTCAGGAGTCATGCACATGGTTACCTGTGTCCAAAACTGCGGTTTATTTTCCGCCAATGGCGTAGCATCAATACCTCTAAGAGGGATAGGATTTACCAACGGCTCAAGAACAAAACCACAGCGCTTGGCAAATGACAGATCCATAAGACTCAGGGCAGCACCTGAATCCACAAACGCCATAACAGGGTAGGAAGACAATGAGCAAATTAAAGTCACAGACAAAATAAATTTAGGTTGCAAATTACCAATGGCGACAGGACTAACAACCCTTGTTAGGCGTTTAGAGCATGCTGATATAACATGTGTAGAATCACCACAGTAAAAACACAACCCATTCTGACATCTATGATTTTTCCGTTCATTTCTAGTCTGAATTCTACCACATTGCATTAAATCAGGTGTTTGTTCAGACAACACCACAAGAGGATTAGCGGCTTTGTGCTCCCGCAAACGCCGGTCAATTTGAATAGCCAGCGCCATGGAATCATTCAGACTTGTAGGAATGGAGAAACCCACCATCACATTCTTAATGGCCTCAGAAAGGCCATTTCTGAAATTTGCGGCCAGAGCACACTCATTCCACTGAGTAAGCACGGACCATTTCCGAAATTTTTGGCAATACACTTCAGCTTCATCCTGACCCTGAGAAATAGCCAGCAAGGCTTTTTCTGCCTGAATTTCAACATTGGGTTCCTCGTAAAGCAATCCGAGCGCCAGAAAAAACGCATCAATATTTGCCAATGCCGGATCTCCGGGCGCTAGCGAGAAGGCCCAATCCTGAGGGTCGCCCCGTAAGAAAGAGATAACAATTTTAACTTGCTGAGCTGAGTCTCCAGATGAACGGTGTCTCAGAGATAGAAACAATTTACAATTATTCCTGAAATTCCTAAACTTAAATCGGTCTCCACAGAACAGTTCAGGAATAGGTATTTTAGGTTCAGACAAAGGACTCCTGGTAACAAAATCTTGTATGCCCTGCACACGAGCAGCAAGCTGGTCCACACTTGTAATCAAGGTCTGGACATTCATGTCTGCAGCAAGCTCAAGCCACTCAGAGGTAAAGGGGAGGAAGAAAGAGAGGGAAAAAAAAAAAAACTCAGAATTTCCTTTCTTATTATCCCACTTCTGCAATGCATTAAACATTCAACTTTGGCCTGGCATACTGTTATGACCCCAATGGCAGAGGGTCTCAGAAATAAATACCAAGTCTGCAAACACAAAAAACCAGCTCATAGGGCAGTGGTAACTGGGCTGACCGTATATCTAATCCTAGCACCACAAATAGCAGCAGCCGGGGAACGTGCCTACGTTGGTTCTAGACGTCTCGCGCCAGCCGGAGAACTAACTAACCCTAGAAGGAAAAAGATAGACCTTTCTTGCCTCCAGAGAAAAGACCCCAAAAGTTGGATACAAGCCCCCAACAAATAATAACGGTGAGGTAAGAAGAAAAGACAAACGTAAGAATGAACTAGGTATTTAGCAAAGAGAGGCCCACTTGTTGTGAATCTGCTTTTGGGCTCCTTCTGGTGGTGGCTAGTGGTACTGGTGACTCGGGTGTGTTTTCTTTCTCAGTTCACCTGTTTTCATCAGTAGTGGGGAGTTCCTATTTATTCCTGCTCTTCAGTCATTGCCTTGCCGGCCATCAATGTAACCAGAGCCTTTCTGTTGCGTGTTCCTGCTCCTAGACTACTGATCAGCTAAGTTGGACTCTTAGTCCTAAGTTTGTTTGCATTTTTTGTTCCAGTTTACAGTTATATCATTCTCTGTAGCTGGAAGCTCTTGTGGGCTGAAATTACCACTCCGGTGTCATGAGTTGACACATGAGTCTTAAAGTAATTTCAGGATGGTATTTTAAAAGGGTTTTCAGCTGACCGTGCAGTTCCCTTTTGTATCTTTCTACTATCTAGTAAGCGGACCTCGCTTTGCTGAACCTACCTTCATACTGCGTATGTCTTTTCCTCTGAACTCACCGTCAATATATGTGGGGGGCTTCTGTCTCCTTTTCGGGGGAATTTCCCTAGAGGTAAGCCAGGTCTGTTTTTTCCTCTACTAGGGTTAGTTAGTCCTCTGGCTGGCGAGAGACGTCTAGGGATAAAACTTAGGCACGCCCCCCGGCCACTATTAGTTGTGTGGTAGGTTTAGCTCACGGTCAGCTCGAGATTCCATCACCCAAGAGCTCGTCCGTTATTTATGTGTCCTGACGTTCCCCTGCCATTGGGAACCATGACACCCACTGACTAATAGCAGAATATAGTAAGATGACTTATACGGTCAGCAAAAACCCTATTAAAATTTCCATGCTGGATATTCAAGAACCCCCGAACCGTCTAACGGCCCGGGGGGAGAATACCAGCCCCCTAGAGCTTCCAGCAAAATCAGGAATCACATTTAGTACAAGCTGGACAAAAAATAAGAGCAATACAAATAACCAAAAAACAAGGAAGCAGGACTTAGCTTAATTTTGCAAGAACCAGGACCAGCAGACAGGAGCAAACAGAAAGGACTGATTACAACGATGCCAGGCACCAGACTGAGAATTCAGGAAGTTCATATAGCAACACCCCTGGACTAACGACCCAGGTGGGTGCCAAACTGAGGAAAGACAATCCCAGAGTCATATCACTAGTGACCACAAGAGGGAGCCAAAAAAGTCTAATTCACAACAGTGTGCCTTGTTTTACTCCTGTTTATTGTACTTGTCTATATTTGCCCCGTTCACATGTAAAGCGCCATGGAATAAATGGCGCTATAAAAATGTATAATAATAATACTCAGTATGGGGACACAGTGCCGGCCTATGCACAGGCCTCTCCATTGATACTCAGTATTGGAACACAGTGCCGGCCTGTGCACAGGCCTCTCCATTGATACTCAGTATTGGAACACAGTGCCGGCCTGTGCACAGGCCTCTCCATAGATACTCAGTATTGGAACCCAATGCCGGCCTGTGCACAAGCCTCTCCATAGATACTCAGTATAGGAACCCAATGCCGGCCTGTGCGCAGGCCTCTCCATAGATACTCAGTATGGGAACACAGTGCTGGCCTGTGCACAGGCCTCTTCATAGATACTCAGTATGGGAACACAGTGCCGGCCTGTGCACAGGCCTCTCCATAGATACTCAGTATGGGAACACAGTGCTGGCCTGTGCACAGGCCTCTTCATAGATACTCAGTATGGGAACCCAATGCCGGCCTGTGCGCAGGCCTCTCCATAGATACTCAGTATGGGAACACAGTGCTGGCCTGTGCACAGGCCTCTTCATAGATACTCAGTATGGGAACACAGTGCCGGCCTGTGCACAGGCCTCTCCATAGATACTCAGTATGGGAACCCAATGCCGGCCTGTGCCCAGGCCTCTCCATAGATACTCAGTATGGGACCCCAATGCCGGCTTGTGCACAGGCCTCTTCATAGATACTCAGTATGGGCAGACTGCATACAGCTCTGCACTACTGGTCACAGCTACAATCCTCACACAGTGACCAGCTCCTGCCAGATTCTCTCCTGCTAATATCAGCTCTACCATCTAGGGGGGAGGCAGTGTAAGGGGAGTTGATGCTGATATTATCAGGAAGGAATCTGGCAGGAGCTGATCACTGTGTGAGAAGGATCATAGCTGTGAACAGTAGTGCAGAACTGTAAGCAATCTGCCCATACAGGAGGTCACTGTTTGTCAGTGCAGAAGTGGATGCAGCCCATATCTTTTCTGAGACCATGGGGCAGTGAGGAGCAGCAGCTGTGGACTGGAGGCAGCAGCCCTCAATGATACCAACTGTCTACTGGATCAGCTGTGCCAAGTGGAGTGCAGCACAAGGTGAGAGCTCTCAGTTGAGCAGTGTGGTCATCTCTAGAGTTGAGCGACTTTCATTTTTTTAAGATCGAGTCGGGTTTTGTGAAACCCGATTTTGTCCAGAGTCGAGTCGAGTGCAGTCGGCCGATTATCGCTAAAAGTCGGGGATCGACCGAAACACGAAACCCAATGCAAGTCAATGGGGAAGCATAGTCGGCAGTGAGTGGAGGCCAGGAAAACACCTACAGTGCCCATTTTAATGCCAAAAACATCCATTCTTGTTTCTGAAGCTTGTCAATCTTAATTAACTTTATAATAATAGTTGGGCATAGGGAATTGGGGGTCATTTGGCAAAAGTTGTGGGGGGAGTAGGGCCGGCTCAAGTTTTTCGTGGGCCCAGGAAATGCGGACTACGTCACGGCGGTGTTGCAGGGAAAGGTAAGTATTTCAACGTTGCAAGTGCTGTGATCCTGAGCAAGCAGGGGGGGCCCACTCGTTCGCATTGGCACTGGCACAGGGCCCCTCAAAGTACAGCGATGTGTGTTTGCATGGCGGGGGCGCCTCCCACCAGCAGCGACACTTTTGCGTACTCTGAGGGGCCCTGTGCCAGTGACGTCGCCAACGAGTATGCCCCCCCACCTGATGAAGGAACCTGCACTTTCATCTGCACCTTCCTCTCTGTCCCTGTGTAAGGTGGTATAACATGCGGGAAGGGGAACCTTACTTTCAGCAGGGTCAGATTCTGGCTGTGTAGAGTATAAGGGGAATGTAGTGGTCTAGGTCAATGTACCAGCAGACTCATCTAGCAGTGGCTGGGCAATGGGCAGGATGAGGAGGAAACAGATATAGGGCCAAAGAATAAAGTAGGCTAAATGCAGTTCAAAATTGGTAACAGGACTAAACAGGCGGCATTGCTTTGTTCAGTGGAGTAGCAAACCCAAGAGCAGCAGACACTGTTTCAAGGGCATAACCACACTAGTAGGCCAAATGCAGTTTAATATCTGATAGTATAGGGCGAAAGCCAGAATGTGGAAGCTCAGCTTTGTTCAGTTGAGGACAACACCAGGCAGGGGCAGACAGACACCTTTAGTAGGCCGGAACAGCCAATTTTTTAAAAAAACAGCAGTTAGTAAGAGGCAGAAGGTAGAAGCTCAGCTTTATTCAGTTGAGGACAACACCAGGCAGGGGCAGACAGACACCTTTAGTAGGCCGGAACAGCCAATTGCATTTTTAAAAATGGTAATTTGGAACAGAAGGTTGAAGCTCAGCTTTATTCAGTTGAGGACAACACCAGGCAGGGGCAGACAGACACCTTTAGTAGGCCGGAACAGCCAATTTTAAAAAAAAACAGCAGTTAGTAAGAGGCAGAAGGTAGAAGCTCAGCTTTATTCAGTTGAGGACAACACCAGGCAGGGGCAGACAGACACCTTTAGTAGGCCGGAACAGCCAATTGCATTTTTAAAAATGGTAATTTGGAACTGAAGGTTGAAGCTCAGCTTTATTCAGTTGAGGACAACACCAGGCAGGGGCAGACAGACACCTTTAGTAGGCCGGAACAGCCAATTGCATTTTTAAAAATGGTAATTTGGAACTGAAGGTTGAAGCTCAGCTTTATTCAGTTGAGGACAACACCAGGCAGGGGCAGACAGACACCTTTAGTAGGCCGGAACAGCCAATTTTTTAAAAAAACAGCAGTTAGTAAGAGGCAGAAGGTAGAAGCTCAGCTTTATTCAGTTGAGGACAACACCAGGCAGGGGCAGACAGACACCTTTAGTAGGCCGGAACAGCCAATTGCATTTTTAAAAATGGTAATTTGGAACTGAAGGTTGAAGCTCAGCTTTATTCAGTTGAGGACAACACCAGGCAGGGGCAGACAGACACCTTTAGTAGGCCGGAACAGCCAATGGCATTTTTAAAAATGGTAATTTGGAACAGAAGGTAGAAGCTCAGCTTTATTCAGTTGAGGACAACACCAGGCAGGGGCAGACATTCACCTTTAGTAGGCCGGAACAGCCAATTGCATTTTTAAAAATGGTAATTTGGAACAGAAGGTAGAAGCTCAGCTTTATTCAGTTGAGGACAACACCAGGCAGGGGCAGACATTCACCTTTAGTAGGCCGGAACAGCCAATTGCATTTTTAAAAATGGTAATTTGGAACAGAAGGTTGAAGCTCAGCTTTATTCAGTTGAGGACAACACCAGGCAGGGGCAGACAGACACCTTTAGTAGGCCGGAACAGCCAATTTTTAAAAAAAACAGCAGTTAGTAAGAGGCAGAAGGTAGAAGCTCAGCTTTATTCAGTTGAGGACAACACCAGGCAGGGGCAGACAGACACCTTTAGTAGGCCGGAACAGCCAATTGCATTTTTAAAAATGGTAATTTGGAACTGAAGGTTGAAGCTCAGCTTTATTCAGTTGAGGACAACACCAGGCAGGGGCAGACAGACACCTTTAGTAGGCCGGAACAGCCAATTGCATTTTTAAAAATGGTAATTTGGAACTGAAGGTTGAAGCTCAGCTTTATTCAGTTGAGGACAACACCAGGCAGGGGCAGACAGACACCTTTAGTAGGCCGGAACAGCCAATGGCATTTTTAGAAATGGTAATTTGGAACAGAAGGTAGAAGCTCAGCTTTATTCAGTTGAGGACAACACCAGGCAGGGGCAGACATTCACCTTTAGTAGGCCGGAACAGCCAATTGCATTTTTAAAAATGGTAATTTGGAACAGAAGGTAGAAGCTCAGCTTTATTCAGTTGAGGACAACACCAGGCAGGGGCAGACATTCACCTTTAGTAGGCCGGAACAGCCAATTGCATTTTTAAAAATGGTAATTTGGAACAGAAGGTAGAAGCTCAGCTTTATTCAGTTGAGGACAACACCAGGCAGGGGCAGACATTCACCTTTAGTAGGCCGGAACAGCCAATTGCATTTCTAAAAATGGTAATTTGGAACAGAAGGTTGAAGCTCAGCTTTATTCAGTTGAGGACAACACCAGGCAGGGGCAGACAGACACCTTTAGTAGGCCGGAACAGCCAATTTTTAAAAAAAACAGCAGTTAGTAAGAGGCAGAAGGTAGAAGCTCAGCTTTATTCAGTTGAGGACAACACCAGGCAGGGGCAGACAGACACCTTTAGTAGGCCGGAACAGCCAATTGCATTTTTAAAAATGGTAATTTGGAACTGAAGGTTGAAGCTCAGCTTTATTCAGTTGAGGACAACACCAGGCAGGGGCAGACAGACACCTTTAGTAGGCCGGAACAGCCAATTGCATTTTTAAAAATGGTAATTTGGAACTGAAGGTTGAAGCTCAGCTTTATTAAGTTGAGGACAACACCAGGCAGGGGCAGACAGACACCTTTAGTAGGCCGGAACAGCCAATGGCATTTTTAGAAATGGTAATTTGGAACAGAAGGTAGAAGCTCAGCTTTATTCAGTTGAGGACAACACCAGGCAGGGGCAGACATTCACCTTTAGTAGGCCGGAACAGCCAATTGCATTTTTAAAAATGGTAATTTGGAACAGAAGGTAGAAGCTCAGCTTTATTCAGTTGAGGACAACACCAGGCAGGGGCAGACATTCACCTTTAGTAGGCCGGAACAGCCAATTGCATTTTTAAAAATGGTAATTTGGAACAGAAGGTAGAAGCTCAGCTTTATTCAGTTGAGGACAACACCAGGCAGGGGCAGACATTCACCTTTAGTAGGCCGGAACAGCCAATTGCATTTTAAAAAATGGTAATTTGGAACAGAAGGTTGAAGCTCAGCTTTATTCAGTTGAGGACAACACCAGGCAGGGGCAGACAGACACCTTTAGTAGGCCGGAACAGCCAATTTTTTTAAAAAACAGCAGTTAGTAAGAGGCAGAAGGTAGAAGCTCAGCTTTATTCAGTTGAGGACAACACCAGGCAGGGGCAGACAGACACCTTTAGTAGGCCGGAACAGCCAATTGCATTTTTAAAAATGGTAATTTGGAACTGAAGGTTGAAGCTCAGCTTTATTCAGTTGAGGACAACACCAGGCAGGGGCAGACAGACACCTTTAGTAGGCCGGAACAGCCAATTGCATTTTTAAAAATGGTAATTTGGAACTGAAGGTTGAAGCTCAGCTTTATTCAGTTGAGGACAACACCAGGCAGGGGCAGACAGACACCTTTAGTAGGCCGGAACAGCCAATTGCATTTTTAAAAATGGTAATTTGGAACTGAAGGTTGAAGCTCAGCTTTATTAAGTTGAGGACAACACCAGGCAGGGGCAGACAGACACCTTTAGTAGGCCGGAACAGCCAATGGCATTTTTAGAAATGGTAATTTGGAACAGAAGGTAGAAGCTCAGCTTTATTCAGTTGAGGACAACACCAGGCAGGGGCAGACATTCACCTTTAGTAGGCCGGAACAGCCAATTGCATTTTTAAAAATGGTAATTTGGAACAGAAGGTAGAAGCTCAGCTTTATTCAGTTGAGGACAACACCAGGCAGGGGCAGACATTCACCTTTAGTAGGCCGGAACAGCCAATTGCATTTTTAAAAATGGTAATTTGGAACAGAAGGTAGAAGCTCAGCTTTATTCAGTTGAGGACAACACCAGGCAGGGGCAGACATTCACCTTTAGTAGGCCGGAACAGCCAATTGCATTTTTAAAAATGGTAATTTGGAACAGAAGGTTGAAGCTCAGCTTTATTCAGTTGAGGACAACACCAGGCAGGGGCAGACAGACACCTTTAGTAGGCCGGAACAGCCAATTTTTTAAAAAAACAGCAGTTAGTAAGAGGCAGAAGGTAGAAGCTCAGCTTTATTCAGTTGAGGACAACACCAGGCAGGGGCAGACAGACACCTTTAGTAGGCCGGAACAGCCAATTGCATTTTTAAAAATGGTAATTTGGAACTGAAGGTTGAAGCTCAGCTTTATTCAGTTGAGGACAACACCAGGCAGGGGCAGACAGACACCTTTAGTAGGCCGGAACAGCCAATTGCATTTTTAAAAATGGTAATTTGGAACTGAAGGTTGAAGCTCAGCTTTATTCAGTTGAGGACAACACCAGGCAGGGGCAGACAGACACCTTTAGTAGGCCGGAACAGCCAATGGCATTTTTAAAAATGGTAATTTGGAACAGAAGGTAGAAGCTCAGCTTTATTCAGTTGAGGACAACACCAGGCAGGGGCAGACATTCACCTTTAGTAGGCCGGAACAGCCAATTGCATTTTTAAAAATGGTAATTTGGAACAGAAGGTAGAAGCTCAGCTTTATTCAGTTGAGGACAACACCAGGCAGGGGCAGACATTCACCTTTAGTAGGCCGGAACAGCCAATTGCATTTTTAAAAATGGTAATTTGGAACAGAAGGTTGAAGCTCAGCTTTATTCAGTTGAGGACAACACCAGGCAGGGGCAGACAGACACCTTTAGTAGGCCGGAACAGCCAATTTTTTTAAAAAAACAGCAGTTAGTAAGAGGCAGAAGGTAGAAGCTCAGCTTTATTCAGTTGCAGCTTCTTGGCAATAATATAAAGAAGACGCGACAGGACAACACTCGGTGGATGCCATATCTGTGTTTTCAATGGAAAAAAACCTTTCAGTTAACTACTTGCAGGAGCAAGTTTTTGTAGCTGGTGGACAATTTTTTTTAAAAAAAGCAGTTAATAAGAGGCAGAAGGTAGAAGCTCAGCTTTATTCAGTTGCAGCTTCTTGGCAATAATATAAAGAAGACGCGACAGGACAACACTCGGTGGATGCCATATCTGTGTTTTCAATGGAAAAAAACCTTTCAGTTAACTACTTGCAGGAGAAAGTTTTTGTAGCTGGTGGCCAATTTTTGTACTGTACCAGTTTTTTGTTGTATGTGTTTTTGTTTTTAATGTTAAAATGTCTGCATTTGATATCTCTCCAGTATTTTCTTTTTTATAAGCAAAATACTGCAGTTTTACATCGGTTACATGGATACACAGGCAGCTTGGTGGTGAGTGGAGGAGTATTTAAAGTAGGGACCGCAGACAGGCTATCAAAGGCCTAAAATAACAAACAATAGGCTCATGGCAGCTTTACAGCGGTTACATGGATACACAGGCAGCTTGGTGGTGAGTGGAGGAGTATTTAAAGTAGGGACCGCAGACAGGCTATCAAAGGCCTAAAATAACAAACAATAGGCTCATGGCAGTTTTACAGCGGTTACATGGATACACGGGCAGGCAGCTTGGTGGTCAGTGGAGGAGTATTTAAAGTAGGGACCGCAGACAGGCTATCAAAGGCCTAAAATAACAAACAATAGGCTCATGGCAGTTTTACAGCGGTTACATGGATACACGGGCAGGCAGCTTGGTGGTCAGTGGAGGAGTATTTAAAGTAGGGACCGCAGACAGGCTATCAAAGGCCTAAAATAACAAACAATAGGCTCATGGCAGTTTTACAGCGGTTACATGGATACACGGGCAGGCAGCTTGGTGGTCAGTGGAGGAGTATTTAAAGT
This sequence comes from Ranitomeya variabilis, assembly GCF_051348905.1. Lineage (NCBI taxonomy): Eukaryota > Metazoa > Chordata > Amphibia > Anura > Dendrobatidae > Ranitomeya > Ranitomeya variabilis. The sequence continues at coordinate 1,013,355,116 of NC_135232.1, read as the reverse complement.
AGGGACCGCAGACAGGCTATCAAAGGCCTAAAATAACAAACAATAGGCTCATGGCAGTTTTACAGCGGTTACATGGATACACGGGCAGGCAGCTGGTGATGAGTGGAGGAGTATTTAAAGTAGGGACCGCAGACAGGCTATCAAAGGCCTAAAATAACAAACAATAGGCTCATGGCAGTTTTACAGCGGTTACATGGATACACGGGCAGGCAGCTTGGTGGTCAGTGGAGGAGTATTTAAAGTAGGGACCGCAGACAGGCTATCAAAGGCCTAAAATAACAAACAATAGGCTCATGGCAGTTTTACAGCGGTTACATGGATACACGGGCAGGCAGCTGGTGATGAGTGGAGGAGTATTTAAAGTAGGGACCGCAGACAGGCTATCAAAGGCCTAAAATAACAAACAATAGGCTCATGGCAGTTTTACAGCGGTTACATGGATACACGGGCAGGCAGCTTGGTGGTCAGTGGAGGAGTATTTAAAGTAGGGACCGCAGACAGGCTATCAAAGGCCTAAAATAACAAACAATAGGCTCATGGCAGTTTTACAGCGGTTACATGGATACACGGGCAGGCAGCTTGGTGGTCAGTGGAGGAGTATTTAAAGTAGGGACCGCAGACAGGCTATCAAAGGCCTAAAATAACAAACAATAGGCTCATGGCAGTTTTACAGCGGTTACATGGATACACGGGCAGGCAGCTTGGTGGTCAGTGGAGGAGTATTTAAAGTAGGGACCGCAGACAGGCTATCAAAGGCCTAAAATAACAAACAATAGGCTCATGGCAGTTTTACAGCGGTTACATGGATACACGGGCAGGCAGCTGGTGATGAGTGGAGGAGTATTTAAAGTAGGGACCGCAGACAGGCTATCAAAGGCCTAAAATAACAAACAATAGGCTCATGGCAGTTTTACAGCGGTTACATGGATACACGGGCAGGCAGCTTGGTGGTCAGTGGAGGAGTATTTAAAGTAGGGACCGCAGACAGGCTATCAAAGGCCTAAAATAACAAACAATAGGCTCATGGCAGTTTTACAGCGGTTACATGGATACACGGGCAGGCAGCTGGTGATGAGTGGAGGAGTATTTAAAGTAGGGACCGCAGACAGGCTATCAAAGGCCTAAAATAACAAACAATAGGCTCATGGCAGCTTTACAGCGGTTACATGGATACACAGGCAGCTTGGTGGTGAGTGGAGGAGTATTTAAAGTAGGGACCGCAGACAGGCTATCAAAGGCCTAAAATAACAAACAATAGGCTTATGGCAGTTTTACAGCGGTTACATGGATACACGGGCAGGCAGCTTGGTGGTCAGTGGAGGAGTATTTAAAGTAGGGACCGCAGACAGGCTATCAAAGGCCTAAAATAACAAACAATAGGCTCATGGCAGCTTTACAGCGGTTACATGGATACACGGGCAGGCAGCTGGTGATGAGTGGAGGAGTATTTAAAGTAGGGACCGCAGACAGGCTATCAAAGGCCTAAAATAACAAACAATAGGCTCATGGCAGCTTTACAGCGGTTACATGGATACACAGGCAGCTTGGTGGTGAGTGGAGGAGTATTTAAAGTAGGGACCGCAGACAGGCTATCAAAGGCCTAAAATAACAAACAATAGGCTTATGGCAGTTTTACAGCGGTTACATGGATACACGGGCAGGCAGCTTGGTGGTGAGTGGAGGAGTATTTAAAGTAGGGACCGCAGACAGGCTATCAAAGGCCTAAAATAACAAACAGTAGGCTCATGGCAGCTTTAAAGCGGTTACATGGATACACAGGCAGCTTGGTGGTGAGTGGAGGAGTATTTAAAGTAGGGACCGCAGACAGGCTATCAAAGGCCTAAAATAACAAACAATAGGCTCATGGCAGCTTTACAGCGGTTACATGGATACACAGGCAGCTTGGTGGTGAGTGGAGGAGTATTTAAAGTAGGGACCGCAGACAGGCTATCAAAGGCCTAAAATAACAAACAATAGGCTTATGGCAGTTTTACAGCGGTTACATGGATACACGGGCAGGCAGCTTGGTGGTCAGTGGAGGAGTATTTAAAGTAGGGACCGCAGACAGGCTATCAAAGGCCTAAAATAACAAACAATAGGCTCATGGCAGCTTTACAGCGGTTACATGGATACACGGGCAGGCAGCTGGTGATGAGTGGAGGAGTATTTAAAGTAGGGACCGCAGACAGGCTATCAAAGGCCTAAAATAACAAACAATAGGCTCATGGCAGCTTTACAGCGGTTACATGGATACACAGGCAGCTTGGTGGTGAGTGGAGGAGTATTTAAAGTAGGGACCGCAGACAGGCTATCAAAGGCCTAAAATAACAAACAATAGGCTTATGGCAGTTTTACAGCGGTTACATGGATACACGGGCAGGCAGCTTGGTGGTCAGTGGAGGAGTATTTAAAATAGGGACCGCAGACAGGCTATCAAAGGCCTAAAATAACAAACAGTAGGCTCATGGCAGCTTTACAGCGGTTACATGGATACACAGGCAGCTTGGTGGTGAGTGGAGGAGTATTTAAAGTAGGGACCGCAGACAGGCTATCAAAGGCCTAAAATAACAAACAATAGGCTCATGGCAGCTTTACAGCGGTTACATGGATACACAGGCAGCTTGGTGGTCAGTGGAGGAGTATTTAAAGTAGGGACCGCAGACAGGCTATCAAAGGCCTAAAATAACAAACAATAGGCTCATGGCTGTTTTACATCGGTTACATGGATACACGGGCAGGCAGCTTGGTGGTCAGTGGAGGAGTATTTAAAGTAGGGACCGCAGACAGGCTATCAAAGGCCTAAAATAACAAACAATAGGCTCATGGCAGCTTTACAGCGGTTACATGGATACACAGGCAGCTTGGTGGTGAGTGGAGGAGTAGTGCAAGGAGTGTCTGTCCCAGTACTCCCAAAATATAAATAGATGTTAATGTCTCGCAAAACAACCAAAACAAAAAAAAAGGTGGCATACTTAGGTACAGGGGTGGGCTCATCTACTGAGTTTCTGACATAGTAATTTGGCAGTAACTATTTAATGGTGCCAATATAGGACACAGACACAGACTACTTTAAGTTGCATCATAGATGTCTACAAATTTGTATTGTCAGTGCCAGACATTGAATGATGTCAGCGAATAGACTAAAGATTGGTGGAGCTGTGCGACATAATTTTGCACGTGGTAGAGCACATTTTGAGCTGGGGTAGGGGGGAACTCTCTTGAGGCCGGCGGGACCGCCCCAGGGCCCCTCATGTTACAACGGTGTGTCTGACGTTGGGTGCGCACCACCACCGCCAGAGACACTACATTGTACTATGAGGGACCCAGTAGCAATGCCGTCAACCAAAAGCGAGCACACCCACCTCTTCAGACAAACAGCAGTCTCACGGGTGCTTGCGCCAAGTCGCGATACCACGGCCCCGTGTGGGGAGTTTTGCCATTTAGGGAGGTGTAAACATGTCGTATGCTGTACAATCAGCTGCAGCAAATTAGACATTAGAAAAGTAATTCACAGGCAAGAGCTTTTCATAGGAAAGCTAGGTGTCGGCCGGGCAAGGTGGGGCAAAAGATTTCGAAATCCAGTTGTGGTTCATTTTAATGAATGTTAGATCGTCAACATTTTGGGTAGCCAGACGAGTCCTTTTTTCGGTTAATATTGAACCTGCAGCACTGAATACTCTTTCTGATAGGACACTTGCTGCCGGGCAAGCAAGCTCCTGCAATGCATATTCTGCCAATTCTGGCCAGGTGTCTAATTTGGAGGCCCAGTAATCAAATGGGAATGACGGTTGAGGGAGAACATCGATAAGGGATGAAAAATAGTTAGTAACCATACTGGACAAATGTTGTCTCCTGTCACTTTCAATTGATGCAGCAGTACCTGTCCTGTCTGCGGTCATAGCAAAATCACTCCACAACCTGGTCAGAAAACCCCTCTGTCCAACGCCACTTCTGATGTGTGCACCCCTAACACTCCTAGTCTGCTGCCCCCTGGAGCTCGTGTGAGAACGATCACGTGCGCTGTGTGCTGGGAATGCCTGAAGCAAACGGTCAACAAGAGTTGATTGTTTGGTTGCTAATATTAGTTCCAAGTTCTCATGTGGCATAATATTTTGCAATTTGCCTTTATAGCGTGGATCAAGGAGGCAGGCCAACCAGTAATCGTCATCGTTCATCATTTTCGTAATGCGTGTGTCCCTTTTTAGGATACGTAAGGCATAATCCGCCATGTGGGCCAAAGTTCCAGTTGTCAAATCTCCGGTTGTGATTGGTTGAGGGGCAGTTGCAGGCAAATCTACGTCACTTGTGTCCCTCAAAAAACCAGAACCCGGCCGTAACACGCAACCAATTTCCTGTGCCCCCGGGAAAGGTTCGGCATTAAAAATATACTCATCCCCATCATCCTCCTCGTCCTCCACCTCCTCTTCGCCCGCTACCTCGTCCTGTACACTGCCCTGACCAGACAATGGCTGACTGTCATCAAGGCTTTCCTCTTCCTCTGGTGCAGACGCCTGCTCCTTTATGTGCGTCAAACTTTGCATCAGCAGACGCATTAGGGGGATGCTCATGCTTATTACGGCGTTGTCTGCACTAACCAGCCGTGTGCATTCCTCAAAACACTGAAGGACTTGACACATGTCTTGTATCTTAGACCACTGCACACCTGACAACTCCATGTCTGCCATCCTACTGCCTGCCCGTGTATCCTCCCACAAATAAATAACAGCACGCCTCTGTTCGCACAGTCTCTGAAGCATGTGCAGTGTTGAGTTCCACCTTGTTGCAACGTCTATGATTAGGCGATGCTGGGGAAGGTTCAAAGACCGCTGATAGGTCTGCATACGGCTGGCGTGTACAGGCGAACGTCGGATATGTGAGCAAAGTGCACGCACTTTGAGGAGCAGGTCGGAGAACCCAGGATAAGTTTTCAATAAGCACTGCACCACCAGGTTTAAGGTGTGAGCCAGGCAAGGAATGTGTTTCAGTTGGGAAAGGGAGATGGCAGCCATGAAATTCCTTCCGTTATCACTCACTACCTTGCCTGCCTCAAGATCTACTGTGCCCAGCCACGACTGCGTTTCTTGTTGCAAGAACTCGGATAGAACTTCCGCGGTGTGTCTGTTGTCGCCCAAACACTTCATAGCCAATACAGCCTGCTGACGCTTGGCAGTAGCTGGCCCATAATGGGACAACTGGTGTGCAACAGTGTCATCTGCCGATGGAGTGGTTGGCAGACTGCGTTCTGTGGAAGAGCTGTAGCTTCTGCAGGAGGACGAGGAGGAGGAGGAGGGGGTGCGAACGCCTACAGCCAACTGTTTCCTAGACCGTGGGCTAGGCACAACTGTCCCTAAATTGATGTCGCCTGTGGACCCTGCATCCACCACATTCACCCAGTGTGCCGTGATGGACACATAACGTCCCTGGCCATGCCTACTGGTCCATGCATCTGTAGTCAGGTGCACCTTTGTACTCACAGATTGCCTGAGTGCATGGACGATGCGCTGTTTAACATGCTGGTGCAGGGCTGGGATGGCTTTTCTGGAAAAAAAGTGTCGACTGGGTAGCTCGTATCGTGGTTCAGCGTACTCCATCAGGGCTTTGAAAGCTTCGCTTTCAACTAACCGGTAGGGCATCATCTCTAACGAGATTAGTCTAGCTATGTGGGCGTTAAAACCCTGTGTACGCGGATGCGAGGATAAGTACTTCCTTTTTCTAACCAGAGTCTCATGTAGGGTGAGCTGGACTGGAGAGCTGGAGATCGTGGAACTTTCGGGTGTGCCGGTGTACATGGCAGACTGAGAGACGGTTGGAGACGGTATTGTTTCCGCCGGTGCCCTAGATGCAATATTCCCTCCTACAAAACTGGTGGTTCCCTGACCCTGACTGCTTTTGGCTGGCAAAGAAACCTGCACAGATACTGCCGGTGGTGCGGAAAATGGTGGCCTTACAGTGACGGAAGGGATGTTGCGTTGCTGACTAGCTTCATTGGCCGAGGGTGCTACAACCTTAAGGGACGTTTGGTAGTTAGTCCAGGCTTGAAAATGCATGGTGGTTAAGTGTCTATGCATGCAACTAGTATTTAGACTTTTCAGATTCTGACCTCTGCTTAAGCTAGTTGAACATTTTTGACAGATGACTTTGCGCTGATCAGTTGGATGTTGTTTAAAAAAATGCCAGACTGCACTCTTCCTAGACTCGGATCCCTTTTCAGGGATTGCAGACTGAGCTTTAATCGGATGGCCACGCTGTCCTCCAACAGGTTTTGGCTTTGACACGCGTTTTGGGCCAGATACGGGCCCGGCTGATGGAACCTGTTGCGATGTTGATGCCTGCTGCGGCCCCTCCTCCACCTCCGCTTCTGAACTACTGCCGCCTGCACCCTGTTCCCCCAATGGCTGCCAATCGGGGTCAATAACTGGGTCATCTATTACCTCCTCTTCGAGCTCGTGTGCAACTTCGTCTGTGTCACTGTGTCGGTCGGTGGTATAGCGTTCGTGGCGGGGCAACATAGTCTCATCAGGGTCTGATTGTGGATCTGTACCCTGAGAGGGCAATGTGGTGGTCTGAGTCAAAGGAGCAGCATAGTACTCTGGCTGTGGCTGTGCATCAGTGCACTCCATGTCAGAATATACTTGTAATGGGCGTGGCCTGTTAAATGTTTCACTTTCTAAGCCAGGGACGGTATGTGTAAAGAGCTCCATGGAGTGACCCGTTGTGTCGCCTGCTGCATCCTTCTCTCTTGTTGTAGTTTTTGCTGAGGAGGACAAGGAAGCGACTTGTCCCTGACCGTGAACATCCACAAGCGACGCGCTGCTTTTACATTTACCAGTTTCGGAAGAGGAGGCAAAAGAGCTAGAGGCTGAGTCTGCAATGTAAGCCAAAACTTGCTGTTGCTGCTCCGCCTTTAAAAGCGGTTTTCCTACTCCCAGAAAAGAGAGCGTTCGAGGCCTTGTGTAGCCTGACGACGAAACTGGCTCCACAGCTCCAGACTTAGGTGGAATATTTTTATCCCCACGACCACCTGATGCTCCACTACCACTACCATCATTACCAGCTGACAATGAACGCCCACGACGACCTCTTGCACCAGACTTCCTCATTGTTTTAAAATCTTAACCAAAGTAACTTTATTTGTTGCTGTCAAACAACTTACACGGTGAGCTATAACTTCAGTATGATTTCAATATCCCTTAACAGGTTGGTGAGACCACAAGGAAAATCAGGCACAATGTTACACACTCTGTTTTCTGTGGCACAAAATCACAGAGATGACACACACGCAAACTGTCACTCAAGCACTAATGTCAATATTAATCTCCCACCTAATTTATTTTTTTTTTTTTCTCAGGGAGACTTTAGAAACCAAATAATATTAAAAACAAAACAAAAAAAAAACAAAAAAAAAAGGCTTTCTATGGCCCACAATTAGAGAGAGAGAGGTGGCACACCCAGGAGTCAAGACTGGCGCACAAGCTGAAAGGGCAATATTACTCTCCCACTGTTTTTTTAAGTTTTTTTTTTTTTATTTTCAGGGAGACTTTAGAAACCAAATAATATTAAAAAAACCAAAAAAATAAATAGCCTTTCTATGGCCCACTGAATGAGAGAGAGAGGTGGCACACCCAGGAGTCAAGACTGGCACACAAGCTGAAAGGGCAATATTACTCTCCCACTGTTTTTTTATGTATTTTTTGTTTTTTAAGGGAGACTTTAGAAACCAAATAATATTAAAAAAACCAAAAAAATAAATAGCCTTTCTATGGCCCACTGAATGAGAGAGAGAGGTGGCACACCCAGGAGTCAAGACTGGCACACAAGCTGAAAGGGCAATATTACTCTCCCACTGTTTTTTTATGTTTTTTTTTTTTTTCAGGGAGACTTTAGAAACCAAATAATATTAAAAAAACCAAAAAAATAAATAGCCTTTCTATGGCCCACTGAATGAGAGAGAGAGGTGGCACACCCAGGAGTCAAGACTGGCACACAAGCTGAAAGGGCAATATTACTCTCCCACTGTTTTTTTAAGTTTTTTTTTTTTATTTTCAGGGAGACTTTAGAAACCAAATAATATTAAAAAAATCAAAAAAATAAATAGCCTTTCTATGGCCCACTGAATGAGAGAGAGAGGTGGCACACCCAGGAGTCAAGACTGGCACACAAGCTGAAAGGGCAATATTACTCTCCCACTGTTTTTTTATGTATTTTTTGTTTTTTAAGGGAGACTTTAGAAACCCAATAATATTTAAAAAAAAAAAAAAAAAGGCTTTCTATGGCCCACTGAATGAGAGAGGTGGCACACCCAGGAGTCAAGACTGGCGCACAAGCTGAAAGGGCAATATTACTCTCCCACTGTTTTTTTAAGTTTTTTTTCTTTTATTTTCAGGGAGACTTTAGAAACCAAATAATATTAAAAAAACCAAAAAAACAAATAGCCTTTCTATGGCCCACTGAATGAGAGAGAGGTGGCACACCCAGGAGTCAAGACTGGCACACAAGCTGAAAGGGCAATATTACTCTCCCACTGTTTTTTTTTTTTTTTTTTTTTTTCAGGGAGACTTTAGAAACCAAATAATATTAAAAAAAACAAAAAAATAAATAGCCTTTCTATGGCCCACTGAATGAGAGAGAGAGGTGGCACACCCAGGAGTCAAGACTGGCACACAAGCTGAAAGGGCAATATTACTCTCCCACTGTTTTTTTAAGTTTTTTTTTTTTTATTTTCAGGGAGACTTTAGAAACCAAATAATATTAAAAAAAGCAAAAAAATAAATAGCCTTTCTATGGCCCACTGAATGAGAGAGAGAGGTGGCACACCCAGGAGTCAAGACTGGCACACAAGCTGAAAGGGCAATATTACTCTCCCACTGTTTTTTTATGTATTTTTTGTTTTTTAAGGGAGACTTTAGAAACCCAATAATATTAAAAAAAAAAAAAAAAAAAAGGCTTTCTATGGCCCACTGAATGAGAGAGGTGGCACACCCAGGAGTCAAGACTGGCGCACAAGCTGAAAGGGCAATATTACTCTCCCACTGTTTTTTTAAGTTTTTTTTCTTTTATTTTCAGGGAGACTTTAGAAACCAAATAATATTAAAAAAACCAAAAAAATAAATAGCCTTTCTATGGCCCACTGAATGAGAGAGAGGTGGCACACCCAGGAGTCAAGACTGGCACACAAGCTGAAAGGGCAATATTACTCTCCCACTGTTTTTTTTTTTTTTTTTTTTTTCAGGGAGACTTTAGAAACCAAATAATAAGAAAAAAAAATAAATAAATAAATAGGCTTTCTATAGCCCACTGAATGAGAGATAGCACACACAGCAGTGGCACACAAGCCCTGACTGAGGCCAATATTTTTCTCCCACTGATTGATGTAGTGTTTTTGTGTTGAGGTAGAATTTAGAACACAAATCACGGAAAAAATAAATAGGCTTTCTATGGCCCACTCAGTGAGAGATGGCACACACAGGGATGGCACTGTAGCAGAAATGCCAATCTTAATCTCCCACAAAAAAAAAAACAAAAAAAAAACAGGGACTGTCCTACAATTACTATCTCCCTGCAGTAATCTAAGCCAGGTATGGCAGGCAGCAATAGGAGTGGACTGATGCACAAATTAAATAAAAAGTGTGGACAAACAAAAAAGATAGCTGTGCAGAAAGGAACAAGAGGATATGTGCTTTGAAAAAAGCAGTTGGTTTCCACAGTGGCGTACACACAGCAATACAGCTATCACGGAGCCTTCTAGGGCAGCCCAATGAGCTACAGCGCTGAGGAAAAAAAAAAAAATATATAGCTTCCACTGTTCCTGCACACCGAAGGTGGTGTTGGACAGTGGAAATCGCTACAGCACAAGCGGTTTGGTGGTTAGTGGACCCTGCCTAACGCTATCCCTGCTTCTGACGAAGCGGCAGCAACCTCTCCCTAAGCTCAGATCAGCAGCAGTAAGATGGCGGTCGGCGGGAACGCCCCTTTATAGCCCCTGTGACGCCGCAGACAGCAAGCCAATCACTGCAATGCCCTTCTCTAAGATGGTGGGGACCAGGATCTATGTCATCACGCTGCCCACACTCTGCGTTCACCTTCATTGGCTGAGAAATGGCGCTTTTCGCGTCATTGAAACGCGACTTTGGCGCGAAAGTCGCGTACCGCATGGCCGACAAGCACAGGGGTCGGATCGGGTTTCATGAGACGCCGACTTAGCCAAAAGTCGGCGACTTTTGAAAATGATCGACCCGTTTCGCTCAACCCTAGTCATCTCTGCAACTTGTTTCTTGGCTGCAGTAATTAAAAGTCCCTTGGTAACTTGCTTCCCTATGACGCTATGCATTATAGGAAAGTAACATAACCAGGAGCAGAGGATGATGGGTAATCATGCATGAATCCTTGGAGGTGACTTTGCGACAAATGCTTTGATGGAAGGCAGGCAGGAAAAAAGGTAGAGAATACTTCAAACAGTACTCCCGACCCCATAATGGTGCTGCTCACACCAAAGTGTCCCCAGACACCAAAAAAGAAAATGTTTGCCACTTTGGACCGGTCAAAAAAAATTTGCTAGGAACATAAGTCAAAGTGTACAGCACATTGCTTGACAAAGCCACAGCAGGCCTTAATCTTTCCATCAAAATTGTGCAGGAGGGGTTAAATATGAAAAATTTCCCAAGCAGAATATCTCAGGTCAGTATTAGGCTGGGTCATGTGCTGAAGAGTTGGTCGTGACTTTGCAGGAGTCCGAGACAGTGCATCCACATGGGCTGAGAGATCCTGCACAGGCTGTACAAGCTCCCATTGACTACCAGAAAGTTGCATTAGCAGTTCAGGAAGGTCGTCTGCATCCCCCAGCAATGGTGTTATGGCCACTACATCTTTGGAATCCATGATTTGGGAACGTTGTTAGGTTCACCTTCCAAGCCTCAGTTCCAGGTGGGCACACAGACTCTGGACATTGGTGGAACAAACATTAAGGCACAAGGGAATGATAATTTGGCACCTCAGGAATCTCAGGAGCAGCAGAACAGAAGAGTTTAATTTTGCAGGGTGGAAGCAAGTTTAAGCATAGTATGCAAAGAAGGTAGAGCACACCATAAAGAAGTCTATAGTCTCAATTTCAAGAAACACTTGTGTGTCTAAATGGGACTTATATAGGTCTAGGTAGACTTTCAAAAATCTATGTGAAGCACAGCAAAGGGCAGAGGCAGATGTGTAACAGCCTATTTGCGTAAATTTTCCCAGGAAAATGATTTGAAGAACAATTATCCTCCACACATTGAATGTCTTTTATTATGGTTTGGGTTTTCTCCAGACTCAAGAACATAATAAATGTTTTATGTTAAATAAAAAAACATTATACTAATCACTCATCTCTCTGGCCCCTACACTTCTCACCGTCACCTTTCTGGTCCCCATCATATCTTCATATCGACATCCATAATGTTAGATCTAGACTTCTGTGTTTGACTTTTATTTGAGGGGTTCTCTGCATATTCTTGCAAAGGTCAGGGGGCAAGCCGTGAGGCCATGACGTTTCACGTTACAGCACTGTAATCTTTGTAAGAGCAAGAGCAGAACCCTTTTTAGCCGAATGTAGAAGTCTGGGTCCAGTGTGTGTGATTCCTGGGGATTTCAGCATGACTGTTGATGATCTGAAGATGTGGCGAGCACCAGATGGCCTTTTATGGTAAAATTTAATGCTTTTGTTTAATCCAATTTATGGATTTTTCTTAATCTACGCAAACATGAATATAAAAACAATCTACATTTTGGTGAATGTAGATTTTTGTAAAATTTGAGTAGAATTCAATTTCATTCAAATATATTTGTTCCTAACTAGTGTGTATGTATTTGCTCTGTGTATACATGCTGTACGTGCTTAGTGTATACATGTGTTTATGTATTTGCTCTCTGTATACCTGTTTATGTGTGCATGTATGTGCTCTGTTTATGCATGTTATGTACTGTATGTGTTCTGTACATACACACTGTGTATGTGTTTGTGCCCTATGCATACATGATTGCATGTGTTCTGTGCATTCATATATATTTGTGTGTACAGGCTTTGACTATAAATATGTTTGTGCTGTGTGTGTGTGTGTGTGTGTGTGTATGTGTGTAGCATTGGCATTGATAAATATTGGCAGTGTAGACAAGAGTTCATAGGTGTAAGCATGAATTTGTCATTCACCCAAGAGAGCAATATTATGCCCATTCATCGGGTTATTGGATTGTTTATGCTGTAAATGATCATTCTTCTCAACATCACATTGTCCTATGTAATCTGCAGATGTGCTTCTGATAACATAATACTCTATGGGGAAAAATTGTTTTATTGGTGATCATTTTGCACCCATCATTCTTCGTCAGCTTGTGTAGAGAGGCCGGTAAGCAAGTGACAAATGGCTTGACAACTTGAGCTCGATCTAAGAAGTACGGTAAATGCAACCTAAATGTTTCTTTGTGATGGTGCAATACAGTATGTTAGCATTTGGAGCCCCCCTTTTAACTTTTGCCCAGTCTAAAACCAGCTCTATGCATAGAGATATTGCAAAAATGCATTACAAAATGATGTGGGTTTTATGTTTTAAAAATCCAATTTTCTCATGTCACACATCTCAGGATCCATGAAGCAAAGTTAAACAAGGACACATCTGTATGTAACGTGACAACATTTAATCATAATCATGCTGAATTCTTTTACACTCACTGCCTACACAACAGTTTAGTAAATGGAAGAAAGCAGGACACATCCCCTCGTTATGCAAGGTACAGAACTGTACTTGTAGGGGCAATTAGTGGTCACTGATGATTAAAATCACATTTGATGCTTATATTTAAACTGTATTTGTATCATGGTAAATGCACAATTAATAAATAATGAGGAAAGAGAAAGTGTAAATATCTCTATACAGATAAGCTAGAAGTGCAATCTCAAGGTTAGTTTTCTACAATCCACAAGTGATAATTTTTGCTTTGAAGGTGGCTCAGCATTTTAGCAACATCCTTTAATCTTTCTTTAGAATTATCAACTGAAAAACCATGTGCTCTAGTGAAGAATATTTGTCGGGACCGTTATAATTTCTTCAATTACTTCCTGATATATTGCTTTCCTTTGGATTACCGTTGTATAATTTATCTTTGCTATTTGTTGTTTTCCCTGACGGATTACTCTCATCGCTATCACTGTAGTAGTTTTCAGTATGTTTTGGACAATAGACTCAGATATAAAGATTGCCCATTCTGCAGTGAGGGTATTACATTATTGCATGATTTAACCAGTTGTGACCCAGAGTAGTTTGTGTTTCATGACCACAGTATAGCCAATGGAAGTAACTTTATAACTTTTTGGGGGGAGGGGATTTTCTATGTATTAAATTTTTTAATTGTATTTTTTAGTTTTAAAGTCTGTTTTTAAAATAAAAAAACATTGGAAAACTTTATTATCTTATAAATATTTTTACACTATTCATTTCTATTATAAATGGGTCTGCATAGCTACCCAAGTTACAAGGGAAAATTACTATAAGTAGCAAGGCTCTGAAGCAGCCACGTTATTACCAGAACCAATGTAAGCCACGCAACAGCCATTGACTAATAGTCCATAAACAGTCTTTTTATGTGATTCTTCCCACTTCTATAAGGCGCACATGCAAAGAAGTGTCAGTCTAGACTTATTTGTACATTTTTAAAAAGTTACACATAAGGTCCAAAATTCAACCCAGTAGAGGTTTGGAGTAAAGAGTATAAGGCTATGTGCACACGATGCGGATTTACTGTGGATCCGCAGTGTTTTTTTCCGCACAGAAACGCTGCAGAGCCGCACTGTGATTTACAGTACAATGTAAATCAATAGGGAAAAAAAAAAATGCTGTGCTAATGATGTGGAAAATTCCACATGGAAAACGCTGCAGATCAAAAGAAGGAGCATTTCACTTCTTTTGTGCGGATCTGCAGCATTTCTGCACCCTTCTATTATAGAAATCCGCAGGGGTAAAAAACGCATGAAATCCGCACAAAATCCGCAGCAAATCCGCAACAAAAACGCACAAAATAAGCATAAAAATGCAGAAAATTCTGCAACCCAATCCGCAACATGTGCACATAGCCTAAGAACAACTCTGAACAGACATGTTTAATGTAAAGAAGTGCCAAACTTATAAAATGCCATGCAAAAATTTGTTTGATTTGGCGCATTTAATGGCAATAGTGATGAGCGAGTGCATGAATGTTCGAGTTTGCCAAGTTCAGCTAGACTTTTTAAAAAGTTTGATTCAGGACCCAAACTTGACCATGGACCCCAAACTTCATATAAGTCAATGGGGAAATGAACTTTAGTGCTGTGAAATGGTTGAAGTAATGGCTAGGGGGTTGCAAAAGGCAGCAAAATGGGGTAAGAGCTAGACAATTTCCCTGAAAAAAAGTGGATAGTGAAATTACTTAAAGGGAATATGTTATGTCACCATAGCAATCATGGTAAAATAGGAAGTAAATGAATAACATCAACATTTTAACAGTGCCCTCACTAGCTTGCTCAACCAGTCTAGCAAAAAATTTCACCCACTGAGCATGGGGCACAGTACTCCTACAGAAGCAGCTTACAAATTTCACCCACTGAGCATGGTGCACAGCACCCCCACAGAAACTGATTACGAATTTCACCCACAGAGCATGTTTTCACATTTCCTCCATAGCTCACAAATTTCAACTCCAGTAGTGTACATTACAAATGTCGCCAATAAAAAGCTGTTAGCATGATCTTGGATTGAGCTGGCAGTCTGCTGCGAGGCTTGCTACCAGCAGTCCAGTTAAAAAATTTCACCCACAGAGCATGGGGCACAGTACCCCCACAGAAGCTGATAACAGATTTCACCCACAGAGCATGTTTTCACATTTCACAGCTCCAAAATTTGAGCTCCAGAAGCGTACATTACAACTGCGGCCAATGAAAAGCTGGTAGTATGATCATGGATTGAGCTGGCAGTCTGCCGCAAAGCTTGTTACTGGCAGTCTAATTAAAAATGTCACCCACAGAGCATGGGACAGAGTACCTACACAGAATCTTATCAGTGAGTGACTGCTTTGCTGCCCTATGGAATCTGGGTCATGCTGAGTTGTCAGTGTTTTGATTGACGAATTGGCCATCCAAACTTATTATGGGTGTGCTCATAATTCGGTACTTTGATTGACAGCTCAGACGTCCAATATATGACTTGGAGTCACAGGACTTTCTCCAAGTGTTCTCTGTTCTGGAGATTGCCCAGATACTTAACTGAGCTTCAGTCTCTGATTCTTGCCAGACATAGTTTGTGCTTCCTGGTTAGCTTTTGCCTGTTTCTGCTGTGCTGAGTTCTGATCTACTACTGCCTGCCCATTTAGACCATGTTCTGACTAGCCCTTTGTCTTGTCCTTTTGCTTGATCTGCTATCTCTTGTTATTTTTACCCAGGACTGTGACCTGACTTACACCTTTGTCTTTCCCTTTGGTATTCTCTTACTACTGACCCTGGAATGTTCCAACTGTGTTGAAAAAAAAAATTGCGCCATTTTCAGATACCAGTAGCATTTCCATTTTTCGGGATCTCAGGTCAGGTGAGGGCAATCTGTTTTTTATCTTTTGTAGGGTTTTTTATTTTTTTGGATTTTTTTGGATTTTTTTATGGAATTGACTTCAAACAATCTAGGTTCAGCCAAATTAAAACAAGCTATCTAGAACCACAAGGCATAGGTCCAAGTGGAGGAAGAGGTTGACATGGTGGTATGGGTAAAAGAGACAAGGGAAAAGTTTTTGGTTTGTTTGTTTTAGTGAAGTAACTTCAAAGAACATAGAATGACCCCCCAAAAAACTAGCAAGCTGCAACCAGTTGCAGAGGTGGTGTTGGTGGACGAGGCGGAGGAGGAGGAGGTAGACAACACAATTTTTAGAGTTTTTTATTTGAAGAGGAGGAGCCCAAATAAAACAAAAGGCAAATAGAGTTGAAGACTGGCTGGGTGCGGTTGTTGTAGTTTTCTAGTCATCCAGAAAACAAGTCATGTGGGATCCATACCTGTTTCATTCTAAGAAATGTTAGCGTCTCCACATTGGATGTGGATACACATTCTGACTGTACACTTGCCGCAGGGTTGGCCAGCACCTCCAAGGCAAAAAGGGAAAACTCAGGCCATGTGTCCAAGTTGGAGACCCAGAAGTTAAATGGGTCAGACCCTTAGTACATGGAGACATGTGGACATGTACTCTTCCACCATGTTGTTGTGACCCCGGCTCCTGCTAATACAGACCCCATTACATGGTGGTGATGGATGTACTCAATGGGAGGTGTATCGTCTGGGTAATCTGTATCCTCCCAAGCCACACTCCAGTGATGCCCATGAGCTGGTCTGACTGCCAACCAGCTGGTTGTTCCCCCTCCTCCTCATCATCATCTTCTCCAACTGTCTCCTGGCTGTACAGGTGGGTACCTGGCTGCTGTTGGGACAGTAACCAACCCTCCAAGTCATGTGTGAAAGACAGGCCTGCTAATGGTGTGAATTGGCCCTGTTCCTCTTCCTCCTGTGCCATCACCTCATTCATCAAGGTCTGAATAGTTTTTTCCAGCAAGCATATAAGCGGTATAGTAACGCTTATGATGGCATCATCAGTGCTGCCTATATTGTTGGTATATTCGAAGCAGCACAACACGGCACACACATCCCGCATGGAGGCCCACTCATTGGTTTTGAAGAGGTGTTGTCCTGCAGAGCGACTCAGCTGTGCGTGCTGCAGCTGAAACTCCACTATTGCGTGCTGATGCTCACAATCTCTCTAGCATATGCAAGGTGGAGTTCCACCTTGTTGGTAGGTCACATATCAGCCGGTGAGTGGGAAGACAGAAGTGACGCTGCGGCGCAGACAGGGGAGAAGAAGCAAGTTGAGATTGTCGAAAGTGTGCCGAATGTCCACACTTTCAACAGCAGTTCTGACATGTGTGGGTAGTTTTTCAGGAAGTTCTGCACCAACAAGTTCAGCACATGTGCCAGGCAAAGGTTGTGTGTCAAACCAGCTAGGCCCAGAGCTGCTTCATACCTTTTGTTTTTTTTCCGTCTGTTTGTATCATGTGCATATAAAGGTGTGGTCTGCCTTTCTTTTGCCCTGGGCATTATTGATGTGGTCTCTCTTGGCTGTGTGTCCACTAGTTGGGCTCAGCCCTTTTCAGACCTTATCTACATGCATGTCACTTGACAAACGGCAAGGTTTTTAATATTAAAGTTAGGACTGTTCCAATTACGGTCGTTGTGACAAGGTGGGATGGCTTTCACTTTTTTTTTATGAAAAAACATATTAACTAAGTACTGTATATTATTTTCATGCACTATGCTATTTATTTGTTTACTGCAGGGTATTTAATCATTATGTTTCTGTCTTTGTTTTTTCTGTTTAGTGGCTGGTGTAAAATTCTGCTTACGTACTGCATGCACACCAGTTCATACCTTTTGCTTTTTTACTAAAAAACATGCAGCAGCTTAAAGGAACAGTATTCCCACAGGTGCGGGGTGCATAGTACACACAGCAGCTTAAAGGCACAGTATTCCCACACTCGGGGGGTGAAAAGTAGACAAAGAAATTTAAACATAAAGTACTGCAACAGGCAGGGGGAGTGCAGAGTACACACCACAGTGTAAGGTTCAAGCAGGAATGAGGGATGCAGTGACAGACGGAAGGCAGAGCAAGGGTTAACAGGTTTATTTAGAGGGGAAATACTCCACGCAGGGAGGTAAAGAGTTAAACAGTATTAAGGCACAGTAAAATACAATGGTTCAAATCACAACAACTAGGTAGCAAGAGTATCAGGAAATCCTAACACTGCAGCTCATGCTGCGCACTAAATAGCACTGGCAATGTGGCTCCTAAACTGTCTTAACTGATGTAGTCAGGTCACAAGGGTCAGGACAACTATTGTGTGTCCACGTCAGGGTGCAAGTGTCAGTCCTATACACGGTCTCTCTCTTGGGCAGCGTGTGTGTGGTACTCACACTCACGTCGTGTACAGCACCTGGTACTCTCTGGTTGTCACTGGACACACACCGCACGTCCCGCTCTCCCTGGTCCCTGCTGTTGGCGGTGGGCAATGCTGGTCTGCATGGCGCTGGTACTCCCGGCCGGAGCACACCTCTCTATAATTGCTTTGACACCCGGCTCAACTTCGCTGTGGGTGCTCGACTCTGTACGGCTCTGCTCTTCACGGCTCTGCTCCGCATGGCTCTTCTCTGCACAGCTCTGCTCTGCTGGCATGGTCCTCTCTGCTGGCACAGCTCTGCTCTGCTGGCACAGCTCTATCCGCACGCAATGGGGGCTCCTTCTATACGGCCCAATGCCAACTCAGTGCTCTCAGGTGAGGGAAGCAGAGCGTGCTCCTCACCGGTCTACGCACTGCTCTCTACGCTGCCCTCTGTACTGTTCTGTGCCTCTGCCAGACCGCCGTATTTCGCGAGATTTCCTCCTCTTCTACTTATCCGCTGCGTGCACTTTGTTAGCTCTCCCCACTCTCCTGGGACAGCAGGAAGCTCCATCTTGATCAGTCTTCCCCCAGACAGCAGGGGAAGGTCCGCCCCCCTCAGGCTTCCCCCTAGGAACAGAGGATGCAGCCCTTTCATTTCTGGACCCGGCATGCAGGTATCGGTCTATCTCCTTACAACAGCTTAAAAAAACAATATTACCACAGGCAGGTGGTGCAGAGTACAATAGCCTTTTGGCTCCCACAGATATGGTTTGCATAATACACAGAGTGGCTTAAAGGCACAGTGCTCCCACAGATATGGGTAGCATAGTACACATAGTGGTTTAAAGGTACAGTACTCCCACAGTCGGGGGGGTGCAAAGTAGACAAGGAGGTTTAAACATACAGTACTCCAACAGGCAGGGGGTGCAGAGTACACACAGTGGCTTTCTGCACAGTACTCCCACAAATATGGGTTGCAGAGTACACACAGTGGCTTTTTTGCAGAGTGTGCAGTCAGAATCTGTCCCTCACTCCAGCTGTGTCCTATCCCTCCACTAATAAGAGCCGAATGGCAGCGGCACTCGTGATCTGGCGTTTATACAGGCCTGGTCACATGTTGCGTCAGCCAACCACAGCCAAAATAATCGCAGTGTGGAGTTCAATTAGTGAGGTCAATCATTATGTGAAGAAATAGGTGGGAATCAGGTGGCCCTTATTCAAGGGTAAAGCCAGGACATGTTATACATGCATTTCTCCTTGAAAGCCTGAGAAATATGGGTCATTGGAGACATTGTTCAGAAGAACAGCGTACTTTGATTAAAAAGTTGATTGGAGAGGATAAAACTTATAAAGAAATGCAGACAATGGTAGGCTGTTCAGCTTAAATGATCTTCAATGCTTAAAATGGAAAGCCAAACCAAAGAGACGTAGAAGAAAATAGAAGACTACCATTCGAATGGATTGAAAAATAGCCAAAATGGTAAAGGCTCAGCAGATGATCAGCTCCAGGATGAACAAATACAGTCTCAAGTCACCTGTGAATACTGTGACAGTTAGAATACGCCTGTGTGACGCTAATCTCTTAGCAAGAAGTCCCTACAAAGTCTCATTGTTAAAAAAAGACATGTACTGAAGCAGATACAATTTGCCAAAGAACATATCAACTGGCCTAAAGAGAAATTGGGAAACATTTTGTGGACTGATGAAAGTAAAATTGTTCTTTTTGGGTTCAAGGGCCGCAGACAGGTTGTCTGACAACCCCCAAACTCTGCATTCAAGCCACAGTACACTCTGAAAACAGTGAAGCATGGTGGTGCAAGCATCATAATTATTTACGGCATATCAGGGATCATGGACCAGTTTACATATATTAAAATACTTGAAGAGGTCATGCTGCCTTCCGCTGAAGAGGATATGCCCTTGAAATGGAGATAACAACAAGATAATGACCCTAAACACACCAGTAAACAAGCAAAATCTTGGTTCCAGTTCAACAAAATGGAGGTTATGGAGTGACCAGCCCAATCCATGGACCTTGTGGGGGGACATAAAAAATTGTGTTTCTGAGGCAAAGCCAACAAATGTCAACAAATTGTAGGATGTAGTCCAAGCATCCTAGGGGTATACTGTGGGTACACAACTAAATATTAGGTAAGTGATTCACAGGAATGCTAAATCCACAAAAAAGTACATATTGTGAGTTTGTAAAGACAAATGCAGACACTGCTGTATTTTAGAACAGCCCAATGTTCATTTTTTGTTATTTTCTGTAAAGTAGCTAAAAAATTATATACATTTCTCTTCATGTTTTGAATTAGAAAACAGTGTGCAATGTTCCCAATGCATGGAAATAAAAACTAATACAAAGATGTTGTGATTAACTCAGGCTTTTGAGCAGACTGCTATTATTTTGAACACTACTGTATCTATAAATGCACAAGATTTATCAAACATTGAGCAACAGATAAATATGACAACAGAGCTACAAATAACACTTTTGAAAAAATGTCTTCATGTTAAAGTACCACTATATATCTAAGAAAACAGAAAAGGTGAAAACTGTGTTTCCAGATTAAAGTCATGCTGTAAGTACATACAAAGGCACGATTTAAACACATACACTGTGTGCAGAAGTATTAGGCAAGTTGTATTTTGATCACATGATACTTTTTATACATGTTGTCCTACTCCAAGCTGTTCAGGCTTGAGAGGCAACTACCAATTAAGTAAATCAGGTGATGTGCATCTCTGTAATGAGGAGGGGTGTTGTCTAATTACATCAAAACCCTATATAAGGTGTGCTTAATTATTGGGCAAGTTCCTCTCCTTTGGCAAAATGGGTCAGAAGAGAGGTTGGACGAGATCTGAAAAGTCCAAAATTGTGAGATGTCTTGCAGAGGGATGCAGCAGTCTTGAAATTGCCAAACTTTTGAAGCATGATCACCGAACAATCAAGCATTTCATGGCAAATAGCCAACAGGGTCGCAAGAAGCGTGTTGGGCAAAAAAGGCGCAAAATAGCTGCCTTAATAATATATTAATTAATAACATATATATTATTATTATTAATAATAATAATAATAATAATAATAATAAAAATAAATAATAATACAAATAATAAAAATAATATAATAAATAACTGCCATAATAATTGAGGAAAATCAAGCGTGAAGCTGCCAAGATGCCATTTGCCACCAGTTTTGCCATATTTCAGAGCTGCAACGTTACTGGAGTAACAAAAAGCACAAGGTGTGCGATACTCAGGGACATGGCCAAGGTAAGGAAGGCTGAAAAACGACCACCTTTGAACAAGAAACATAAGATAAAACATCAAGACTGGGCCAAGAAATATCTTAAGACTGAATTTTCAAAGGTTTTATGGACTGATGAAATGAGAATGATTCTTGATGGGCCAGATGGATGGGCCAGAGGCGGATCAGTAAAGGGCAGAGAGCTCCACTCTGACTCAGACGCCAGCAAGGTGGAGGTGGGGTACTGGTATAGGCTGGTATCATCAAAGATGAACTTGTGGGACCTTTTCGGGTTGAGGATGGAGTGAAGCTCAACTCCCAGACCTACTGCCAGTTTCTGGAAGACAACTTCTTCAAGCAGTGGTACAGGAAGAAGTCGGTATTGTTCAAGAAAAACATGATTTTCATGCAGGACAATGCTCCATCACATGCCTCCAACTACTCCACTGCATGGCTGGTCCGTAAAGGTCTTAAAGAAGAAAAAATAATGACATGGCCCACTCGTTCACCTGATCGGAACCCCATAGAGAACCTGTGGTCTCTCATAAAATGTGAGATCTACAGGGAGGGAAAATAGTACACCTCTCGGAACAGTGTCTGGGAGGCTGTGGTGGCTGCTGCACGCAATGTGGATCGTAAACAGATCAAGCAACTGACAGAATCTATGGATGGAAGGCTGCTGAGTGTCATAAAAAAAGGTAGCTATATTGGTCACTAATTTTTGTGGGGTTTGTTTTTGCATGTCAGAAATGTTTATTTGTAAATTTTGTGCAGTTATATTGGTTTAACTGGTGAAAATAAACAAGTGAGATGAGAATATATTTTGTTTTTATTAATTTTTGTTAAGTTGCCTAATAATTCTGCACAGTAATAGTTACCTGCACAAACAGATATCCTCCTAAGATAGCCAAATCTAAAAAAAAAAAAAAAAACACTCCAACTTCAAAAATATTAAGCTTTGATATTTATGAATCTTTTGGGTTGATTGAGAACATGGTTGCTGATCAATAATAAAAATAATCCTCTAAAGTACAACTTGCCTAATAATTCTGCACACAGTGTACACTGCCCACCAGTATATATATAAAAATTACTGGCAGTGATTTAGTAATTAATTATTGTAATTTAAAAAGTATTCAACTTTGATACTGGAAAAAACACGAAAAAGTAGAAACAAAGTGTTTTAACCCTTTAGAATTATCTATATTTTTGCATCAACTTGACTCATCAACTACAAGAGATTTTCGCACATGTCCTAAAAGTATATAAAAAGAACCAAAGAAGACAATTGAGTTTAAAAAAATTGTAATTTTTTAATTGTGGAAAATGATCCAAAATAACATGTCTGTGTGTGGCCGTTGTTTTCAAACAAAAGTATGACATTCGGATGTGTGATAAATCTTCACATCATATGTTTGTAGACTGGTATCATGGTATAAACAAGGGATATTCTGAAATATACAAGCAAATTCTGCCGGAAAAAAACAGGACATCTGTCCATGAGCTCAATCTCATGGGAATATGGATCATGCAGCCAGACAACTACTCAGTTCACACAGGAGGTCGTTCCACAAAAGGATGGATAAAAAGAATAAAGTTAAGGTTTTAGAATTGCCAACTCAATGTCCTGATTTTAAAGCTATAGAAATGTTGTGGAAGGCCTTGAAGTGAGCAATTCAAACTGTTATGTAGGGAGAAATGTTTAGATGCCATTATTACTGCGCAAGAATTTACATTGTTTATATGGGATTTTGATTTACCATAGGATGATATGATTTATTTTAAGAAAACATTAGGCAGATAACATTTCTTAAAGTGCAATTTCTTAAAACCATTAGGTATTGAATTCATTAGCAGTGCAGAAAACCCAGCTTCCAAGAACAGCAATTGTAATTTTAACAGTAATAGCTCCAGGCCGAAAGAAAACTTAAAGCATTACTCTAAAACATATTTACACCATTAACATTTTTAATCTGATCTGTTTATTCTGCCTTAAAATACACCAGTTGTTATGTACATACTGCAGAAACTGTCTATACAACAACAAATTGTATTGTAAAGGCAGTGTCACACCAAACTACTGTAAGTTAACATGGGGTGCAAAGGTAGCCATTAAATTGATTGGAGCTTAGCAATATAAATGCAACTGTGTTTCAAATATTGCTATAGGGCCTAAGAACTTCACAAATATAAGTTAGGCTAGTTTCACATTTGCGGTAGAATCTGCAGCATTTATTCCGCAACCTCAAATGCACGATAAACCGCATGTATAAGCTAACGCATGCGGTAAAAAAATGCAATGTTTACACGCTTTTCCATGCGTTTAGCATGCATTTGCGTTTTCTGTGCGCATGGTGGAAAATTTAACAGGAGAAAAATCTAGATAAACAGACACCACCAATGGGACTACAGTGGGCGTGTATTATTGGATATGTTTATATAGACCTTTGTACTGCTGAAATCTTCACAGTGTGCTACTGTATCCTGTGTCATGATGGATCTTCGCATGGAGAGCTTTTATTTCAACCTGGATTTAAGTATCAAGCTGTTTCTTGCCTATGTGTTTGCTTCAAAGGGAAAATAAACTCCAAGCAAATGTGACGCTAAGCACCTACGGATTTTATGAATGCATCCACTTCCAGTGAAAAATGTTAATAAAAATTCATTTATTTTCTCAAAAAAAAATAAAAATAAAATATATTTGTAAAATATTTTTAAAATACAGTACAACGCGTTTCGGCTGCTATTGTTTACAGTGCAGCCTTCATTAGGTAGCAAAAAAACCCAAAAAGAACAAACATACAATAAGCACTATAAAAATAAAAATAGCACCCAAATGCGTTGTACTGTATTTTAAAAATATTTTACAAATACAGTGCCTACAAGTAGTATTCAACCCCCTGCAGATTTAGCAGGTTTACACATTTGGAATTAACTTGGCATTGTGACATTTGGACTGTAGATCAGCCTGGAAGTGTGAAATGCACTGCAGCAAAAAAGAATGTTATTTCTTTATTTTTTTTAAAAAACAATTGGGAAAAGTTTTTTCAGAGGGTCATTTATTATTCAACCCCTCAACCCACCAGAATTCTGTTTGGTTCCCCTAAAGTATTAAGAAGTAGTTCAGGCACAAAGAACAATGAGCTTCACATGTTTGGATTAATTATCTCTTTTTCCAGCCTTTTCTGACTATTTAAGACCCTCCACAAACTTGTGAACAGCACTCAAACATGGTCAACATGGGAAAGACAAATGAGCATTCCAAGGCCATCAGAGACAAGATCGTGGAGGGTCACAAGGCTGGCAAGGGGTACAAAACCCTTTCCAAGGAGTTGGGCCTACCTGTCTCCACTGTTGGGAGCATCATCCGGAAGTGGAAGGCTTATGGAACTACTGTTAGCCTTCCACGGCCTGGACAGCCTTTGAAAGTTTCATCCCGTGCCGAGGCCAGGCTTGTCCGAAGAGTCAAGGCTAACCCAAGGACAACAAGGAAGGAGCTCCGGGAAGATCTCATGGCAGTGGGGACATTGGTTTCAGTCAATACCATAAGTAACGTACTCCACCGCAATGGTCTCCGTTCCAGACGAGCCCATAAGGTACCTTTACTTTCAAAGCGTCATGTCAAGGCTCGTCTACAGTTTGCTCATGATCACTTGGAGGACTCTGAGACTGACTGGTTCAAGGTTCTCTGGTCTGATGAGACCAAGATCGAGATCTTTGGTGCCAACCACACACATGACGTTTGGAGACTGGATGGCACTGCATACCACCCCAAGAATACCATCCCTACAGTCAAGCATGGTGGTGGCAGCATCATGCTGTGGGGCTGTTTCTCAGCCAAGGGGCCTGGCCATCTGGTCCGCATCCATGGGAACATGGATAGCACGGCCTACCTGGAGATTTTGGCCAAGAACCTCCGCTCCTCCATCAAGGATCTTAAGATGGGTCGTCATTTCATCTTCCAACAAGACAACGACCCAAAGCACACAGCCAAGAAAACCAAGGCCTGGTTCAAGAGGCAAAAAATCAAGGTGTTGCAGTGGCCTAGTCAGTCTCCTGACCTTAACACAATTGAAAACTTGTGGAAGGAGCTCAAGATTAAAGTCCACATGAGACACCCAAAGAACCTAGATAACTTGGAGAAGATCTGCATGGAGGAGTGGGCCAAGATAGCTCCAGAGACCTGTGCCGGCCTGATCAGGTCTTATAAAAGACAATTATTAGCTGTAATTGCAAACAAAGGTTATTCCACAAAATATTAAACCTAGGGGTTGAATAATAATTGACCCACACTTTTATGTTTAAAATTTATAAAAATTTAACTGAGCAACAAAACTTTTTGGTTTGTAAGATTTATGCATCTGTTAATAAATCCTGCTCTTGTTTGAAGGTTGAAGGCTCTAACTTATTTGCATCTTATTAAACCTGCTAAATCTGCAGGGGGTTGAATACTACTTGTAGGCACTGTATATTTTATTTTATTTTTTTTATTTTGAGAAAACAAATGAATTTTTATTAACATTTTTCACTGGAAGTGGATGCATTAAAAAAATCCGTAGGTGCTTAGCTCCACATTTGCTTGGAGTTTATTTTCCCTTTGAATTCACCACCTATGTGGATCCGAAGCAGGATCAACACATAGTCCTCCAAAGTGAGCTACACACCTTATTGGATTATACAACATACGGAGAAGAGTTGCCTAAAGAATTGATTCCTTGAGAATCTCAACATGCATTTCTTACCGATAGAAGGTGAGCATAACCACAACTAAAATAATTTTTTTTTTTAACTGTTGGTAAAAACGTATTACGCTCAGAGGAAGCGCCGCACTTGTCTCTTTTTTTCCCTTTTTCCCTAAACCAGGGTATTTCTAAAGACTATGTGTTTGTTTGGGAGTAACAAAGAAATCAAGAAAGACAGAGAAGGACACGGCGTCGGCGTTTTTGGAGACGCACCATTATTGAACTCCGGGAGAGTCGTGGAGCCTACCACATGCTATATGGTGAACTTAATGCCAACCCGGACAAATTCCCGGAATATACCAGGATATCTCAAGAGACTTTTCAGGATTTGCTTGGTCATGTCCAAGGAGCCATCCTGAGAAGGACACCCAGCTCCATAGAGCGATTCCTGCAGAGGAACGTCTCCTGGTCACACTAAGGTACGTAATAATTCTAAACAAATGCCTGACATAATTATTATTGGTCTGCCATGTATTATTTGTATTTTCCTTTATGGGTTTAGCTACACACCACCATAAATAGAATTGTTGGTAATTTTTTCTTTTTTTTTTCTTTCAGATTTCTGGCTACCGGAGAGAGCTTATCATCGCTCCATTTTCAGTACTGGCTTGGAATTTGAACCTTGTCTGGAATAGTTGCAGACACCAGCCAGGATTTGTGGAACGTTCTCCGGGGTGAATTTATCCACCCATCACGGACATGTAGATAGAAATTGCCGACAAATTCTGGAGTGTGTGTAATTTCCCCAACTGTTTAGGAGCGGTGGATAGAAAGCACATACGGATTACCAAACCCGCCAGATCTGGATCCGAGTACTTTAACTACAAGAAATATTTTTCTGTAGTGCTCATGGCAATAGCAGATGCAGACTGTCACTTTATCGCCGTGGACATTGGAGCTTTTGGCCTTGGCAATGACTCCCAGACTTTCAAGAACTCGGATATGGGCAGACGTTTGTATGGCAAAAATTTTAATTTTCCCCTGCCACGACCTCTCCCCACACTCAAGGCCCACCGATGCCATGGTTGGGGATGAGGCCTTTCAGATGTGTAAAAACCTACTGAAGCCATATTCCAGTCTGGACTTGAACCACACTAAAATTATTTATAACTACAGACTGACCTGGGCCCAAAGAACAGTTGAGTGAACCTTTGGGAGTCGTGTCTCAAAATGGCGCATTCTTGAGACAGCCATTAATCTAAAAATGGAGACAGTCGATGAGGTTGTCAAAGCCTGTGTGGTTCTCCACAATTACGTAATGGCTAAGGAGCAATCCAACATTGAACTGGATGAACCAGTTGCAAACCCATTGTCAGATTACCAACATCACCAATTTGCTGCCTATTTTGTTTCTGACATCGGACGTGTGCCATGGCAAGATAATATTGTGTAAAATGTGCTGTTGGGTGTGGGTCTGTACCAGTTATGTTTTAAATGTTTACTAACATGTCTTTCCTCTAAAAACCACTTATGTTGTTAGTGGTAAGGTAGTTTACATCATTACATCCTGAATCTCTTCAGCAGTATCTATTGCACGCAGACTGAAGAGACAATGGAGGTATAATACAAAGCAGATCTATATTCACCAGTTTATGTGTGAGAAATAATGACTTCATGATGCACAACCCAGCCTCATGAATTCATTATTTCTGACACCTGTCCAGGTGAGTATAGATACGGCAAAATACACAAATAACCAAACAGTATTGGGGCAAAAAAACTATTAACTTTTATTTTAACCAAAAAAAAATTAACTGTGCTGGCTTGGGGTAGAGTGACGGAACTGTGTAGCTGTGAGGCCTGGCTGGCTGAAGATGATGCAGGGGTTGCAGGAGAAGGGGCAATTAAACTAGTTGGGTCAGGGAGTTCAGGGATGGTGGTAGAGGCATGGGAAGACAGAGATACACTGGAACGGTGAGACAAACCTGACATCACAGACACATTGGGAGGTGAGGGGGGAGGGATAGCAATAGTCCGCTGCTTTTTCTTTTTCCCTTTCCCTTTTTGGGATCGGTGCTGCAGTCTGGGGAGCCTTGGTGGGCTTATTTCTTGCTGCCTGGTCACGGTGGCTGACCTGTCATAGTCTGTGTGATGCTGCATGGTGGTGGTGGTGGGGACGGCCATGCCAGGGTCCGACTGTGCTGCTGCATCCTGGTGGTGGTGAAAGCCATTACAGGGTCTGGGTGCTGCTGCTGCTGCATGCTGGTAGTGAAATGCATGCCAGGGTCCGTGTGCTGCTGCAGCTGAAACCTGGTGATGGTGGCTGACCAGTCCTGATCCAGGTGCTGCTGCTGCATGGTGGTGGCAGTGGAGGATGTCCAAGCAGGAGCAGCAGTTGGCATGGTGGCGGTGGGCTGTCCAACAGCACTCGGCATTGTGGTGGCGCTGTAGTGGTGTCCGGCAGTGCTTGGAATGGTGGTGGCCGTGCAGTGGTATGCAGCAGAGCTCAGCATTGAGGTCAAGAGAGAGAGTGTTGGCACAGGTGGAAATGCCACCACTGGCTGCTGAAAATACCGAGTCTGCTGAATAGCCTGTACGTAAGCAGCATTTCAGGCCTGCATGACACTAAACTGGAGATCAGGAGTAAGGTGTTCCGACATGCCCTGTTCAATTTGATTGAAAAAATGATGTGCTGGCTTCTGGAGGTCGGCTTTCACTTGGTCAAGGCTTCTGGTGACATGGATAAGTGTATTCATATGGTTTAAGCCATGATCCAGTCTGTCTCCAATCTGGATCCATCATGAAAGATCGAGCTCAAGTACAAAAACTCGGGCATGAGTGACCTGTCCAAGGCCCTCTGCCGCTGCCGGGAAAAGCTCCAAAAAAAGAGGCAGAGGCAGAGGACTGGGCAAGGACCGGTCTCAAAAATGCCAGCATGAGGCGATGCTTATATTTTCTGATCCTTGCTCCAGAACCACTGGGAACCTGATTCTCTTGACGAAGGTCCTTGTTGAAGTGATCCTTCATCGAACACCAATGTGTTCTGACTTTGAGCACTGTTGAAAAATAAAAATAATGGTTAGACAATGGTTAGACAATGCACTTTTGGCCGGAATCAGGAGTTTCTCTCATCACGCACAGTTGTGTGATACCGGCCAAAGTCACTGCTGCATCACACCGCATTGCAATACTTACAAAATGCCTAGCAGACCCGAGCCTGGGCATTGTCCCAGCCATCCCACATCGCTTGGGCCACCTCATTCCATAGCCGCTGGATCGTCACGTTTTCTGAGTGCTGCGGAACCCGGATGTCCCACAACGGGACTCGCTTATGGACCAGGGAGATGAGGAGATCGTTATCAATGAGGTCCTCATCCCGTTCTGGAACCTAGAAAATAAAATAATACATTAATGTGGGAGACATTAACATAAGGAAAAGAAAGAAAACAACAGATGCAGAACAGAAAAGAGGCAAGAATATTCAAAGTCAAGAAAAAAAAAGGAGTCAAGAGGAAAAAAGTAAAGAAAGAGCAAAGTAAAGAAATGAACAGTCAATAATAGTAAAGTCAGGATACAGTAAATATAGTCCAATCAGTCAGGTATACTTACATGCCGCCTTGCCACACGACCATGTCCACGCTGCTCCTGCTCCTGCTCGGCCTCTGCCGCAGTTGAAGAACTGTTCTGAAAAAGAAAAAGAAAAATTGTCACATATGTAGATGTGACAGAGAATACTTACCAATATGAAGAGGTGAGCACTCACTTCACTGTCATTTCCACCTTGTTCAGGCCCAAGACGTTGCTCCTCAGAAGAAGACGATGACATTCTGATGCATGCAGCAAGAAAAAAAGAGGCAGAAATTATTAAGCCATATAGAGAAAGAAAAAGTAAAATACAGACATTGGCTTTGAAACTCACATTGTCCAAAGTGGAGATTCCTCACAGGTTCTTTCCAGTCTCAGATCTTCGTCCAGTCTGCAGAGTTGTGGACTGCAAATGCCCACTCCCTCCTTTTATCAGTTTGTATGTGGGGGGTGGTTAATCAGTGTCTAGACATGTTTTCCTGTGGTAAAACGCATGCGTTCACAAATGCAAACAAACGCATGTGCTTGCGCACGCATGCGTTCTCATAGACTGTAATACGTTTTTTCACGGCATTCCTTCCGCTATCAACCACATACGTTTTGAGGCGGCAAATTCATGCCCCTGGAATTACAACACATAGCATTTACTGCGCCAAGCCGCAGACAACGAAATTACGCATGCGTCTTCAAACGCAGCAAAACGCATCTAATCGCAGGCAGCTGCGTCCCTAATGTTAAAGATAGGAATACACGACGCATGCGGAAAATTGGGGCATAAATGCTGCGGACACCAGCCTAATTTGGAAATATCTTTCTGTCATTTAATATTTGTACATTAGAGTTATTTTAAAAACATCAACTATGATTCTTCTAATATAAAATGACAACTTTTGATTAGATCTTTTTTCACTTATTTATTTAATATGATTTCTCATACAGCCCCATGATATTATGAAGCACTTTATACTCTTGATACTATTATCATTATCCCTTTTGGGGCGTACTATATAAATTCCCTATCAATTTATCCTTAGGCTTTATTCACACATAAGTATTTCAACAGTATTTATATGACAAAGCCATGAGTGTCTTCAAAATGAAGAAAAGGAGAATAAAGGATTCTGATAGCGAAGGCCTGAACAGAATCTCGATTGTGTGAGCAGAGGCCTGGTGAAAGGACCGACAACTCGATCGAGGGAGCGGATAGGGATGTGGGTTGTCACCTAGAAACTGAAGACAATGGGAACAGATCAATGGCAGAATGAATTGGCCACAGTGTAAACGTTCTCTTACACTTTGCATTTATACCAACTCATAGTCTAGCTCAGTTTTTTGTTTTGCACTTATCTCTTTTATTTTGTTCAAACAGTTGGCGTGGCTCCCTTTTCTAAGCCAAGTATTCCATCTGTTTAGCTTCCCATGGATGGGTGTCTCAGTCTGGCCCAGTCCTGCTCTGCCTTTATTCAAATTGACGTTGTTTGAGTCATGTTAGGGTTTTAATACTAGAGATAGGTTAGAACTGTTTGACACATTGTTGTTTGTAATGTTTTAATAACACGTTAGGACTGTCCCAATAGGTACACCGTGACATGTTGGGATGGATTTTATGCATTTTTTTAATCAAAATTGTGTTAACTAAGTAGCATATGTTATTTACATCTGCTATTACCAATTATTGATTTACTTGCTGTAGGGTATATGCTCACTTTTAGGGGGATTTTATGTCCTTCTCTTGGGTTTTATCCATGAAATGGCCACCATTGACTAGGTTTTTTATTCTTTTTTCACTTATTTATATGCTATCTCATATAGCACCATGATATTCGTTAGGGTTTTTCACACATCATTATTTTTGATCAGTATTTTGACAGCATTTGTATGCCAAAACCATGAGTGTCTTCAAAATGCAAAACAGGAGAATAAGGGATTCTAATAGCGAAGGCCTGGTGTCATGCTGTTCCAATGCAGGTAGGTGCAGGCTTCACTAGATGGCAGTAGAGAGGAAACAGGTCTGCACCTAAGCAGTGCTGACCTGCAGTACAGGTGTGAGGCTACCACAGATGGAAGCAGAATAGTCAAACAAGCCGGGTCAAATCCTAGACTGTAGTGCAGTACCAAAGGAATAAGCAAACTTGCCGTCAGAGACAATCCAGGGGTTCCATAATGGTCAGGAGCAGATAAGCCAAGAGACAACGGTCAGAAACGGGTCAGGATACAAGCCAGGTCAAAACCAGGGGGTCTGCACACTAAAGGGAAACAAGAAGGAAACAGGGGAAAACAGAGACACGGGTTCACACAGCAAATGCAGCAGGACCAATCAGAGCAATCAGAGTCAGCTACAGCAGCACTAGGCAAAAACTATAACTAACATGGTCTGCAGGACACAGCTGGGATAAATAGCAAACCTGAGACCAGACTGAAGCTGAGAAAGTTAACCCCTGGCCTGACAAGACCGGAAAAAGGGGAAAACAGGACTCAAAACCTGGTCTGGATCATGACACCTGGTTAAAGTGACAAAAACTTGATTGCGTGAGCAGAGTTTTGGTGAAAGGAAATTCTGGTAAAGGAATGGAAACTCGATTGAGTGAGCACATAAGGATGTGGATTGTTTCTTTGGAACAGAAGGCAACGGGAACAGGTCAATGGCAGAAGGCATTGGCCGAAACCTGCAGTTCAAAACTTGCAGCCTAGCAGGGAAACGTAGTGTGGCTCCATTTATGGCCAGGAGTGGTGGCAAACACTAGAAATGAAAGCAGTCATGAGAAGGCTCCTACAGATTCAGCTTTGATACTGATGGTTGGAAGTCCAATTTATCCTTAGTATTATTGTCTGGTGTGTACTCATACTAAAACTCATCAGTCGGTCTGTTTCATATGCCTTTTCTGAAGACTGGTGTTATGGTTGTAAATGCATACAGTACATGTTCCTAGCTCTGCCACTCACTGAGTCATTCAAAGTGTAGTAATTGGACAGAGAGTGGTTATCTGTATAAGGCTGCCGTCACACTAGCAGTATTTGGTCAGTATTTTACATCATTATTTGTAAGCCAAAACCAGGAGTGGGTGATAAATACAGAAGTGATGCACATGTTTCTATTATACTTTTCCTCTCTTTGTTCCACTCCTGGTTTTGGCTTACAAATACTGATGTAAAATACTGACCAAATACTGCTAGTGTGACGGCAGTCTTAGGGAAAATTAGGGAAATCTAGTCAATTGCTAGCCTATCGGTGCGGTAGCACCAGGTTTGCTATTTTATAGGGCAGTGGTTAGGGCAACAGGGCCAGAATTAGGAGCAGACCATAACCACTAGGCCAAGAGAGTTTTCAGGAATTGTGTTGTATTGTTTTCATTCTTAGTAATATACTGTACGAACTGCCATTTTCTTGATATTGCACCTTGTCTCGCTAAACTTGTAAATATTTTAAAATAACATCTTGTTTAATCATACGGGAGTCTGCATTCGCTATTTCACTGCCTTCCCACACCTGTTAACATGTGAATAAGCCCTTAGGGTGTGAAAAAATTACAGAACCTCATGGAACAACAAGGAGAAAATACATCTCCTTCTTGATGTTGTCCTGGGTGGGATTTGAAGGTTAAAGTGCACATAACATCTGAGAGTAGAGCAGTTTACATGTACTAGACCCTCCATCCAATAGTAACCTGTCAATCACAGTTTAGTACCACCTATTTAACTATCAGGCTCCTTCAAACTTTGGCGTCTCTGGTAGATTCAGAAAATTTAACTGGAAGAAACCATGCTGTTTTTGCTTCTAAAACTAATGACAATCTAATGACAACCTAATGGAATTCAAGTAAACCCCATTATAGTCAATGGGGGCTTTTGGGCACAATTCCTTTAATGGAACAGAAAAGTGATGAAAACAAGGCCTTATGTAACGCTGCTGCCGGCGCCCCTGCATGGTGTCCCCTTTCCCTTCCATGCAGGGATGCCGGCTTACTCACCACTCCAGCCCTGCACTGTTGTCCCCTGAGTCCTTCTGCTTCCATGTCCCTTCCTGGTCTGTGTGTGCATGTGAAAGCAGGTAAAAGGATGCAGTAACGGTTGGAGGCAGAGCAAGGGTTAATGTGGGGATTTGATATAACAGTGGTACTCCACGCAGGGAGGGTCTAGTAAGCTAATGGCAACATGTGTAACGGGAGGTAGGGGAGAGTTCAAAGGAATCAAACTTATCTATCCGGCGGTGTTGAGGAACAATCTCTGAAATGATGGCGGTGGTGTTCCGTCCTGAACGCTTGAAGAATCTGGTGGGGTCCTGATGTAGAAAGGGTCTGGGATTCCAGCATCGTTGGTGGTCCTGGGATGTCCGGCTGCAGGTCCTGGGTCCTGAAGAAGATCCGCAAGAAAAAGAGAAACAGTCTTTCCTTTTAAGCGCTGACACGGCACGGGACTATGCGAGAGCGGGTATAGCAGGCAGCTGCGCTCTGGATGTGGCCTGGTCATCCCACCTGGGAGTGCGGTCACTGTGGTCTGGTCTGTTATGACCTGGTGGGTACGGAGCGGTACTGAGATGACCTGGTGGGCAAAACCAATCATGGACTCACTACGGAGCAGCACTGAAATGACCTGGTGGGTAAAAAAAAAATAGGACTAGCTCTGAGGAGGTGGTAACTTTACTGACCGCAATCCCTACTCCTAACACCAACACTAGAAATAGCCGTGGAGCGTACCTAACTCTGCCTAGACGCCTCTGCACAGCCTAAGAACTAGCTACCCCTAAAGATGGAAACGGAAAGCTATCTCGCCTCAGAGAAACCCCCAAAGGAAGATAGCCCCCCACAAATATTGACGGTGAGTGGAGGGGGAAATGACAAACTCAGAAATGAAACTAGATTTTTTAGCAAAGGAGGCCACTACTATCTAAATAGACAGAGATAGGACAGGTTGCTGTGCGGTCAGTATAAAAACTAAAAGTCCACGCAGAGTTTACAAAAATAACCACCACACCGACTCACGGTGTGGAGGGGCAAATCTGCAACCCCAGAGCTTCCAACTAGCCGGAATATTTCATAATGACAAGCTGGACAAAAGAGACATAAATTGAACTGAACAGAAGGTCATAAGCAGGGAAACACCCAAAAAGTAGCAGACTTATCTTAAGCTGAAAATGGACTGGCCAACAGAGAACTTCCAGGAAAGGACTGAATCCACAGGAAATACATTGACAGCTGGCATCCACTAAAGCCAAAAGCCCAGTTAAATAACAAGGCCAGGAAACCGATTAGTGAACGCAGCTGCTAAGTTCCACTTGAAACCACCAGAGGGAGCCCAAGAGCAGAACTCCCAAAAATACCATTCGCAACCACAGGATGGAGCCCAAGAACGGAATTCACAACAGTACCCCCCTCTTGAGGAGGGGTCACCGAACCCTCACCAGAGCCCCCAGGCCGATCGGGACGAGCCAAATGAAAAGCACGTACCAAATCGGCAGCATGGACATCGGAGGCAAAAACCCAAGAGTTATCCTCCTGGCCATAACCCTTCCAATTGACCAAATACTGAAGTTTCCGCCTTGAAAGACGAGAATCCAAAATCTTCTCCACCACATATTCCAGCTCCCCCTCAACCAACACCGGAGCAGGAGGGTCAATGGAGGGAACCATGGGCGCCACATATCTCCGCAACAAAGATCTATGGAACACATTATGAATGGAAAACGAAGCTGGAAGGGCCAAACAAAAAGACACCGGATTGATAATTTCCGAAATCCTATAAGGACCAATAAAATGAGGTTTGAACTTAGGGGAAGAGACCTTCATAGGAACATGACGAGAAGACAACCAGACCAAATCCCCAACCCGAAGCCGGGGACCAACGCACCGACGGCGGTTAGCAAAACGTTGAGCCTTTTCCTGAGACAATGTTAAATTGTCCACCACATGAGTCCAAATCCACTGCAACCTGTCCACCACAGAATCCACCCCAGGACAGTCCAAAGACTAAACCTGCCCTGAAGAAAAACGAGGATGAAAACCGAAATTGCAAAAAAAAGGCGAAACCAAAGTAGCCGAACTAGCCCGATTATTAAGGGCAAACTCAGCCAACGGCAAGAAGGTAACCCAATCATCCTGATCAGCAGACACAAAGCATCTCAAGTAGGTTTCCAAGGTCTGATTGGTTCGCTCCGTCTGTCCATTTGTCTGAGGGTGAAATGCCGAAGAAAAAGACAAATTAATGCCCATTCTACCACAAAAGGACCGCCAAAACCTAGAAACAAACTGGGTACCTCTGTCAGACACAATATTCTCCGGAATACCATGCAAACGAACCACATGCTGGAAAAACAAAGGAACCAAATCAGAGGAGGAAGGCAACTTAGGCAAAGGTACCAAATGGGCCATTTTAGAAAACCGGTCACAAACCACCCAGATGACAGACATCTTCTGAGACACAGGAAGATCGGAAATAAAATCCATGGAAATATGCGTCCAGGGCCTCTCAGGGATAGGCAAGGGCAAAAGCAACCCACTAGCACGAGAACAGCAGGGCTTAGCCCGAGCACAAATTCCACAGGACTGCACGAAGGAACGCACATCAGTGACAAAGAAGGCCACCAAAAGGACCTGGCAACCAAATCTCTGGTTCCAAAGATCCCAGGATGACCAGCCAACACTGAACATTGGATCTCAGAAATCACCTTATTAGTCCATCTATCAGGAACAAACAATTTCCCCACAGGACAGCGGTCGGGTCTATCAGCCTGAAACTCCTGAAGCACCCGCCGCAAATCAGGGGAGATAGCAGAAAGAATCACCCCCTCTTTGAGAATACCAGCCGGCTCACGGACTCCAGGAGGATCAGGCAAAAAACTCCTAGACAAGGCATCAGCTTTCACATTCTTAGATCCCGGAAGATACGAGACCACAAAATCAAAACGGGAGAAAAACAAAGACCACCGAGCCTGTCTAGGATTCAAGCGCTTGGCCAACTCAAGGTAAATCAGATTCTTATGGTCGGTCAAGACCACAACACGATGCTTGGCTCCCTCAAGCCAATGTCGCCACTCCTCGAATGCCCACTTCATAGCCAACAACTCCCGATTGCCAACATCATAATTACGCTCAGCAGGCGAAAACTTTCTGGAGAAGAAAGCACATGGCTTCAACACAGAGCCATCAGAGCTTCTCTGAGACAGAACAGCTCCTGCCCCAATCTCAGAAGCGTCAACCTCAACCTGAAAAGGGAGAGAAACATCTGGCTGATGCAACACAGGGGCAGAAGTAAAACGACGCTTAAGCTCCTGAAAGGCCTCCACAGCCACAGAGGACCAATTCACCACATCTGCACCTTTCTTGGTCAAATCGGTCAGAGGTTTAACCACAGTAGAAAAATTAGCAATGAAGCGGCGATAAAAATTTGCAAAGCCCAAAAATTTCTGAAGGCTCTTCACAGATGTGGGCTGAGTCCAATCATAAATAGCCTGGACCTTAACAGGGTCCATTTCAATAGCTGAGGGAGAAAAAATGAACCCCAGAAAAGAAACCTTCTGAACTCCAAAAAGGCACTTAGACCCCTTCACAAATAGTGTATTAGCACGAAGAATCTGAAATACCATCCTGACCTGCTTCACATGAGTCTCCCAATCATCGGAAAAAACCAAAATATCATCCAAATATACAATCATAAATTTATCCAAATACTCCCGGAAAATATCATGCATAAAGGACTGAAACACAGATGGAGCATTAGAGAGCCCGAAAGGCATCACAAGATATTCAAAATGGCCTTCGGGCGTATTAAATGCTGTTTTCCATTCATCACCCTGTTTGATGCGAACCAGATTATACGCCCCTCGAAGGTCAATCTTGGTAAACCAGCTAGCCCCTTTAATCCGAGCAAACAAATCAGAGAGCAAAGGCAAAGGGTACTGGAATTTGACCGTGATCTTATTGAGAAGGCGATAATCTATACAGGGCCTCAAGGAGCCATCCTTCTTGGCAAGAAAAAAGAACCCCGCTCCCAACGGTGACGAAGACGGGCGAATATGCCCCTTCTCCAAGGACTCTTTTACATAAGTCCGCATAGCGGTATGCTCTGGCACAGACAGATTGAAAAGTCGACCCTTAGGGAACTTACAGCCAGGAATCAAATTAATAGCGCAATCACAGTCCCTATGAGGAGGCAGAGGACTGGATTTAGGCTCCTCAAATATATCCTGGAAATCTGACAAAAACTCTGGAACCTCAGAAGAAGGGGACGAGGAAATTG
The DNA here is from genome assembly GCF_051348905.1 of Ranitomeya variabilis. Taxonomy (NCBI): domain Eukaryota; kingdom Metazoa; phylum Chordata; class Amphibia; order Anura; family Dendrobatidae; genus Ranitomeya; species Ranitomeya variabilis. Next base: position 1,013,317,405 of record NC_135232.1, on the reverse strand, counting down.
ACATCAGAGGAATGTCACTATGTATCCCCTGACAACCCCAACTAGTCACGGACATGGATTTCCAATCCAGCACTGGATTATGTACCTGTAACCATGGAAACACCAGCACAACCACATCATGCAAATTATGCAACACCAAAAAGCGAATATTTTCCTGATCTGCTGGAGCCATGTTCATGGCTAACTGTGTCCAGTACTGAGGTTTATTCTTGGCCAATGGCGTAGCATCAATCCCCCTCAAGGGAATAGGACTCTGCAACGGCTCCAAGGAAAAACGACAGCGCTTGGCAAATTCCAGGTCCATTAAGTTCAGGGCATCGCCAGAATCCACAAATGCCATTACAGAAAAGGACGACAATGAGCAAATCAGGGTAACAGACAAGAGAAATTTAGGCTGTAAAGTACTGATGGTAACCGACCTAGCAACCCTCTTAGTTCACTTCGGGCAGTCAGAGATAGCATGAGTAGCGTCACCACAGTAAAAACACAGCCCATTCTCCCCAGGTGCTGAGATCCAATCCTCTGTTTATAACAATCTGGCGGTCTTGGGCGGTCATACGTCGTAGATTAAAGCTATCACCACGGGTGTCACTGGCACAGACGTTTTGTACTAATTCTAGGTTTCAGGCAGGGAAGGCACACCACATTTTTCATGGTTGGCAAACATTAGGCCTGGGCAGGGTGGGAGACATAGTAGATGTACATTCCAAAAAGGTCCTTACCTTCAACCAGGCGACACTCTTATTTGATTTCATCAGTATACACCCTTTCCACTTCATGCAATTACAGAGTTATGTGACGAGTGTTACTTGTGGTTTCAGTGATAATGACTGGCAGGATAGGCTGATAACCAAACTTACCACATGCAAGCTGATGAAAAGGCTTGTGTCAGACTACTATACATTCCTAAGATCTGAGACCGAGAGGGAAGAACATTCCACAGGAATAATGAAGTGGCAGCTCAGTGACCCGTCATTAACACCTACTCTGATTCTACAAATGTTGAGGAATACGCTTAAATTTACACCGTTTACATCTTATTGGGAAATGACGTTGAAGATTATGCATAAATCCTATATCTCGCCAAGGCGCAACTTTCTTATGGGTAATATACCGAGTCCGATCTGTTCCAGGTGTGGAGAGGTCGAGGCAGACATGTTCCACTGCTTGTGGGCTTGCCCACAAATCCAACAATTTTGGCAACGCATACTTGTATTTACTCATACGCATACACCATATAGGGTGGCTCTCACTCCAGCCTGGGCTCTTTTCGGGTACATTACTAATGAAGGGGCTGTGATCCCCACTTATGGTAGAAAATTCTTGTACATGATTTCGGCCTCGGCCCGGAAAACGATTTTACAAACCTGGCTGGCACCTAATGTGCCCACCCTGGGGATCTTCCTGGACAAACTCTCCTTCCTATTTAGGATGGATTGGGTGGAAGCATCCCTTCAGAAAGAACTAAAAACCCAAAATTTTTTTGAACTATGGCAGCCACTTATACCCATTCTTCCGACGTATATACAACAGAGGCTCAAACAATGCTTCTGCACAACTACATGGTTCCTGGAACAGACGGTAGCGGGCCGAGCACCCTTGTGAGTGGAGTTGTCTCTTAAATAACACATTGGGCGAAGTGCGGAGCCGTGTGTTCCCCCCCCCCTCCCCTCCCTTCGACTTTCCCTAGTCTGTCTGTTGACCCCTCCCCCCTTTTTTTTTTTTTTTTTTGTTCTTCATTTTCTCTTTGGCTATAACTTCCCCTCTTTCACCATTTGGGGTTATCTAGTTACAGAATGGTAGTCCACTCGTATTGTATTTCCATGTTGAATTCTATGCTTTATCTTGATTGAGAGGTATTTTGCCTTTAATTTGCAAACTGGAACGCTAAAATAGTTACCGTCTTTAATAATGGGCTTCTGTAATACCGGAAAGAGGGAAATAATCCCGTGTACCTATGTTTGCATATTAATATGTTAATGTTGAAAAGGTTTAATTGAAAATGTTTAATAAAAACAGTTTGGAAAAAAAAAAAAACACAGCCCATTCTGACGTCTGAACTCCTGCCGTTCTGCTCTCGTCAAAACTCTATCGCATTGCATAGGCTCAGAACTCTGCCCAGAGGACACCGCCATATGGTGCACCTCCTTACGTTCACGTAAGCGATGATCAATCTGAATGGCCAGAGACATTGATTCGTTCAAACCAGCAGGTGTGGGAAACCCCACCATAACATCTTTAAGAGCTTCAGAAAGACCCTTTCTGAAAATAGCCGCCAGGGCATCCTCATTCCATTTTGTAAGCACAGACCACTTTCTAAATTTCTGACAATATATCTCTGCCGCTTCCTGACCCTGACACAGAGCCAGCAAAATTTTTTCTGCCTGATCCACAGAATTGGGTTCGTCATAAAGCAGTCCAAGTGCTTGAAAAAAGAATCTATATTGAGCAATGCAGGATTCCCTGGCTCAAGGGAGAATGCCCAGTCCTGCGGGTCGCCACGCAACAGAGAAATAACAATCTTCACCTGCTGAATGGGGTCACCAGAGGAACGGGGTCTCAGAGCAAAAAATAATCTGCAATTATTTTTAAAATTCAAAAACCTAGATCTATCCCCAGAAAACAAATCAGGAATAGGAATTCTAGGCTCAGAAACCGGAGTTTGAACAACATAGTCTTGGATACTCTGTACCCTTGCAGCGAGATGATCAACACGCGCAGACAGACCCTGAACCTCCATATCAGCACCAAGCTCCTGCACCATCCAAAAATCAAGGGAAAAAAAAGGACAAAACAAGCAACAACAAAAAAAAATGACTCAGAACTTTCTCTTCCCTCTTTTGAGATGCATTTAACACATTGTGGGCCAGCTGTACTGTTATGACCCGGTGGGTACGGAGCGGTACTGAGATGACCTGGTGGGCAAAACCAATCATGGACTCACTACGGAGCAGCACTGAAATGACCTGGTGGGTAAAACAAAAATGGGACTAGCTCTGAGGAGGTGGTAACTTTACTGACCGCAATCCCTACTCCTAACACCAACACTAGAAATAGCCGTGGAGCGTACCTAACTCTGCCTAGACGCCTCTGCACAGCCTAAGAACTAGCTACCCCTAAAGATGGAAACGGAAAGCTATCTCGCCTCAGAGAAACCCCCAAAGGAAGATAGCCCCCCACAAATATTGACGGTGAGTGGAGAGGGAAATGACAAACTCAGAAATGAAACTAGATTTTTTAGCAAAGGAGGCCAATACTATCTAAATAGATAGAGATAGGATAGGTTGCTGTGCGGTCAGTATAAAAACTAAAAGTCCACGCAGAGTTTACAACAATAACCACCACACCGACTCACGGTGTGGAGGGGCAAATCTGCGACTCCAGAGCTTCCAACTAGCCGGAATATTTCATAATGACAAGCTGGACAAAAGAGACATAAATTGAACTGAACAGAAGGTCATAAGCAGGGAAACACCCAAAAAGTAGCAGACTTATCTTAAGCTGAAAATGGACTGGGCAACAGAGAACTTCCAGGAAAGGACTGAATCCACAGGAAATACATTGACAGCTGGCATCCACTAAAGCCAAAAGCCCAGTTAAATAACAAGGCCAGGAAACCGATTAGTGAACGCAGCTGCTAAGTTCCACTTGAAACCACCAGAGGGAGCCCAAGAGCAGAACTCCCAAAAATACCATTCGCAACCACAGGATGGAGCCCAAGAACGGAATTCACAACACTGGTCGTAAGGGAGAATCACTCACGCTCAGTGGTGTCACGGGAGTCGGTGTGGACGGAAGTCTATAGAAGCGTCCCCGCCTGGGGTCTCCTATAAGCTTCCGCAGGTCACTCTCGCTTGGGCCTACTTTTCCCTGACTGTGCAGCACAGGAGAGTTCGCTCTCAGCTCCTGCACACTACAGCTTCCCACCACCACTGCTGCCATTCAGGTGCACTGTCGCCCTTTTATACTCTCCACGCCCCCAGCCTCAAGTTCAAAGGTCTGTCTGGGGAACTAAACTCTCCCCCCCCTGCAACTCGGATGACAGCACCAGTGGTTCCGGATCCAGCCAAGGCCAGCTCTCCTGCTTACACATGCATGGCTCGCACTTAACCATTTTTAAAAATGCAGCTGGCATTATGCTAAATTCTCTCAGCCTGTTGCTGAGAGGCATTTAGCATAATTAGTACAACCTGCAAGATGGCTCCCAGCCTATGGCTAGGAAGCATCTTGTATAAAAGACTCCCACTTCCTAAGTAATCACCAAGCAACATATTGAATCATTAGTTAGTAAGGTGCACTGCTAGTGAGTTGTGAGGTCCCCTGGTCCCGGTATGGCAGGAACCTGAACATTATCCCCTGGTCCCAGAGTGGCCAATACCTGAACCTTGTCCCCTGGTCCCAGAGCGGTCAGTGCCTGAGCCTTGTCTCCTGGTCCCAGAGCAGCTTGTGTCTGAACCTTGTCTCTTGGTTCCAGAGCAACCATTGCCTGAACCCCAACCCCTGGTCCCAGTGTGGCCAGTCTTGTATATGTAGTCCCTTGGTCCTGAAGTGGCCAGTGCCTGAACCTCACTACCTGATTCTGGAGTGGCCAGTGCCTGAACCTTATCCCCTGGTAATGAAGGGCCCAGTGCCTGAATCTCATCCCCTGGTCCCAAAGTGGCTAGCACCTGAACCTTATCCCCTGGTTCTGGAGCGACCAATGCTTGAACCTCGTCCCTGGTTTGTGAGCAGCCAGTGCATGAACATTGTCCCCTGGCACGGATATGGCCAGTCCTCTACTCAAAGTCCCCTGGTCCTAGTGTGGCCAGTGTGTGAACATTATCCCCTGGTCCATGAGGTGCCAAACCCTGATCCAGTATACTAGACCAGCATGAACTGAGTCCTAAACTAGTGTCCACGTACCTGACCCCTGAGGTCAACAGCTGCAGTACCTGGTTCTGCCCATGAGTGGTACCTCGCTGCTACCTGCAGCACAAGCCTAACCTTACAATTAGAGGCTCCAGTGAACCCCAAGGTAGCCACTTAGTTACGCCCCTTCCTGGGTAGACCCAGCCCTATGTTACAGTGGGTCCACAAATCCACAAAAGTCACAGTGGGGCCTAACACTTTATACTTAATCTGTCCTCACACATCTATGTATAAATCTGTGCATACAGTTCTAATTATTTTTATTCCGGATATATCGGAAACACAAGAAATATCTGAGCACACTCTTAATAACCTAAATAACCTAAAACTGTAAATGTATAACATCTATCTATATATTGTTATAATAAAAAGTGATTCTAATGTTACTATATTTCAGATATTAACTTTCATTTGTAAAATTAGTCTTTCTAAATGCTGCCAAAATATTCAAACACAAAATAACATCAGTACAATGAGTCCCATAAGGTTATAAAATGCTACAGAAGCAACATCTGCAGCAGGCACTTTGTTATATGTCTACTGTACCTTTACTACAGTTATAAAGTCATTTATTACACTTTTTATGATTTTAATGTTCTAGAAGATTTTATCATCCTGTGTAACATTCCCACAGTGATAAATGCTGAAATGCATGAATGTACCGTAAGTACAGAATGCCACCCAATGCATTAATTTTGTCTCAAATATTGTGTATGGGTTTCTAAATGTTCAGACATGGGAATCAGACTTTGTTTTATGACTTTTATTTTTTTTTATATTTTAACTTACGGTTCATCAAACTTTACTTGCATTGTATACAGTTGTTTAAAATAAACAAGTTTTCAATCCAGAAAACTATTCATATTTAAAAGAAATTAATTCTGGCCCAGACAGCCTACGACTGCAAAGAAAAGTGCTCACAGACTTGTAATGTAAAAGTAATAATCAAGCGCATAAATACATAGTGGCCAATATACTGTACAATCAAATATATAATACTGTGCGTCATCAAACTGCGAATATTGAATACTAGAGATGAGCGGATCTTAAGAAAGTTGAATTCACTTCATTTGCTGAATTTCTCCCCAAAATTTGATTTGCTGCAAATAATTTGCACAAATCTCCATATTGGAAAATTCCAAAATATTTGTGAGGGAAAGGAGAGAGAACTCTGCTGGTCAGAAGAGCTTACACTCTTTATGGGAGAGAGAGGACTCTGCTGGCCATAATAGCTTACACTCTACAGGAGTGAGAGAAAGACCTGCTGATCATAATATCTAACACACTACAGGAAAAAGAGAGAGACAACCCTGCTGACCATAAGAGCTTAAACTCTGCATGAGAGACAGAGAGAGGACTCTGCTGATCATAAGAGCTTACACTCTACAAGCGTGAGAACCTTGCTGACCATAAGGGCTTACACTTTATAGTGCAGATAGGACCCTGCTGATCATAAGAGAGGAACTGAGGCTGCGGACAGACGGCCATAAGTTCTCTTATCCGAGAGAATTTGGTGAATTATGCTAATGATACCCAGCTCAAACTCTATCAGAGTTTGAGCTGAGTGTCATCTTACTGTGACCCAATTCTCTCACATGAGAGAATTGCACCATAGGTGTGGGAAAGACGGAGAACTCAATTTGTTCATCTTCTCCATTGTCTCTGTCCGCCGAGTTCAATTTGAAGTTTTACTTGCACCCCTAGACTTGTATTGGTGCGCATGATTCGATGTTTGGATGCACTCGCAACATGCTGCAACTTTTTTCTCATGCCGAATTGGTATGAGAAAAAATGGACTAGTTGGCACTGGATCATAAAATAACATTGGGCCAAGTGCTATGTGATAAAATATTGAACAGCATTGTCTAAATTATATGCTCTTGTGAACGAGTTCTTACCCAGTAGCTCTAGAGATGGAAAATGACACTGCCGTACACACTGTGCTCCGCTGGGTATCGGTGATCTTAGGTGGCCCAGGTATTCACCACCACTGTACAAGGTGTGATAATTAGTGATGAGCGAGTGTACTCGTCGCTCGGGTGGTCTCTGAGTATTTGTAACTGCTCGGAGATTTAGTTTTTGTTGACGCAGCTGCATAATTTACGGCTGCTAGCCAGCCTGAGTACATGTGGGGGTTGCTTGGTTGCTAGGGAATCCCCACATATATTCAAGCTGTCTATCAGCTGTAAATCATGCAGCTGAGGCAACAAAAACTAAATCTCTGAGCAGTTACAAATACACGGAGATCACCCGAGCAACGAGTATACTCGCTCATCACTAGTGATAATCCATTAAAATGATATTAGCCCACTTTCAGACACTTCGGCAGTGTGGGAAATGGTGCTGGCCAAGTTTTTTTTTCTTTTGCAAACAGCCAATTGAATATCAAAAAGTTTTAATTCATGTGACTGTGAATTTCATGAAATTCGACTAGAACGTGTTGCTCTGATCATCTCTATTGAATACATGAGTTCCAGTTTTGCTACATATAAATAAGGCAGGGTACTTAGATAGTATTTTTACATAAAAAGCGTAGAGCCATTTAACCACAACAAGGTGAACGCATTACGGATGGTCCCTAACTCTAGTTGCTCTCCTGTCCATATGTCCAGACAGGCCTGAAATGAAATGAGGAAGCGATAAGTGTCGGTAATAACTAATAATTAAAATTTGTCTGGTACAGCTGAGGGGACAGAGGTAGGTAACCCGATGGACTTTTACATCTACTGACTGTTAGCAATCGATCAGTTCAAAATGGATGAAAGTCTGAAGTACAAAATAAGTCTTTTATGTTTCATCTATTTTACATGAATTCACATAGACTTCCCTTAAACTTCAGTGGTTGGCTGAAGATGAATATGCTGAATTATTATTGTACAGTAAATATGTTTTTATTATTATTATTATTATTATTATTATATTGGCACTATTACTACGATTAGGACTCATTTAGACAAATGTATTTACTGTCTGGGTGCTGTCTATACACCACATGGGTAGCATACAGCATGCCCTATTTTAATCCCGATTCTTGGGTCGACTCGCCCACTAAAAGTCAATGGTTACATCCTACATGCCATGCATTTTCTATGGATCCTTGAACATAAAATTCTGTTTTTACAAACAGGGAAGTTCAGACACTTTAGTCTACAGATCACTGCTGAGGTTCTGTAACTTCTGTTATCAGTAATGCGCCACCCTCATAGCCATGAAAGACTCATTGGTTTTGTGCAGGAGAGGCCCAAACTATGTGATAATAAATTGGTCACCTAAAGTGATAGAAGCAAGAAGGAAGTCACATGTGTTGTGAAATTGGATTCTGGGCTCCCCCGGTGGCCACTGGTGGAATTGAACTTGTGTGCATCATCCTCTCTGTTCACCTGTTCCCATCAGGATGTGGGAGTCTCTATATAACCTTGCTCCTCTGTCAGTTTCATGCCGGTCAACAATGTAATCAGAAGCCTTTCTTTGCATGTTCCTGCTACTAGACAACTCCCAGCTAAGTTGGACTTTCGTCCTTGTTTGTTTTTGCATTTTGTTCCAGTTCACAGCTGCTGTTTCGTTACTGTGTCTGGAAAGCTCTTGTGATCTGAAATTGCCACTCTGGTGTTATGAGTTAATACTAGAGTCTTAAAGTAATTTCTGGATGGTGTTTTGATAGGGTTTTCAGCTGACCATGAAAGTGCCCTTTCTGTCTTCCTGCTATCTAGTAAGCGGACCTCGATTTTGCTAAACCTATTTTCATACTACCTTTGTCATTTCATCTAAAATCACTGCCAATATATGTGGGGGCCTCTGTCTGCCTTTTGGGGAAATTTCTCTAGAGGTGAGCCAGGACTGTATTTTCCTCTGCTAGGATTAGTTAGTCCTCCGGCTGGCGCTGGGCGTCTAGGGATAAAACGTAGGCACGCTACCCGGCCACTGTTAATTGTGCGGCAGGTTTAGTTCATGGTCAGTTTAGATTCCATCTTCCAAGAGCTAGTTCTTATATATGCTGGGCTATGTTCTCTCGCCATTGAGAATCATGACAGTTTGACCGGCCCAAAAGGGTTAAATTATTGGCTGAGAAAGGAGAGAAAAAAGAAGTCTGCTGAAAATTTTTTTTTTTTATTTTTTTCTCTAGTTCTGAGTGTGCTCATTATTGAATCACTTGCTAGTCTGCCTATACTGCAGCCTTCCTCTCTTTCTCTCCTTCTAATCCTTGAATGGCTCTGTGTTCACCTGTTTGAAATGGATCTTCAGAGTGTAGCTACAGGTTTGAATAATCTCGCCACGAAGGTACAAAATTTGCAAGATTTTGTTGTTCATGCACCTATGTCTGAACCTAGAATTCCTTTGCCTGAATTTTTTTCAGGGAATAGATCTTGCTTTCAAAATTTTAAAAATAATTGCAAATTGTTTTTGTCCCTGAAGTCTCGCTCTGCCGGAGATCCTGCACAGCAGGTCAGGATTGTAATTTCCTTGCTCCGGGGCGACCCTCAAGATTGGGCTTTTGCATTGACACCAGGGGATCCTGCGTTGCTCAATGTGGATGCGTTTTTTCTGGCCTTGGGGTTGCTTTATGAGGAACCTCATTTAGAGCTTCAGGCGGAAAAAGCTTTGATGTCCCTATCTCAGGGGCAAGATGAAGCTGAAATATACTGCCAAAAATTCCGTAAATGGTCTGTGCTTACTCAGTGGAATGAGTGCGCCCTGGCGGCGATTTTCAGAGAAGGTCTCTCTGATGCCATTAAGGATGTTATGGTGGGGTTCCCTGTGCCTGCGGGTCTGAATGAGTCCATGACAATGGCTATTCAGATCGATAGGCGTTTGCGGGAGCGCAAACCTGTGCACCATTTGGCGGTGTCTACTGAGAAGACGCCAGAAAATATGCAATGTGATAGAATTCTGTCCAGAAGCGAGCGGCAGAATTTTAGACGAAAAAATGGGTTGTGCTTCTATTGTGGTGATTCAACTCATGTTATATCAGCATGCTCTAAGCGTACTAAGAAGCTTGACAAGTCTGTTTCAATTAGCACTTTACAGTCTAAGTTTATTCTATCTGTGACCCTGATTTGTTCTTTATCATCTATTACCGCGGACGCCTATGTCGACTCTGGCGCCGCTTTGAGTCTTATGGATTGGTCCTTTGCCAAACGCTGTGGGTATGATTTGGAGCCTTTGGAAGCTCCTATACCTCTGAAGGGGATTGACTCCACCCCATTGGCTAGTAATAAACCACAATACTGGACACAAGTAACTATGCGTATTAATCCGGATCACCAGGAGATTATTCGCTTTCTGGTGCTGTATAATCTACATGATGTTTTGGTGCTAGGATTGCCATGGCTGCAATCTCATAACCCAGTCCTCGACTGGAAAGCTATGTCTGTGTTAAGCTGGGGATGTAAAGGGACTCATGGGGACGTACCTTTGGTTTCCATTTCATCATCTATTCCCTCTGAGATTCCTGAATTCTTGTCTGACTATCGTGACGTTTTTGAAGAACCCAAGCTTGGTTCACTACCTCCGCACCGGGAGTGCGATTGTGCCATAGATTTGATCCCGGGTAGTAAATACCCTAAGGGTCGTTTATTTAATCTGTCTGTGCCTGAACACGCTGCTATGCGAGAATATATAAAGGAGTCCTTGGAAAAGGGACATATTCGTCCTTCGTCATCTCCCTTAGGAGCCGGTTTTTTCTTTGTGTCTAAGAAAGATGGCTCTTTGAGGCCGTGTATTGATTATCGGCTTTTGAATAAAATCACGGTTAAATATCAATATCCGTTACCACTGCTGACTGATTTGTTTGCTCGTATAAAGGGGGCCAAGTGGTTCTCTAAGATTGATCTCCGTGGGGCGTATAATTTGGTGCGAATCAAGCAGGGGGATGAGTGGAAAACCGCATTTAATACGCCCGAGGGCCACTTTGAGTATTTGGTGATGCCTTTTGGTCTTTCAAATGCCCCTTCAGTCTTCCAGTCCTTTATGCATGACATTTTCCGCGATTATTTGGATAAATTTATGATTGTGTATCTGGATGATATTCTGATTTTTTCGGATGACTGGGACTCTCATGTCCAGCAGGTCAGGAGGGTTTTTCAGGTTTTGCGGTCTAATTCCTTGTGTGTGAAGGGTTCTAAGTGCGTTTTTGGGGTTCAAAAGATTTCCTTCTTGGGATACATTTTTTCCCCCTCTTCCATCGAGATGGATCCTGTCAAGGTTCAGGCTATTTGTGATTGGACGCAACCCTCTTCTCTTAAGAGTCTTCAGAAATTTTTGGGCTTTGCTAACTTTTATCGTCGATTTATTGCTGGTTTTTCTGATGTTGTTAAACCATTGAGTGATTTGACTAAGAAGGGTGCTGATGTTGCTGATTGGTCCCCTGATGCTGTGGAGGCCTTTCGGGAGCTTAAGCGCCGCTTTTCTTCCGCCCCTGTGTTGCGTCAGCCTGATGTTGCTCTTCCTTTTCAGGTTGAGGTCGACGCTTCTGAAATCGGAGCTGGGGCGGTGTTGTCGCAGAGAAGTTCCGACTGCCCCGTGATGAGACCTTGTGCTTTTTTTTCCCGTAAATTTTCGCCCGCCGAGCGGAATTATGATATTGGGAATCGGGAGCTTTTGGCCATGAAGTGGGCTTTTGAGGAGTGGCGTCACTGGCTTGAGGGGGCCAGACATCAGGTGTTGGTATTGACTGACCACAAAAATTTTATTTACCTTGAGTCTGCCAGGCGCCTGAATCCTAGACAGGCGCGCTGGTCGTTGTTTTTCTCTCGGTTTAATTTTGTGGTGTCATACCTACCGGGTTCTAAGAATGTTAAGGCGGATGCCCTTTCTAGGAGTTTTGAGCCTGACTCCCCTGGTAATTCTGAGCCCACAGGTATCCTTAAGGATGGAGTGATATTGTCTGCCATTTCTCCAGACCTGCGGCGGGCCTTGCAGGAGTTTCAGGCGGATAGACCGGATCGTTGCCCACCTGGTAGACTGTTTGTTCCTGATGATTGGACCAGTAGAGTCATCTCTGAGGTTCATTCTTCTGCGTTGGCAGGTCATCCTGGAATCTTTGGTACCAGGGATTTGGTGGCAAGGTCCTTCTGGTGGCCTTCCCTGTCACGAGATGTGCGAGGCTTTGTGCAGTCTTGTGACGTTTGTGCTCGGGCCAAGCCTTGTTGTTCTCGGGCTAGTGGATTGTTGTTGCCCTTGCCTATTCCGAAGAGGCCTTGGACGCACATCTCGATGGATTTTATTTCGGATCTGCCTGTTTCTCAGAAGATGTCTGTCATCTGGGTGGTGTGTGACCGTTTCTCTAAGATGGTCCATTTGGTTCCCTTGCCTAAGTTGCCTTCTTCTTCCGAGTTGGTTCCTCTGTTTTTTCAAAATGTTGTTCGTTTGCATGGTATTCCGGAGAATATCGTTTCTGACAGAGGGACCCAATTCGTGTCTAGATTTTGGCGGGCATTCTGTGCTAGGATGGGCATAGATTTGTCTTTTTCGTCTGCTTTCCATCCTCAGACTAATGGCCAGACCGAGCGGACTAATCAGACCTTGGAGACATATTTGAGGTGTTTTGTGTCTGCGGATCAGGATGATTGGGTTGCTTTTTTGCCATTGGCGGAGTTCGCCCTCAATAATCGGGCCAGCTCTGCCACCTTGGTGTCCCCGTTTTTCTGTAATTCGGGGTTTCATCCTCGATTTTCCTCCGGTCAGGTGGAATCTTCGGATTGTCCTGGAGTGGATGCTGTGGTGGAGAGGTTGCATCAGATTTGGGGGCAGGTAGTGGACAATTTGAAGTTGTCCCAGGAGAAGACTCAGCTTTTTGCCAACCGCCATCGTCGTGTTGGTCCTCGGCTTTGTGTTGGGGACTTGGTGTGGTTGTCTTCTCGTTTTGTCCCTATGAGGGTTTCTTCTCCTAAGTTTAAGCCTCGGTTCATCGGCCCGTACAAGATATTGGAGATTCTTAACCCTGTGTCCTTCCGTTTGGACCTCCCTGCATCTTTTTCTATTCATAATGTTTTTCATCGGTCATTATTGCGCAGGTATGAGGTACCAGTTGTGCCTTCCGTTGAGCCTCCTGCTCCGGTGTTGGTTGAGGGTGAGTTGGAGTACGTTGTGGAAAAGATCTTAGACTCCCGTGTTTCCAGACGGAAACTCCAGTATCTGGTCAAATGGAAGGGATACGGTCAGGAGGATAATTCTTGGGTGACTGCCTCTGATGTTCATGCCTCCGATCTTGTCCGTGCCTTTCATAGGGCTCATCCTGATCGCCCTGGTGGTTCTGGTGAGGGTTCGGTGCCCCCTCCTTGAGGGGGGGGTACTGTTGTGAAATTGGATTCTGGGCTCCCCCGGTGGCCACTGGTGGAATTGAACTTGTGTGCATCATCCTCTCTGTTCACCTGTTCCCATCAGGATGTGGGAGTCTCTATATAACCTTGCTCCTCTGTCAGTTTCATGCCGGTCAACAATGTAATCAGAAGCCTTTCTTTGCATGTTCCTGCTACTAGACAACTCCCAGCTAAGTTGGACTTTCGTCCTTGTTTGTTTTTGCATTTTGTTCCAGTTCACAGCTGCTGTTTCGTTACTGTGTCTGGAAAGCTCTTGTGATCTGAAATTGCCACTCTGGTGTTATGAGTTAATACTAGAGTCTTAAAGTAATTTCTGGATGGTGTTTTGATAGGGTTTTCAGCTGACCATGAAAGTGCCCTTTCTGTCTTCCTGCTATCTAGTAAGCGGACCTCGATTTTGCTAAACCTATTTTCATACTACGTTTGTCATTTCATCTAAAATCACTGCCAATATATGTGGGGGCCTCTGTCTGCCTATCGGGGAAATTTCTCTAGAGGTGAGCCAGGACTGTATTTTCCTCTGCTAGGATTAGTTAGTCCTCCGGCTGGCGCTGGGCGTCTAGGGATAAAACGTAGGCACGCTACCCGGCCACTGTTAATTGTGCGGCAGGTTTAGTTCATGGTCAGTTTAGATTCCATCTTCCAAGAGCTAGTTCTTATATATGCTGGGCTATGTTCTCTCGCCATTGAGAATCATGACACACATGGGAGGAAATATGCAAAATGCTCATCCCTAATTATGAGGGCACATGTTCTTAAAGGGGTTGTCTAGTCTAAATTGATGTGTTTAGTCAATCTGTGTGACTGCAGAAATGCACCCCCCTGTGCATGCTCTGTGCGCTGCGAGGAATAGACTGTTTCTGAGCCAGGAACAGCCATGATGTTTGCGTTATGCATTATCCCAGGCAGAACCCCTCTAGTGTGAGTGACCTCACTCCATACACTTGTATTGACACGGGTGCACTCCCTCTAGTGATGTGGCCTTTAGTGGGCACAGCCTCCTTCAATACAAGTGTATGTAGCAAGGCCATGCTCCCTAGATAGGCTCTGCTGGGAATATGCGTATCACATCAATTACCGCTGTTCCAAGCTCAGAAACTGGCCAATCTTCACAAGCGCACAGTGCGTGCACTGAGGGAATTAATAAATCTGCATTCACACAGATTGACTGCAGATTTTCACATTTAGACCCGACAACCCCTTTAAAAGCTATTGATGTGTAAGTATAATCAGACCTTTGATACTTTAAAGTATGTGTACTCCATGTATGCTGTTTAGTGGCCGAATGTATAAAAAGTAATCTTTATTTTAATTTTCATTTCATAAATCAATAGTACACCTGAAAATAAGCGTCTTCGTAATATGTCTTATCAGAGAAATCTGCTTCTTATTCCACCAGATTTGATCAGTCATTATCAAAATTCTCAATTCTGAGGTAAAATCTGTATTCAGTGAAGACAAACTTTCCCTTTACTGAATTACAAGATGGCAACTGCAACGGACACACTTCTAAGCTCCTCTTCCTCCTTCTCCTTCTATCTAGAATCTCATCAGTAGCATCTGCCATCTTCGATCTCAGTAATGGAATACAGATTTTACCTCAGTATTGAGAATTTTGATAATGACTGATCGAATCAGATGGAGGAAGAAGCAGATTTCTCTGAAAAAAATTACAAAGTTTCTAATTTTCATGTGTGCTATTCATTCGTGAAATTAGAATTAAAACAACTGTTACGCTTTCATGCTGTATTCAGTCCCATAACTAGGTGTACATGCTGCTTAATAGCCCCATGGTTAATGCCCCAATGCTTAATGTCATACACTAGATTTAGACATTGTTTAATGTTTTAGACTTTTTTTTACAATTCCTTATAGGGGAATTATCACCATGAAAATGCCATCCAATTAGCAGGCCCCATGTTATAGAGCCGAAGGCGCTGAGTAGATTGATATAAAGACTTTTGAGAAAAGATTCAGTGTAACTTGTTTTCTCAAGTTAAACCTCTGCTTTTTCTGGAATTTTCAGTCCAGTGGGCGGTTCTATCAGTGACTGACCGCTAAGCTGTCAAACACTGAGGGACCGCCTACTGGGCCAAAAATCCTAGAAAAAGCAGAGATTTAAGTGATTAAAATACAGGTTGTACTGAACCATTACTTACAAAACTATAAATCAATCTACTCAGCTCCGTCGGCAAAATAACATGGTGCCTGCAGATTACACTGTATTTTCATGGTGACAAGTTTCCTTCAACAAATGAATTTTTATGTTTTTAAAACAGATAGATAGTCATTCCACACAATAAATACCCTTGACCATATGTCTACTTTACATCAGCATTCTTCATGACATTTTTTTGTTATATTAAAAGGGTTAAAGCTTTAGCAGCAATTTTTCATTTTTCAATTACATTTACAAAACCTATATTTTTAGAGACCACTTCACCTTTGAAGTAACTCTGAGGGGCCTATGTGTCAGAAAACCCACAATTTACAACAACCCCAATTTAAAAACTACACCACTCTACATATTCAAAGCCGTGTTTAGGAAGTTTGTTAAACCTTTCGTTACTTCACAGGAATCTATGCACATCTGGAAGGGAGAAATGGAAAATAACATTATTTTTTAATACAATGTTGTTTTACCCTGAAATTTTTCATTTTCACTAAGGTAAAAGGAGAAAACAGACCATAAAATTTGTTGTGCAATTTCTCCTAAGTACACACAGGGGTGCCACTATCATGAGGCAAGTTGAGCCCTTTGCTTCAGGCGGCAGTCCTCACTGAAAGACAGGGGGCGGCGGAGCGGCAGTCAGAACACGTGGCGCCGACTCTTCATAATCCCTGACATTTGCTGAGTGTCACTAGTGCGGTGCGCGCACCCCTGCTCACAACCCACAACCTATTGGCTGCTTTGTGCTCACAGGACCTGTGATGAGGTCACAGGAGGGGAGGAGTCAGGGGTCACATGATCAGGACCTCCATGGATTGCAGGATTCTGCTGTGCTGGTTGCCATGGTAAGCTACCTTATGTGTGGGGTCAGGAGGGGTTTACAGTGTGTATGTAGCAGAGCCATATGTGTACGAGGTGTATGCAGTGGAGCTGGATGTGTACGAGGTGTACGGAGCAGAGCCGTGTGTGTATGAGGTGAGCGGAGCCGTGTGTGTATGAGGTGTACGGAGCAGAGCCGGGTGTGTATGAGGTGTATGGAGCAGAGCCGGGTGTTTATTAGGTGTACGGAGCAGAGCTGCATGTGTATGAGGTGCATGGAGCGGAGCTGCATGTGGATGAGGTATACGGAGCAGAGCCGTGTGTGTATGAGGTGTATGGAGTGGAGCCGTGTGTGAATGAGGTGAACAGAGCTGTGTGTGTATGAGATATATGGACCAGAGCTGCATGTGTATGAGGTGCATGGAGCGTAGCTGCGTGTGTATGAGGTGTACAGAGCGGAGCCATGTGTGAATGAGGTGAGCAGAGCCGTGTGTATGAGGTATATGGAGCAGAGCTGCATGTGTATGAGGTGTACGGAACGGAGCTGCACGTGTATGAGGTGTACGGACCGGAGCTGCGCGTGTATGAGGTGTACGGAGCGGAGCCACATGTGTATGAGGTGTACGGAGTAGAGCCAGGTGTGTATGAGGTGTACGGAGCGGAGCCGTGTGTGAATGAGGTGAGCAGAGCCGTGTGTGTATGAGGTATACGGAGCAGAGCTGCGTGTGTATGAGGTGTGGCCATTATACAGTGCGCAGTATCATGTGTGGCCATTATACGGTACTCAGTATCATGTGCGGCCATTATACAGTATTTAGCACTGTATGTGGCCATTATACAGTATGGAGCATCATGTGTGGCCATTATACAGTATGGAGCACTATGTGTGGCCAATATACAGTATGGAGCATCATGTGTGGCCATTATACAGTATGGAGCATCATGTATGGGCAATATAGTCTGGAGCACTGTGTGTGGCCAATATACAGAATGGAGCATCATGTGTGGCCATTATACAGTATGGCACATCATGTGTGGCCATTATACAGTATGGAGCATCATGTGGGGCCATTATACAGTATGGAGCATCATGTGGGGCCATTATACAGAATGGAGCATCATGTGGGGCCATTATACAGTATGGAGCATCATGTGTGGCCGCTCTACAGTATGGATGCGGCCATTATACAGTATGGAGCATCATGTGGGGCCATTATATAGTATGGAGCATCATGTGGGGCCATTACACAGTATGGAGCTTCATGTGGGGCCATTATGCAGTATGGAGCATCATGTGGGGCCATTATACAGTATGGAGCATCATGTGGGGCCATTATACAGAATGGAGCATCATGTGGGGCCATTAAACAGTATGGAGCATCATGTGGGGCCATTACACAGTATGGAGCATCATGTGTGGCCATTATACAGTATGGAGCATCATGTGGGGCCATTATACAGAATGGAGCATCATGTGGGGCCATTATACAGTATGGAGCATCATGTAGGGCCATTATACAGTATGGAGCATGTGGGGCCATTATACAGTATGGAGCATCATGTGGGGCCATTATACAGGATGGAGCATCATGTGGGTCCATTATACAGTATGGAGCATCATGTGGGGCCATTATACAGTATGGAGCATCATGTGGGGCCATTATACAGAATGGAGCATCATGTGGGGCCATTAAACAGTATGGATCATCATGTGGGGCCATTACACAGTATGGAGCATCATGTGGGGCCATTATACAGTATGGAGCATCATGTGGGGCCATTATACAGTATGGAGCATCATGTGGGGCCATTATACAGTATGGAGCATCATGTGTGGCCATTATACAGTATGGAGTACTATGTGTGGCCAATATACAGTATGGAGCATCATGTGTGGCCATTATACAGTATGAAACATCATGTACGGGCAATATACAGTCTGGAGCACTATGTGTGGCCAATATACAGCATGGAGCATCATGTGTGGCCATTATACAGTATGGCGCATCATGTGTGGCCATTATACATTATGGAGCATCATGTGGGGCCATTATACAGTATGGAGCATCATGTGGGGCCATTATACAGTATGGAGCATCATGTGGGGCCATTATACAGTTTGGAGCATCATGTGGGGCCATTATACAGTATGAAGCATCATGTGGGGCCATTATACAGTATGAAGCATCATGTGTGGCCCTTATACAGTATGGAGAATCATGTGCGGCCAATATACAGTTTGGAGCATCATGTGTGACCATTATACAGTATGCAGCATCATGTGTGGCCATTATACTGTATGGAGCAATATATGGGGGTCATTATTCTGTATGGAGCACTGTGGTGCCCAGAATACTGTATAGAGGACTATACTGTCTGATTTATGACCTATTGTAGAATGTACAATAGTTATCTCTCATGTAATGTATGGGGAGACTGTATATGAGATGGGAACCCTATAGGGGGCTGTACTGTATATGTGTTTGGGGGGGCGCCGTTTTGAAATTCGCCTCAGGCAGCAGTGTGGCTAGGTTCACCCATGAGTACACATATACCCAGTGGCGTAACTACAAAGCTATGGGCCCCGGTGCGAACTTCCAAATGGGCCCCCCCCCACATTCCCCTAGATACGCCTCGGACTGTTGCAGGAATCTCCTGCACTGCAACATGGTGTTGGGTGCCAGCACAGCCCGCATAGTGGTATATCCAGCACAGCCCGCACAGTGGTATATCCAGCACAGCCCGCACAGTGGTATATAGAGCACAGCCCGCACAGTGGTATATCCAGGACAGCCCGCACAGTGGTATATCCAGCACAGCCCGCACAGTGGTATATAGAGCACAGCCCGCACAGTGGTATATAGAGCACAGCCCGCACAGTGGTATATAGAGCACAGCCCGCACAGTGGTATATAGAGCACAGCCCGCACAGTGGTATATCCAGCACAGCCCGCACAGTGGTATATAGAGCACAGCCCGCACAGTGGTATATAGAGCACAACCCCCACAGTGGTATATACAGCACAGCCCGCACAGTGGTATATACAGCACAGCCCGCACAGTGGTATATAGAGCACAGCCCGCACAGTGGTATATAGAGCACAGCCCGCACAGTGGTATATCCAGCACAGCCCGCACAGTGGTATATAGAGCACAGCCCGCACAGTGGTATATCCAGCACAGCCCGCACAGTAGTATAAAGAGCACAGCCCGCACAGTGGTATATAGAGCACAGCCCGCACAGTGGTATATCCAGGACAGCCTGCACAGTGGTATATCCAGCACAGCCCGCACAGTGGTATATAGAGCACAGCCCGCACAGTGGTATATTGAGCACAGCCCCCACAGTGGTATATACAGCACAGCCCACACAGTGGTATATAGAGCACAGCCCGCACAGTGGTATATAGAGCACAGCCCGCACAGTGGTATATCCAGCACAGCCCACACAGTGGTATATAGAGCACAGCCCGCACAGTGGTATATAGAGCACAGCCCCCACAGTGGTATATACAGCACAGCCCGCAAAGTGGTATATAGAGCACAGCCCGCACAGTGGTATATCCAGCACAGCCCGCACAGTGGTATATCCAGCACAGCCCGCACAGTGGTATATAGAGCACAGCCCGCACAGTGGTATATAGAGCACAGCCCGCACAGTGGTATATAGAGCACAGCCCGCACAGTGGTATATAGAGCACAGCCCGCACAGTAGTATATCCAGCACAGCCCGCACAGTGGTATATCCAGCACAGCCCGCACAGTGGTATATAGAGCACAGCCCGCACAGTGGTATATAGAGCACAGCCCGCACAGTGGTATATCCAGGACAGCCCGCACAGTGGTATATCCAGCACAGCCCGCACAGTGGTATATAGAGCACAGCCCGCACAGTGGTATATAGAGCACAGCCCCCACAGTAGTATATACAGCACAGCCCGCACAGTGGTATATAGAGCACAGCCCGCACAGGGGTATATAGAGCACAGCCCGCACAGGGATATATACAGCACAGCCCGCACTGGGGTATATAGAGCACAGCCAGCACGGGTATATACAGCACAGCCCGCACAGGGATGTATCCAGCACAGCCCGCACAGTGGTATATAGAGCACAGCCCGCACAGTGGTATATAGAGCACAGCCCGCACAGTGGTATATAGAGCACAGCCCGCACAGTGGTATATAGAGCACAGCCCGCACAGTAGTATATCCAGCACAGCCCGCACAGTGGTATATCCAGCACAGCCCGCACAGTGGTATATAGAGCACAGCCCGCACAGTGGTATATAGAGCACAGCCCGCACAGTGGTATATCCAGGACAGCCCGCACAGTGGTATATCCAGCACAGCCCGCACAGTGGTATATAGAGCACAGCCCGCACAGTGGTATATAGAGCACAGCCCCCACAGTAGTATATACAGCACAGCCCGCACAGTGGTATATAGAGCACAGCCCGCACAGGGGTATATAGAGCACAGCCCGCACAGGGATATATACAGCACAGCCCGCACTGGGGTATATAGAGCACAGCCAGCACGGGTATATACAGCACAGCCCGCACAGGGATGTATACAGCACAGCCCGCACAGTGGTATATACAGCACAGCCCGCACAGTGGTATATACAGCACAGCCCACATCTCATCCCACCACCCCTGATAATGGCCCCACAGTCCGGTTAAAAAGAAAAAAAAAACACTCTCCTCACCTTTCCTTTTGCCCGCGCTGCTCGTCCCTGCTCCTGTCTCGGTGGCTGCAGTCTGTGCAGGACACAGCAGGTGCGCGATGATATGACATCATCGCGCACCCGCAGTGTACTGTCAGAGGCAGAGCGGGGAATGATGGGAGAGGGAGCGTCAGGAGACACTCTCTCCGACATCATTGCATTGAACTATACCGGTGTCATAGACGCCGGTATAGTTAAATGCGGCGGCGGCGGCACTGGCGGGGGGTGGGGGGGAACAGTACAGCGGGCGGCCCACTACTGGCACCGGCTCTTCTGGCATTTGCCAGAAGTGCCCGATGGCCAGTCCGGCCCCTCAGGTCAGGGGCCGGCCCTGGGCCCCTGACCTGCGGGGCCCGGTCGCAATGGCGACCGCTGCGACCGCGGTAGTTACGCCCCTGCATATACCCCATATGTCGTTGTAAACTATTATTTGGACAGACAGCAAGGTTAAGAAAATAAGAAGTGTCATTATATTTTGTATATTGTATATTTTGTATAGTAAGTTTGGCTGAAATACATGGACATCATGTTGCATTTGCAGAGCCACATGAAGTGACAAAACAGTAGAAACCACCCACAAGTGGCTCCATTTTGGAAGCAACATCACTCAAGGAATTCAAAGACAGGTGTGATGACCATCTTGCACCCATAGGTGCTTCACATAATTTTATAATATCAGGCTGTGAAAATTAATTTTCTTTTTTTTTCTCGTTTTAGCTATTTTTAGCTAATTTCTTAATTTCATAGGGGTAACAGGAGAAATTGCAAACTAAATTGTTGATGCAATTTTCTTCTTAGCATGCAGATACAACATATCTGGTTCTAAACTACTGTTGGGGCGCACTACAGGGCTCAGAAAGGAGCGGTATTTATCTTTTGGTGTGCAATCTTTGCTAGAACAGATTGCAACTGCTTGTCACATTTGGAGAGCTCCTGAGGTGCCAAAAAAAGCAGAATCTCCCACACAATTTACCCGATTTTGGAATCTGCATCACATGAGTAATTTCCTTTATGAGTGTGCTGAACATCTTGAATCTACTAGTGAGTTAGGAATCTTTTTACATTGGGCCATGAAAATGAAATTATGCTTTGTCGTCAAAAATGTTGCTTTAGCCCCAAAATTTTCATTTTCACAGGGGTAATAGGAGAAAATGGATGCCATATTTGTTATGCAACTTCGCCTAAATACAATGATACCCCAAATGTATTTGGAAATTACTGTTTGAGTACTCTGTCTCCACTAGTGAATCCATTATGGAAATGACACCTTTGTTGAAATTTACCTATGCGTAAGGAAGGATCCCTGTATAGAAGTGCAGATTTTACTGGAATGGTTTGCATGTGTCATGCCAAATAAGAGAGCCAATAAGATGTCGAAACAGCAGAACTCCCTCCACAATAGATCCTATTTTTGGATCTATAATTTACATTGAATTACCGTAATCTAAGGGTGTAATGGACATTTTAAATCCACATATTATTAAAGGGAACCTGTCACCTCCCCTGGCGTTTTTAACTAATAGAGCCACCTTGTGCAGCTGCATTCTGTGAAGGTGGCTCTTTTTTTGGGGTCCCTTCTAATGCTGCAATATCACTTTTTATAATTTGCCTGCCATACCTTTAGTCTGTCCGGGGGACACGTCTTTTCCCACCAGACACAAACGCCTCCCAGCCATCACTCAGCCCCTCCATGCGCCGGGCGCCGTCTCCTCTGCCTTCATTAACGTCCCCGGCGCCTGCACTGTAAGTTCCCATCATGTGATGTGAGTCGGAGGGCAGCACAAACTGCGCATGCCCGAAAAAGGAACTTACAGCGCAGGCGCCAGGGACATTAACGAAGGTAGAGGAGGTGGCGCACGAAGGGGCTGAGTGATGGCTGGGAGGCGTCTGTGCCCGGGGGGAAAAGACGTGCTCCCCAGACAGACTAAAGGTATGGCAGGCAAATTATAAAAAGTGATATTGCAGCGCTGGATGGGACCCCCCCAAAAAAGAGCCACCTTTACAGAATGCAGCATTAGTGCTGCACAAGTGGCTCTTTTAGATAAAAACGCCGGGGGGGGGGGGTGACAGGTTCCCTTTAACAGAATTGTATAACATAAGGCTGTGGAAATGAAAAATTATATTTTTTCAACTAAATTGTTGTTTGAGCCCCATGTTTTTAATTTTAATATGGTTTATAGAATAATGTAAACCATCAAATTCATAATCCAATCTAAAACCCACCTTTTCTTGTTCTGGATTAACCTTTCATCCAACAGCACTCAGGCCTACAAAAATTAACAGAAAATCTTGTAACCTGTGTGCACCAGAGAAAGATGTTTCATTTGAGCATGTAGCAAACACAGATCGACCACGTCCTCTCTCTCCCTGTGGCAGCTATGTAACAATGGTGACTGGAATGATAGTCATACTCCTTCTGGGGACATTCCCACAACATCAGGACCTGTCCACACTGCCCGACAGTCCATGGCAGCTTTTCTCCCCTCTGTCGGTGTGCCCTTTGTTTCTGGCTGTGGAGGGAGTCTTGCCCTGGGTAAGCCTGCCTGGGCATTGCTCTCGGAGGAGGAAATGTTTTTTTCCATAAGCCTGAGCCAGACATATACAAAGGCAGTCACATTGCACATTAATACATTACACAACAGTATAATACATTGGTGAGCCATTAGAGTGCCGCAGGGGACACATGTGCTTGGTATACAGGAGAGAGGAGGCAACTGATGGTCCCCACCACCTCCTTACAGCTACACAACCACCAGCAGCAACACGGCAATGTCCCCTACTTGATGCTCTCCTCATTCTTTTCACCCCCCCAAAAAAAAAATGCAAAGTATTACATGGCCTGTATAGAAAGAGAGAGTGGCTTGCAGATTATTACATTGCCTGTTTTCAGAATACTTTCCCAAAAAAAACACACAAAACCAGTGTTGGCTACCTTCTCCTACCTGCACCTCAACCTCCAGCTCCACCTCAACCTCCTCCTCCACTTGAACCTCCGCCTCCTGGTTCTGGATTGTTATTTTTTAAATTCTATGTTCTTTAAGTCAGTTCACTAGCAAAAAAAACAATAAAAACAGAGTTGGATACCTCCTTCCTTGCCTCTTCCATCTGCACTGCCACGTCCACCTCCTCCTCTTGGACCTCCGCTTCTACTCGAACATTCATGGGTCAACTCATCACTACAAATAATTATTTCTTTCAGTTAAAACATTTTTTAAAACAGGCAGGAAAATTCTATATGTCACAAAAATAATCAGCTGTGATCCCATGTTTTGCTATCTGTATACTCTCTTTTGCTTCGCCTCATGCCCAAGAGCTGTGATATTATCAGACCATGTACCTGCACAATCTGAAAAAGCCATTACACTGTACATAGCAGGGGAACATTTATAAGATTTTCTCAGCACAGGAACAGTTATCTTTAAAACACATATAATTGTGGAAATTATTGTTATTGCAAGATGTATTGATTAAAATCAACTTTAAAGTTAACTTTGTTTGTGGGGAAAACCCCTGTAAGTCATTGCCTTATCCACATTTGTTTGCAGGGCATTTACCCTGCTCTTACCCCCATTGGCAGCTCCCATAGCCCTTACTATGACCATTTTACAGCACCAATGTTCGGATCCCCATTGACCTCTATGGGGTTCGGGTTCAAGTGTGGATAGCGTTCTGGTATCTGAAATGAATTTTAGTCAGCAGTTCGTTCAATGGCGATGAACCCGAACATCCACAGTTCTGCTCATTCCTCAGAAGTCAGAACAAACACATGAATACCTCACCCGAACCACCATCAGTACAAGAAGGCAGCATCTGAATAACTGTGAGTAGAACCACAGTCAGTATATGAATAAATCACCAAGCTTAGTGCAGTGATCAACTGCAATGTCAGGTCAGTGCCATGTACAATTGTATCACTCGAATCTTCAACTCACAGCATGTGTATAACAATGGCAAGGAGATCCTGGGAGTTGTTCTGAACAGTCATCATCAGCACTGATCAGATGCAGGCAGTATCACAAATATACAATTACAACCAGGTATCTTATATTTGACATATTCTCTAATTGAAGTAATTCCATCACATTTTGTCACCTTGTAGTACAGCTGCCTTCATAAGATTTGATGCACAAAGCTTCAGCAGCGCTTCCCAACATCATGCCCTTAAAAGTAAAAGTATCATTATACTGCCCCATGAATAATATCTCTAATACTGTGTCCCTGAATAAATATATGCCCCTCACTGTGTGTCCTGCACGAAATACTCCACACATTGCTCTTCTCCAAAATATCCCCCCCAAAGGCACCTCTTTAAAATAATCCTCCTATTAGCCTCACTGCAAAACATCCCCCACACTGCTCCTCTCCAAAATACCACACACACACTGCATCTTTCCGAAATATACCCACACACACACTGCTCCTTTACAAAATATCCCCCCAAACTGGCCCTTTGCAAAACATCCCCCAATTGCCTCTCTGCAAAATATCCCCCAAACGGTCCCTCTCCTAAATATCCCACCCACTCTGCTCCTCTCCAAAACATCCCCCACACTGACCCTTTGCAAAATATACCTCCCCTGCCCCTCTCCAAAGCAACCCTCCAATGCCTTTCACAAAACCATGCCTCCTTTCACAATTGTCACCCCATTACATGCCCTCACAGCAACAGTAACCCCCTTCCACGATGCACAATAATATGGTATGAAATCTTCTGCTCCTTGATGAAACACTTACTGTTACCAGTTCTGTCTTTGCTCCTCTGCGACTCTTCGGTGTTGAGGCCACGTCTGCCTGGCTGAATCCACACTATGTCAGCTTCAGCAGGGAGACCGGCCAGCGGAGTAGCATTACCCTGAGTTTTGGAGATGGTTCACTAGCACTAAGTGGAAAGACCCCATGCTCCGTAGTCAGTTCTGTCTCTAAGAGTGAAGGATGTCTTTGCCTTATATGAGACTCCAGTTTCCCTTGAGGTTGCCATGTCTCTGGCTATCTTTGGCTATCTAGGTGGATTGCCGTCTTCACCAGAGACATAAGAAGACACCCAATGTGCGGGAGGTCCGGCACTTAGGGAATTCTGGTCTGAATCATCTGAGGAACCTATGCAGTTGGGTGGGGTGAGTCATTCTGGGAATCAAACAGTAGTACAGTGTAAAGAGTAGTGTGTCCTTCCCTTCTCACTATAAACAGCCACCGGGAAACTAAGGAGCCCGGGTTGTGGGAACCAATTTTTTTCTACCAGCTGAAATCCATCTGGACAAAAATAAAGTGGTTGTTTCTGCCTTTCTGGACAGGGGAGCAAGGTTTCATTTGATTGACGCTAAGTTTGTCCAGATCCAGGGCCTCAAACCACATACAGTTGGTACGGAAAGTATTCAAACCCCTTTACATTTTTCACTCTTGTTTCATTGCAGCCATTTGGTAAATTCAAAAAAGTTCATTTTCTCATTAATGTACACTCTGCACCCCATTTTGACAGAAAAAAAAAACAGAAATGTAAAAATGTTTGCAAATTTATTAAAAAAGAAAAACTGAAATATCACATGGTCATAAGTATTCAGACCGTTTGCTCAGTATTAGGCAGAAGCACCCTTTTGAGCTAGTACAGCTATGAGTCTTCTTGGGAATGAATGAATGATGCAACACATTTTTCACACCTGGATTTGGGGATCCTCTGCCATTCTTCCTTGCAGATCCTCCAGTCCTGTCAGGTTAGATGGTGAACGTTGATGGACAGCCATTTTCAGGTCTCTCCAAAGATGCTCAATTGGGTTTAGGTCAGGTCTCTGGCTGGGCCAGTCAGGAATGGTCACAGACTTGTTCTGAATCCACTCCTTTGTTATTTTAGCTTTGTGATTAGGGTCATTGTCTTGTTGGAAGGTGAACCTTCGGCCAAGTCTGAGGTCCAGAGCACTCTGGAAGAGATTTTCATCCAGGATATCTCTGTACTTGGCCGCATTCATGTTTCCTTCAATGGCAATCAATCATCCTGTCCCTGCAGCTGAAAAACACTCCATAGCATGATGCTGCCACCCCCATGTTTCACTGTTGGGATTGTTTTGGGCAGGTGATGAGCAGTGCCTGGTTTTCTCCACACATACTGCTTAGAATTATCACCAAAAAGGTCTATCTTTGTCTCATCAGAGCAGAAAATCTTATTTCTAATAGCCTTGGAGTCCTTCAAGTGTTTTTTAGCAAACTTTATGTGGGATTTCATGTGTCTTGCACTGATGAGAGGCTTCTGTCGGGCCACTCTGCCATAAAGGCCCTACTGGAGGAGAGCTGCAGTGATAGTTTGTGGAACTTTCTCCCATCTCCCTACTGCATCTCTGGAGCTCAGCCACAGTGATCTTGGGGATCTTCTTTACCTTCTTTACCTCTCTCATCAAGGCTTTTCTCCCACTATTGCTCAGTTTGGACGGACAGGTCTAGGAAGACTTCTGGTGGTCCCAAACTTCTTCCATTTAAGGATTATGGGGGCCACTGTTCAATTAGGAACCTAGAGTACTGCAGAAATTCTGTTGTAACCTTGGCCAGATCTGTTGCCTTGCCACAATTCTGTCTCTGAGCTCCTTGGCCAGTTCCTTTGACCTCATGATTCTCATTTGATCTGACATGCACTGTGAGCTGTGAGGTCTGATCCAAATTTTTATGTAAAATGGTCCCAATAAAATCTTCAACTCAATCCACAAGAAAAGCAAGTCCCCTCTTAGGTCCTTCATCCATCAAGCTATGGTTACTAGCCCCCAAAAGTAAAACAGTGAATTCTGTGCTACAAAATCCAAATGCCCCTCTTCCTTCTAAGCCACACCGTGTGCCTAAACCACATTTAGCACCTACATGTTTGACATCTCTGTAGTGATAAGTGCCCTCTTAATTTACTCGGTCCATGTCTGCAGAAGCATGAGCTGGGCATAATATATGATCGCTACAATGTTCTGGGCACTACAATGGCAGATTTGCAAATTTCAGTAAGCAACTTTTCACTCAAATTCCCAGAGGGGTGTAATTTCCAAAATTGGACCACTTGAGGGGGAATTCTACTCTTGTGGCACTTAGAGGCTTTGTATAAGGAGTCTGCAAACTATTCTAGGATAATTTGTTCTGCAAGAGTCAAATAGTGCTTATTCTGTTCTGAGTCTCATTGCTTGGCTAAGCAGTACTGTACAGACACAGTTCAGGTATTGTCACATTCAGTAGAAATTGTGTGAGACATTTTGATGACATTTTTCCTCATTTCCCCATGGGAAAATATAAAGTCTGGGGCTCAATCTAAATTTTTGCTGAAAAATTTTAATCTTTTTTTCTGAACACCAAATGGTATAAATTTCTGTATCACACCTGTGATGTCAATATGATCAATGAAAGATGTAGTTTGTAAAATTAGGTCACTTATTGGGGAGTTTTACTGTTCTGGCACCTTAGGAGCTCTGCCGATGTGTCATGGCACCCGCAAACTATTCGAGCAAAATTTGAACTGCAATATGTGCTCTTTCCCTTCTAAGCTTTACACCATGCCTCAATAGCTGTTTTCGGACACATATGGAGTATTAGCGTACTCCAAAGCAATATTTAATGGGAAAAAAGGTAATTTTTCATTGACAGCCCAATTATATACAACTATCTCAATCATCTGAGGGTTAAAAATGCTCTCTATTCCCTTAAATGAATTCCTCAAGAGGTGTAATTTCCACTTTCACTTGTGGAGGTTTCTGCTGTTTTGGCACATCATGGGCTATGTAAAAGAGACATGGCATCCGCTACCTATTCAGCTAATTTTGCACTCCTAGCCTTCCCAGCTGTGCCATGCGCCCAAACTGTAGTTTTCCACCACATACCGTATTTTTCGGGCTATAAGACGCACCGGACTATAAGGCGCACCCAGGTTTTAGAGGTGGAAAATAGGGAAAAAAAATATTTGAAGCAAAAAAATGTGGTAAAATATTTAATAACATACTATTATATGTGGTGTTATTATATATAATAGTATGTTATTATGTTGGAAGCTGCGGGACCAGTGTGGGGTCTGTGAAGTACTATATGAAGATGCTGGAGGGTGAGTATAAGAATGGGGGCACAGGGCTGATATTGAAAGCACCACTCCAGCACTGCAAAATGACACTGGAGTGCTGCTTTAAAATTCCATGGGAGAACTATAACTCCCAGCATGTCCTGCAGATCCTATGACATGCTGGGAGTTATAGTTCACCAAAGGAGTGGCAGAGTGCTTTATTGTGTTTTGTAAAGACTAACCTCTTAATTGTGGCAGCAAGCCACTGTGGTGAGGTAAAAGCATCCCATGACTGCACACACAGAGCCCTCCCTCTTGTTGCCTCTCCACAGCACAGGTTTTGAGGAAACCTGCAGATTCTAGTGGAGAGCCTGAAGGACCTGTGATGATGTCAAGAAGAGGGAGGGCTCTGAGCTGCCATGTGATGCTCCAGCCCGCCCACTCCTGACATCACACAGGTCCTGTTTGTGCACAGCACTCTGCATCCAGGCATGGCAGGCAGGTATACAGTGATCTCTCCGCTCTGGCCCCTGCTGCTGCTGCCTCTTCCCCAGGACACACAAATCTCCCTAGCTGCTGCAGCAATCAGCGCTGAGGAAGCCATGCCTGTCCCTGCTTAAGTGCAGTATTCATTTGCTGCTCCCGGCTCACAGCTCAGCTGATCAGTGGGCGGGGAGCCGCTAATGAATATTCACTGCACTTAATCATCGGGACCACATGGTTTTCCCAGCGCTGATTCTCGGCAGCGAGGACATCCTGAAGTGGGATAACAGTGCGATCCCACTCACTGCTGCCCCCCTCCCCACATGCTACATCCGTACCATAAGATGCACCCACACTTTCCTCCCAAATTTGGAGGAAAAAAAGTGTGTCTTATGGTCGGAAAAATACGGTATGTGGAATCAGTGTACTGAGGAGAAATCGCACAAGATATTGTATGTCCCATTTTCTGAGGTTACCCTGGTACAAAATTGGGGGCTAAATGAACATTTTTGTGGGAAAAATCAAAATGCAATTTTTTTCCTTGGTGTCAATTTGGGGTGTCAAAGTCACTTCAAACATGACGTGGCCCCTAATAAAAATGTTTTGTAAATTTTGTTGGAAAAATTAGCAATTGCTTTCTAATCCTTCTAACTTCATGACAAAAAAATTACATTTCAAAGATGATGCTGATGTAAAATAGACATATGGGAAATGTTATTATTAAACAATTTTCTATAGCAAGACTAACTGGCTTAAGATTATAAACGTTGAAAGTTTGAAAATTGTGAAATTTACTACATTTTTGCCAATAACTTGATAATTTCACAGATAAACACAAAAAAATTTGACTTAAGTTTACCACTAACATAAAGTACAATGTGCCATGAAAAAACAGTCAGGTAATCACTGGGATTCATTCCAGAGTTATTACCGCATAAAGTGAGACTCGTCAGAACTGCAAAGGAAGAAGGTGAAAACAGGCTGGGTAGTGAAGGAGGTTAGCGTCCAACTTTCAAATAGTCATAAACCAGTTTGTAAGATTACTCTTTTCATGAAACTCTTTTTTTAAAATGCTTTAAAAATGCCCTTGATTATACTCATGTTCTTTGAAGGGAATCTGTCAACAAGATTTCACCCCCAAAACTATTTATTTGTGCATTTAGCTCTCTCAAGGACAAGTCAGGCAAAACCTTTACTTGGTGAGTCCATTCTTCTGTTACTGAGACATCTGCATTTCAAATGATATCTAAATAAGGCTGAAGAACTATTTACAGACCTGAAGCCTCTGTCACTCTAGCTCTATTCCCTGCTCAGTGCTGCCTCCTCCTGCTTCACTGACGACTCCTTTGTCTTAAGTCACACATCATAGAGGCTGGTGGTCAAGCAGGAGGGGCGGTGCTGGGAGGGGAATAGAGCTGGAGTGACAGATGCTTAAGATCTACCCTAGTCCTTTATACTTATTTGCGTATCAATTTAAAAGCTGATTTCTCTGTGACAGAGGAAAGGACTGACCATGTTAAGGAATTGCTGGACATGTCTTTTAAAGCACTACATGGGTATAGAAACAATTTGTGGTGGGAAATTCTGACAGAATCCCATTGAGCACATGAATCTTGTAATTTAACATTCACAAAACTGCAATGCTGAAATTGACATATATGCGAGTGAATTTGTGTTTATGTTAGCAATTAGGTAAGAATTTGACAAGAATCTCGGCAAGAATTTCTATAAACTATTGATAGAAAGCAGTAATTCATCATTACTCAATCTTACATTGTATAACGTCGGTTGTTATTCTTCATAGCCCTTCAGGAAGTGTTCTCATCAGACAAGCTGCAGAGAATGAAAACAAAAAATCTATAATATTGCTTTATTTAGCTGCAAAGCTCCAAGCCAGCAGTCAGGTTTAATTCACACTGCTGATGCTCAGCAAACTTAACACCGTGACATCTGGAACGTTGGAATCTTTTGGCATGGTAACCTACACCTCAGTAAAAAAAATCATGTGCTGAAGTCCCATCGAAACACAGAGAGGCTCCATTACCTGGAAACAGAAAACCATTAGAATTACAGTGATGATGATTTCTTTAATTAAAACTGGGATGCGCTGAGAGTCGATGAACACCTCATCCTTCATGTTTGGAGGACTTATTTCCAATCAGTGAATATTAACACATGGAAGGGACCAAGTAACCCTAGGGTAGCTTCTTTAGCAATGAATTTGACATTTGTTTTGCTGATGTGACACATTCTAAGTACTTTTATACTCTCTAGCTCTAATTTCCATTGAGTCTACAATTAAATATGGAGGGCAATTTCTGGACTGCTAATAGCTCTGCCTTGCCAATACTGTAATCCCCTTGTATGAAACTAATTGTAAAGCAGATGGTTGTGTACATTTTTGATAGCTCCTATGTTTCTTTTATTGAAGATAAAATACTTGCTAGGTTAACTAAAACAAAAGTATAGAACATCTGTCTTTTCCATGGCAAGTGAAGTGTACCCAGACTGTAATCACATTTCAACTGATAGGAGTTTGCTAAAGACAAACATTTTATTTCCAGCACATTTGACTTTCATTAGCAAACATACGCAGCTCGGTGGGTAGGTCCTAATAGACGAGACTCTAAAGGCAGTTTTCTGATACACAAATTAAACCACTATTTTAGTTATTCACACACGGCAGGGGTGTCATTAAAATGTGGACTGAAGAATATTTATCTAAGAAAAATATTTCATTAAATAAAATTAATCTCACGTAAATGAATACTGCTTGCATGGGATTGTTGGTAACGAGCTATAAATAAGGAAGGAAGGGATAGAAGGACAAAGGAGGCACGGTAAGAAGAAAGAAATAAGGGAAACAGTGAGTAGGGGGCAACAATAACCTTGCCAGGTAGAACACCATTCTAACAACTTGTTAGGAGTCGAGTTCCCGCCGCTGCACAGGGGGAATCTCGATCCGTGTCTGCTGCGGTCTCCCATTCTGCATCGGCCGCAGTGGAGCCTGCTCAGCGGAGACGTCGGTCCCAGCGTCTCACTGAATCGGATACTATGCAAAGGGTTACTGCTGTCTCTCCAGGCTTTACTATTGTACCCTGCACTGTTCTGCGGCGAGCAGGCTTTTCTGGGACTAAGTCCTGCTTTGTACACACTGAGCATGCCCAGGGCAAGATCTCTCAGTGGAGATCTAGGGTCACATGCTCAGGTACTGCAGCAACTTCCATTAGTCCTTCTTGGAAGGTCCTTTAGGTGCTACAACTATAAAAGGTTCTCATGACTGCACGGCCATGCGCTAGTATCAAATATGTACGAGCTCAGTGCCGGTGTGGTCATGTGTGTGGTCAGGGCTGAAATAAGCCCCTAGAATGCTGGCACCTCCGGCGAGGAGTTTTTGTGTGTATGCAGTCAGGGACCCGGCTGAAATAAGCCCCTAGATTGCTGGCACCTCCGGCGAGGAGTTTCTCATGAGTGAATTCAGGGTTGGCTAATAGCCATTAGAATTCCGGCTCCACCGGAGAGGAGCAGCATGTTTGGTTGGGACTGCATGACCACTGTCGGCTCTACTCAGTAGCTGTGTTCCCTGTGAGCTAAACAGGGCACAGCGTTCTCTTTACTATGGGCTCTGTGAAGTAACAGAGCTCGTTTATTCTAGTTTACTTCACCACCTTACTTAGCAGCAGGTTCTTTCCTGCACGGTGGATCCCGGGTTGCAAACGCACCTTTCTCACCTAATAAATATATTCGGTGCGTTCCGCCAACCCTAACACAACTTATTTAGGCTCAGATCATTCATCCTTTGAACTTCACAGTAACTTTAAAGCATGTCATGCAAGTTCTATAGGTCTGCTATAAGATCCTCTGTTCGCATCAACTGCTGAATGTTAGAGCATGGCTTCTCAGTATAGCAGATATCACAATTCAGCATAACGCCGCCAAATAACACAATATGGCAAAATACAGCTTCCAAATACCACAGTACAGCACAAAGTATCGTATGTCCCCGGTAGTGCCAGTTACTACAGTGTAGTGTTATATAATTAATTCATAAGTACAGTATTTTTCACTTTATAAGACGCACCTACACTCACCGGCCACTTTATTAGGTACACCATGCTAGTAACGGGTTGGACCCCCTTTTGCCTTCAGAACTGCCTCAATTCTTCGTGGCATAGATTCAACAAGGTGCTGGAAGCATTCCTCAGAGATTTTGGTCCATATTGACATGATGGCATCACACAGTTGCCGCAGATTTGTCGGCTGCACATCCCAAAGATGCTCCATACAAGGCAAGATGGATCCATGCTTTCATGTTGTTTACGCCAAATTCTGACCCTACCATCCGAATGTCGCAGCAGAAATCGAGACTCATCAGACCAAGCAACGTTTTTCCAATCTTCTACTGTCCAATTTCGATGAGCTTGTACAAATTGTAGCCTCAGTTTCCTGTTCTTAGCTGAAAGGAGTGGTACCCGGTGTGGTCTTCTGCTGCTGTAGCCCATCTGCCTCAAAGTTCGACGCACTGTGCGTTCAGAGATGCTCTTAGGCCTACCTTAGTTGTAACGGGTGGCGATTTGAGTCACTGTTGCCTTTCTATCAGCTCGAACCAGTCTGCCCATTCTTCTCTGACCTCTGGCATCAACAAGGCATTTCCGCCCACAGAACTGCCGCTCACTGGATTTTTTTTCTTTTTCGGACCATTCTCTGTAAACCCTAGAGATGGTTGTGCGTGAAAATCCCAGTAGATCAGCAGTTTCTGAAATACTCAGACCAGCCCTTCTGGCACCAACAACCATGCCACGTTCAAAGGCACTCAAATCACCTTTCTTCCCCATACTGATGCTCGGTTTGAACTGCAGGAGATTGTCTTGACCATGTCTACATGCCTAAATGCACTGAGTTGCCGCCATGTGATTGGCTGATTAGAAATTAAGTGTTAACAAGAAGTTGGACAGGTGTACCTAATAAAGTGGCCGGTGAGTGTAGATTTTGAGAGGACAATAAGAAAAAAAATATTTTGAGCCAAGTAGTGTGCAAAAACCTTTAATAAAATACCAAAATATTATCTGTCAACGGCACTCTGTTATGGGGGATCTGTGAATTACAGTACAGTGCCTGCAGTACCGTATATTGTGACTACCACCCCCTCATCCTCAGGAATACACCCTCTTACTGTATACATGGATGTATTAGGAAAGATGAGGGAGGTGGTAGTCACATTTGCAATAAACACTTTTGGACACTACATTACAGTGTATATTTACACTAAACATGGCTAGAAACCCCATCATCCTTCAGAATATACCCATTAGTACAGTATATTCTGAAAGATGATGGGGGTTGTTTGCTCACCTTTCCTAAAAGGTTCTCGGACTTGTGAGTACCGTAGTTGCAACATTAAGGGTAAGTTCACACTGGGTGTTAGGGTTGAGCGACCTTTACTTTTATAGGATCGGGTCGGGTTTCACGAAACCCGACTTTTTCAAAAGTCGGGTCGAGTGAAATCGGCCGATCCTATAAAAAAGTCGGGGTCGGGGTCGGCCGAAACTTGAAACCCAATGCAGTGCAGGTTTCCCAACTCTCCTTCAGGCCCTGGGATCCATATTTAAGTGTAAAATAAAGAATTAAAATAAAAAATATCTCTATACTTACCCTCTGACGGGCCCTGGTACTAACCGGGAACCTTCCTTCCTTAGAATCAGCCTTCCAGGACCTTGCGGTGACGTCGCGGTGACGTCGCGGCTTGTGATTGGTCGCGCGGCCGCCCATGTGACCGCTCGCACGACCAATCAGAAGCCGCAACGTCACGTGACGTCACCGAAGGTCCTGGAAGGGCTGATTCTTAGGAAGGAAGGCTGCCGGAAAGAAGCAGGGCATGTCCGAGGGTGAGTATATACCTAATAGGAATATACTCACCCTCGGCTTCGTTCCGGCAGCCTTCCTTCCTAAGAATCAGCCCTTCCAGGTCCTTCGGTGACGTCACGGTGACGTCGCGGCTTTTGATTGGTCACGCGAACGGTCACATGGGCGGCCGCGCGACCATTCACAAGCCGCGACGTCACCGCAAGGTCCTGGAAGGCTGATTCTAAGGAAGGAAGGTTCCCGGTTAGTACCAGGGCCCGTCAGAGGGTAAGTATAGCGATATTTTTTATTTTAATTCTTTATTTTACACTTAAATCTGAATTCCGATACCAATTCCCGATATCTTAAACATATCGGGAATCGGTATCGGAATTCCGATTCCAGATTCAGAAGATCGCCGACTTCATGGCCGACCCCACACAGGGGTCGGGTCGGGTTTCATGAAACCCGACTTTGCCAAAAGTCGGCGACTTCTGAAAATTGCCGACCCGTTTCGCTCAAACCTACTGGGTGTAGTTCCTGTGTTTTTTCTGCAGCAAATCCTAATTTCTTGACAGGAAAGAAGCTGAGGCAAAAATGCATGTTTTGGTGCATTTTTGGTGCGTTTTTGTTTGTGGTTTTGGTGCGTTTTTTTCATGCATTTTTGGAGCTATGTTGTGTCTCTTTGTGCATTCTATTAAAGTTGAGTGCCCCCAGAGAAAAAAAATACTTCCTGTAGAACCATACCTCTGACAGGTTAGAATAGCATAGATATATACACATAGAATACATAGATATATAGATTTCAGCGAAACACACACATATAGTGGGTACGGAAAGTATTCAGACTCTTTGTTTCATTGCGGCCATTTGGTAAATTCAAAAAAGTTCATTTTTTTGTCATTAATGTACACTTTTCACCCCATCTTGACTGAAAAAAAACAGAAATGTAGAAATTTTTGCATATTAATTAAATAAGAAAAATGGAAATATCACATGGTCATAAGTATTCAGACCCTTTGCTCAGACACTCATATTTAAGTCACATGCTGTCCATTTCCTTCTGATCCTCCTTGAGATGGTTCTACTCCTTCATTGGAGTCCAGTTGTGTTTAATTAAACTGATAGGACTTGATTTGGAAAGGCAAACACCTGTCTATATAAGTCCTCACAGCTCACAGTGCATGTCAGACCAAAAGAGAATCATGAGGTCAAAGGAACTGGCCAAGGAGCTCAGAGACAGAATCCCTCATGATGAGAGTGGGAATATCCCAAGATAAGAGTTGTGGATGCCAAGTAGCAAAGTTACCCAGAAACTGACTGGAGAAGCCTGGAGGGATCGCACGGAGAATGGTTTGAAGAGTCTAACAATGTAGATTTTGAAGGAAGGAAACATAAGTGAGGGAACCGGGGGGATGACCTGGAAAGCACAT
This sequence comes from Ranitomeya variabilis, assembly GCF_051348905.1. Lineage (NCBI taxonomy): Eukaryota > Metazoa > Chordata > Amphibia > Anura > Dendrobatidae > Ranitomeya > Ranitomeya variabilis. The sequence goes on along the minus strand of NC_135232.1, from coordinate 1,013,280,697 downwards.
TGTGATGAAAAGAGCAGACCAACATTTGTACACGCAAATATAATTTATCTAAAGTCGAATGTGATTCTCTGGATAATATTAAAAACAACTCTGACAGTCATCAGAATGTCAGACAAGGGTGGCTCAGTGGTCATTCTGAATAAATCTGATTATTTTGACATTATCCATCAGATGTTACAAGAAAGTGATGTATATGTTCCCTTAAAATCAAATCCCACCTCAGAATATTTGTCACTTATCAAATGCATTGTGAATGATGGTCTTATTTGCAGTTTTTTTTTTTTTCAAAACAACAGGCTGAATATTTCATTGTAGATTTTCCAAAAATTCTCATATTACATGCCTTACCTAAAACTCATAAAGGTATTTTTCCCCCTCCTATGCATCTCATCATATCTGGCATGGGTTCATATAGTGAGCATTTGGGGGAATGGCTCGATGTTATATTACAGCCCTTAGTTCAGAGGGTACCAGGGTACATAAAGGACTCACGTGATGTGCTCAGTATGTTTCAGAATATCACATGGAACGCTCAATGGTCTTGGCTCACATGTGATGTCATAGCTCTCTATACGTCGATACCCCATAAAGTGGCAATTTGTGCGGTTCAATTTCATTTACGTAAATATAGTCACTATTCTAATGATTTTCAAAATTATATAATCTCGGTATTGTCTTTTTTACTTTCCCACAATTATTTTTTATTTGATAAAAAAAAATTTTTACAATCTAAAGGAGTTTCAAAGGGGGCGAAATTTTCCCCTTCTGTAGCTAACCTTGTCATGTCGTGGTGGGAAGAAAATGACATCTTTAATGTAGATAATCCATTGCTATCAATTCCATACAATGGTACCTGAGATTCATAGATGACTTACTGCTAATTTGGAAGGGTGATTCTTTTTCCATTGATAGTTTTATTTTTTATATCAACAATAACCCCTTCAATTTGCAATTTACATTAATATGGAATAGTGATCATATTAATTTTCTTGATCTAGCTTTATCTGGAGTCCCACAACAAGTTATTAAAATGCACACCTATCGCAAGCCCACTGCGGGCAATACAATCTTGCATGCAAGCAGTTTTCATCCAAGTCATACTATCAAAGCTATTCCAGTGGGGGAGGCAATCAGAGCTAAAAGAAACTGCAATGAGGAAACCACTTTTAACAGGGAAAAAAATCACTATTCGGGAACGTCTCAAAAACAGAAAATATCCTAAATGGGCCATAGATAGAGCTTTTAGTTTGGCAGACAGAAAGCCAAGATCAGCACTGTTGAATGGTACATTAACCCTCCGTCAGGCGCAATATAGATTCTCGTCAGTTCAGGCGCAATGTGCCTGACAAGCACAGGTCAGAAAACCACCTATAGTAGCTACATATTTCAATTTCAGGACTATAGAAGTAGTCAGTGACCTTCATAGGAATGTATTAAAAGAGATTACACCAAATCAGATGCAAAAAAAAAATTTATTAACCATAAACTTATTAAAACTAAAAGTACCACTTTTCGGTAGTACCGCCAAATAGGCTCCAGTTATCTTTACTTCACTATTGCTTAAATATAAAATTATGGCAAAAAACTTAAAGGATATTGCACTTAGATGTTACTTAATTATTTTCTACTCATCTTCAGTGGTTTCAATTGCAGCAGAAGCAGCACAGGTACACTTAGAAAAGCAAGGCTGGCAGACGAAAGTTGCATGGGAAAGGCAGATTGATTCTTTACATATTTTGCAGTCATATTTAGAAAGCCTTCTGAAACCAGATACAAATGAGCAAGTAGTACAACTGCGTCTTTTAGAGGGTGGTAGAGTCGGTGTTTGTCCTGGAACGTCCGTGGGACGATATCTCTTCAACCGGTGTTGCAGGGCAAGGGGCATTCCAACCGTCTTTGTACTTCTTAGGCTTAGCTCTCCACTCACCAGTTCATTAGCCAATTGTTTTAGTTACATTCTTCTGCGCATTTGTTTAAGTTCATTACCGAGGTAAATTACTTGTGAGTTGATGCCACCCACATTCAGCATTGTAAAGAAGATTACCATCAGCCAGCGTTTGGTATTTCGACTTACATTGAAATTGCCACACATTTGGTCAGCAGTGTCAACGCCGCTTTTGGTCACATTATAAAAAGTTATGATTTCTGGTTTCCTTAGCTCCCCAGACTCTGGATCAATGGTGTAATCATTATGTAATGAAGAGACCAAAATCACATTTTTCCTCTCGCGTGGGATGTAAGAAACTAAAATCTTTCCATTACTGAACCCAAACATAGTGCTATACTGTTGTTTGCCTTTTGTATATAGAAAATCTGGCGGCAACTGCCTTTTGTTTTTTCTAACAGTTCCCACATATGACAGCTTTTTCGTTTTTAAAAAATCAATCAGATCAAAGTCAGTAAACCAGTTGTCACTGTCAGCAGTGATATTTCGACCAGATCCAAACATTGGCTCAGCAATTCTCTTTACCACATCACTAGGCTTCTTGCTCACATTGAAAGGACCTGGTGGCTGTCTTCCACAATAAACTTCCATGTTCATAGTGTACATCATCCTTGCATCAACCATGGCAAAAATTTAAAATTCCATATTTGTTTGGCTTCGATGGTATATATTGCCGAATACCACATCTTCCACGGAAACCTGGAAGCAACTCATCAATAGTGAGGTTTTGCCCCGGGCAATAGCTTTTTTGACAATTCATAATAAATTGTTGAAATATGTCCCGAATTGGTGCAAGCCGGTCATAACCTTTTTGTTCTGTCCAGGTACTTCGATCATCGAAACGGAGGCAACGGATCAGGACTTTGAATCGTTTCAGATTCATCACAAGGCTGAATTTTTCGATGCCATCACCGTCTGTCCCCCACAGCTCCTCCAAACTTTGCCTATTTGCTCTGAAAGCACCAGCTAGGTATAACAAGCCAATAAATGCCTTGAGTTCAATCACATCAGTGTTTTTGATGTCCCTCTCTCTGGAGAATTGCTCTTTGATTGTGTCAATATACTGGTTAGTGAACCAAACAATAGTTTCCAACATGCTATCTGTAATTAGATTACTCCAACATTCCACTGCAGTTTTAGCTTTTCTAGCACTTCCAATAACTCCAGGAAGGTGTGTAATAATATTGTGGGATTCTCTGCGCTGTTTGTTCTTGGGTGCCTTTTTGTTCCACTTTGTATTTTTATCTTTGCCAAAATAATAAGCTAGATCTGTGTCTGTTTCCTCTGTATCAGTGTCATCACCATCCTGCTCTGTTCCACAATCAGTGTTACATTCTGCTACCTCATCTTCAGATGAAATGTCACTAGATTCCTCTAAATCCTCAGTTACTGCTGGTTCTTCCTCATCATCTTCTAACAAAAAAATCTTCATTTCTTCTAAATGAAGGGGTTTAGATGAATCATACTGTTTTCTGGCCATTGCAGCAGAAAATCTGAAGCAAGAGAGAAAGAGTATGTGTTAGGGCGCAATGTGCCTTAGAAGCCACCCTCCTTTTGTCTAAGAAAACAGTACTTATGTACACTAACTTAGCATTAATCCTTCATAAAACAAGCTAAATACACAATCGTGATGAATAAAAAAAGAAAATACTAACCTTTCAATTGGTGTTGAAATCAGGCGCAATGTGCCTGAGAAGCCAAAGTGTTGATATCTGCTCACTAGAAGGTCTGCTGAGTCACTGTGATATCAGGTTTCGCAGAGCCTGTAGAGTCAGGAGTAGTGTTGAGCGATACTTTCCGATATCGGAAAGTATCGGTATCGGAAAGTATCGGCCGATACCGTCACAGTATCGGAATCCAATCCGATACCGATACCCGATCCCAATGCAAGTCAATGGGACGAAAATATCGGAATTAAAATAAACCCTTTATACACTTGTAGGTTCATTCTACATGAAGGAAAACAACTAAGAATATTGTAGGATGTATTGGGGGACGTGGCGGAGATATTAAAGGGACAGAGGTTTAGCCCAATGTAATAGAATAGCAGGATTTTTTATTTTTTTTTATGAAGTTCGGCGTTAGAAAGAATTTGACTATGTTTTTTTTTTTTTTTTTATGTCAGATATTGATGTTTCACTACTTCCACGCCCTTCACCTTCTTTTTTACTTCTCCCACGCTTTCTTCTTAATTATCCTCATCATCAGCTTCTTTGACATCAACTTCTTCACCTTATTCATCTTCTTCTTCATCTTCTACCTATTATTTTTTGGGTTACATTGTTCATATTCTTTTTATTTTACTATTATCTTCATCATATTCAACTTCTTCATCATATTCTTATTTGTGACAGGCATTCCCGTAGTTGTTATCTATAAAAGTTTGAAGATTACACCTTCCGTTCTGCCTGTCACAAAACAGTTACATTTGTCCGCGTTCAGTTTGGCCTGCAGCATCAGGCTTTATCCAGGGGCACCACGAGGAGGAACGGACTCACCCCCATACACTGCTTAGTCTTCTTCTGCTTATAATTTAGATAATATTTTTTGCTCTGATATTTAGTGTTATGCTTAATGTTCTTCTGCTCTTTGTTCTGCAGCCTCTTGTTCTTCTGCTTCTCGGTCTTCCAGGTCGTCGTCGTCTCCAGGGTCGTCGTCTCCGGGGTCGTCGTCATCGGGGTGGTCTTCAGGGTCGTCGTCTCCGGGGTCGTCGTCATCGGGGTGGTCTTCGGGGTCATCGTCTCCAGGGTCGTCGTCATCACGGTGGTTGTCGTCTCTGGTGTCGTCGTCATCTTAGGGGTGGTCTTCTGGGTCATTGTGTTTAGTCTCTTGAACTTGGAAATGTAGCAGAAGGTACAAGAAGGCTGAGAAAATGCCGAGAACCAGCTGATGGAACTGGAACTCGGATGGCTACCCGAAGGTCCAAGAGCCAATGGAACTACCGAGGACCAGCTGACGTTACTGGAACCCGGTTACTAAGCAGGAGGTACCTGTGCTGAAAGCACTACCAAGGACCACCTGACGTTGGTGGAACTCGGATACCCAGAGGGAGGCACCTAAGCCAAAGGCTCTGCCCGGAATCAGCTGACGGTACTGGAACCAGGATGGGGAGCAGAAGGTACAAGAGCAAAAGACACTGCCGAGAACCAGCTGACGGTGCTGGAACCCGGATGGGTAGCCGAAGGTCCAAGAGCCAATGGAACTACCGAGGACCAGCTGACGTTACTGGAACCCGGTTACTAAGCAGGAGGTACCCGTGCCTGAAAGCACTACCAAGGACCACCTGACGTTGGTGGAACTCGGATACCAAAGGGAGGCACCTAAGCCAAAGGCTCTGCCCGGAACCAGCTGACGGTACTGGAACCAGGATGGGGAGCAGAAGGTACAAGAGCAAGTGTCTGCGTGGCTTTTGCAGGACACGATGCCGGCTGCACAGCAGGGGAACAGCTGGCGGTGCTGGACCCCACTGACACATTGGCGAGGTGTTTTTCTCTGTGCAGCTAGCACATCTGGGCCCCAACTGGCGGTTTGTTAGAGCCCAGGGTCAGCAGGAGGAGGAGCAGGAGGAGGAGGAGCAGGGGGAGGGGAGTGTAGGCCGAAGCCTGCACTGGCGGCAGCTTTGGGTCTGTTGTGTCTGCGTGGCTTTTGCAGGACACGTTGCCGGCTACACAGCAGGGGAACAGCTGGCGGTGCTGGACCCCACTGACACATTGGCGAGGTGTTTGGCTCTGTGCAGCCAGCACTTCCGGACAGCAACTAGCGTTGTTGGAGCCCGGGCTCTGCAGGTGGAGCAGAGTGTAGGCCGAAGCCTAATTGAACCGATTTCAAAAGTCACCTTTAACCCCCCCTCAGGGGTTACAAAGTAGAAGAGCCACAGCTTATGCAGCAGCAGTGCTGCGCAAGTCAAAGGTTGCTCTTGTAATTTTTCTCCTTGCACACGCTGAATGGAACACGTATAACATTCAGCCCTTTATACAGTCAAACTGTGTAATGGAGGCGCGAGTTCCCTTTGTAATGAGACGCAGCACAGGTGTCAAGAATCCCACCTTGGTGCTGGGTGCAGCCTCCCGAGCGTTGTTATTTGCTGTACAGGAGTCTGCGCTGTCGTGTTATCCCCTGGCCTAGCGCCGTTAGCGCTGCCCATCTTCTGGCATCATGTAATGTCGGCCGGTGCGGTTCGCGATGACCATGAATCCCAGCCCCGCAGTGTCTTAACATTGTTAAAACACTGCGGGGCTGGGATTCAGGGCCTGGCGCAGCACATATGTTGGCCTCTCACACTCGGGTCCTTACACCCGCTTCAGACTGTGCGGCGTCATCTGATCCCTTATCGCATGCCACGGCCATGAAGCCGCACAGTCCGAAGAAGGCGGAAGGAGAGGAGGGACAGGCGAACTGATGCACTGATCCTGCCCATGAATCACACCCTCGCAGTCCCAATAAATAAGACACCGAGGGGCGTTGTGTGGGTCAGGGCGGCCGCAGAGGCGCAGCCAGCCAAACAATGATGCCAGAAGACGGGCAGCGCTACCAAGGGGGTTGCAGCGTGTCATTACAAAGGAAAGTCACACCACCGGGACGGTTAAATGGTCACACAGAGGACACATTTCAGACGTGTTTTCAGTTCCACATGTGCGAGGAGAATACGTTTCTGAGCCACCTTGCACACATGCAGCATTACCGCTGTACAAGGTGGCTGGATAACGTAAAAACGCCTGGGGGAGGGGGGACAGGTTCCCTTCAATTTCAGTTCTTGTGTCTGCGTGGCTTTTGCAGGACACGTTGCCGGCTGCACAGCAGGGGAACAGCTGGCGGTGCTGGACCCCACTGACACATTGGCTGGTGTTTTTCTCTGTGCAGCTAGCACATCTGGGCCCCAACTGGCGGTGTGTTAGAGCCCAGGGACAGCAGGAGGAGGAGCAGGAGGAGGAGGAGCAGGGGGAGGGGAGTGTAGGCCGAAGCCTGCACTGGCGGCAGCTTTGGGTCTGTTCTGTCTGCGTGGCTTTTGCAGGACACGTTGCCGGCTACACAGCAGGGGAACAGCTGGCGGTGCTGGACCCCACTGACACATTGGCGAGGTGTTTGGCTCTGTGCAGCCAGCACTTCCGGACAGCAACTAGCGTTGTTGGAGCCCGGGCTCTGCAGGTGGAGCAGAGTGTAGGCCGAAGCCTAATTGAACCGATTTCAAAAGTCACCTTTAACCCCCCCTCAGGGGTTACAAAGTAGAAGAGCCACAGCTTATGCAGCAGCAGTGCTGCGCAAGTCAAAGGTTGCTCTTGTAATTTTTCTCCTTGCACACGCTGAATGGAACACGTATAACATTCAGCCCTTTATACAGTCAAACTGTGTAATGGAGGCGCGAGTTCCCTTTGTAATGAGACGCAGCACAGGTGTCAAGAATCCCACCTTGGTGCTGGGTGCAGCCTCCCGAGCGTTGTTATTTGCTGTACAGGAGTCTGCGCTGTCGTGTTATCCCCTGGCCTAGCGCCGTTAGCGCTGCCCATCTTCTGGCATCATGTAATGTCGGCCGGTGCGGTTCGCGATGACCATGAATCCCAGCCCCGCAGTGTCTTAACATTGTTAAAACACTGCGGGGCTGGGATTCAGGGCCTGGCGCAGCACATATGTTGGCCTCTCACACTCGGGTCCTTACACCCGCTTCAGACTGTGCGGCGTCATCTGATCCCTTATCGCATGCCACGGCCATGAAGCCGCACAGTCCGAAGAAGGCGGAAGGAGAGGAGGGACAGGCGAACTGATGCACTGATCCTGCCCATGAATCACACCCTCGCAGTCCCAATAAATAAGACACCGAGGGGCGTTGTGTGGGTCAGGGCGGCCGCAGAGGCGCAGCCAGCCAAACAATGATGCCAGAAGACGGGCAGCGCTACCAAGGGGGTTGCAGCGTGTCATTACAAAGGAAAGTCACACCACCGGGACGGTTAAATGGTCACACAGAGGACACATTTCAGACGTGTTTTCAGTTCCACATGTGCGAGGAGAATACGTTTCTGAGCCACCTTGCACACATGCAGCATTACCGCTGTACAAGGTGGCTGGATAACGTAAAAACGCCTGGGGGAGGGGGGACAGGTTCCCTTCAATTTCAGTTCTTGTGTCTGCGTGGCTTTTGCAGGACACGTTGCCGGCTGCACAGCAGGGGAACAGCTGGCGGTGCTGGACCCCACTGACACATTGGCTGGTGTTTTTCTCTGTGCAGCTAGCACATCTGGGCCCCAACTGGCGGTGTGTTAGAGCCCAGGGACAGCAGGAGGAGGAGCAGGAGGAGGAGGAGCAGGGGGAGGGGAGTGTAGGCCGAAGCCTGCACTGGCGGCAGCTTTGGGTCTGTTGTGTCTGCGTGGCTTTTGCAGGACACGTTGCCGGCTACACAGCAGGGGAACAGCTGGCGGTGCTGGACCCCACTGACACATTGGCGAGGTGTTTGGCTCTGTGCAGCCAGCACTTCCGGACAGCAACTAGCGTTGTTGGAGCCCGGGCTCTGCAGGTGGAGCAGAGTGTAGGCCGAAGCCTAATTGAACCGATTTCAAAAGTCACCTTTAACCCCCCCTCAGGGGTTACAAAGTAGAAGAGCCACAGCTTATGCAGCAGCAGTGCTGCGCAAGTCAAAGGTTGCTCTTGTAATTTTTCTCCTTGCACACGCTGAATGGAACACGTATAACATTCAGCCCTTTATACAGTCAAACTGTGTAATGGAGGCGCGAGTTCCCTTTGTAATGAGACGCAGCACAGGTGTCAAGAATCCCACCTTGGTGCTGGGTGCAGCCTCCCGAGCGTTGTTATTTGCTGTACAGGAGTCTGCGCTGTCGTGTTATCCCCTGGCCTAGCGCCGTTAGCGCTGCCCATCTTCTGGCATCATGTAATGTCGGCCGGTGCGGTTCGCGATGACCATGAATCCCAGCCCCGCAGTGTCTTAACATTGTTAAAACACTGCGGGGCTGGGATTCAGGGCCTGGCGCAGCACATATGTTGGCCTCTCACACTCGGGTCCTTACACCCGCTTCAGACTGTGCGGCGTCATCTGATCCCTTATCGCATGCCACGGCCATGAAGCCGCACAGTCCGAAGAAGGCGGAAGGAGAGGAGGGACAGGCGAACTGATGCACTGATCCTGCCCATGAATCACACCCTCGCAGTCCCAATAAATAAGACACCGAGGGGCGTTGTGTGGGTCAGGGCGGCCGCAGAGGCGCAGCCAGCCAAACAATGATGCCAGAAGACGGGCAGCGCTACCAAGGGGGTTGCAGCGTGTCATTACAAAGGAAAGTCACACCACCGGGACGGTTAAATGGTCACACAGAGGACACATTTCAGACGTGTTTTCAGTTCCACATGTGCGAGGAGAATACGTTTCTGAGCCACCTTGCACACATGCAGCATTACCGCTGTACAAGGTGGCTGGATAACGTAAAAACGCCTGGGGGAGGGGGGACAGGTTCCCTTCAATTTCAGTTCTTGTGTCTGCGTGGCTTTTGCAGGACACGTTGCCGGCTGCACAGCAGGGGAACAGCTGGCGGTGCTGGACCCCACTGACACATTGGCTGGTGTTTTTCTCTGTGCAGCTAGCACATCTGGGCCCCAACTGGCGGTGTGTTAGAGCCCAGGGACAGCAGGAGGAGGAGCAGGAGGAGGAGGAGCAGGGGGAGGGGAGTGTAGGCCGAAGCCTGCACTGGCGGCAGCTTTGGGTCTGTTGTGTCTGCGTGGCTTTTGCAGGACACGTTGCCGGCTACACAGCAGGGGAACAGCTGGCGGTGCTGGACCCCACTGACACATTGGCGAGGTGTTTGGCTCTGTGCAGCCAGCACTTCCGGACAGCAACTAGCGTTGTTGGAGCCCGGGCTCTGCAGGTGGAGCAGAGTGTAGGCCGAAGCCTAATTGAACCGATTTCAAAAGTCACCTTTAACCCCCCCTCAGGGGTTACAAAGTAGAAGAGCCACAGCTTATGCAGCAGCAGTGCTGCGCAAGTCAAAGGTTGCTCTTGTAATTTTTCTCCTTGCACACGCTGAATGGAACACGTATAACATTCAGCCCTTTATACAGTCAAACTGTGTAATGGAGGCGCGAGTTCCCTTTGTAATGAGACGCAGCACAGGTGTCAAGAATCCCACCTTGGTGCTGGGTGCAGCCTCCCGAGCGTTGTTATTTGCTGTACAGGAGTCTGCGCTGTCGTGTTATCCCCTGGCCTAGCGCCGTTAGCGCTGCCCATCTTCTGGCATCATGTAATGTCGGCCGGTGCGGTTCGCGATGACCATGAATCCCAGCCCCGCAGTGTCTTAACATTGTTAAAACACTGCGGGGCTGGGATTCAGGGCCTGGCGCAGCACATATGTTGGCCTCTCACACTCGGGTCCTTACACCCGCTTCAGACTGTGCGGCGTCATCTGATCCCTTATCGCATGCCACGGCCATGAAGCCGCACAGTCCGAAGAAGGCGGAAGGAGAGGAGGGACAGGCGAACTGATGCACTGATCCTGCCCATGAATCACACCCTCGCAGTCCCAATAAATAAGACACCGAGGGGCGTTGTGTGGGTCAGGGCGGCCGCAGAGGCGCAGCCAGCCAAACAATGATGCCAGAAGACGGGCAGCGCTACCAAGGGGGTTGCAGCGTGTCATTACAAAGGAAAGTCACACCACCGGGACGGTTAAATGGTCACACAGAGGACACATTTCAGACGTGTTTTCAGTTCCACATGTGCGAGGAGAATACGTTTCTGAGCCACCTTGCACACATGCAGCATTACCGCTGTACAAGGTGGCTGGATAACGTAAAAACGCCTGGGGGAGGGGGGACAGGTTCCCTTCAATTTCAGTTCTTGTGTCTGCGTGGCTTTTGCAGGACACGTTGCCGGCTGCACAGCAGGGGAACAGCTGGCGGTGCTGGACCCCACTGACACATTGGCTGGTGTTTTTCTCTGTGCAGCTAGCACATCTGGGCCCCAACTGGCGGTGTGTTAGAGCCCAGGGACAGCAGGAGGAGGAGCAGGAGGAGGAGGAGCAGGGGGAGGGGAGTGTAGGCCGAAGCCTGCACTGGCGGCAGCTTTGGGTCTGTTGTGTCTGCGTGGCTTTTGCAGGACACGTTGCCGGCTACACAGCAGGGGAACAGCTGGCGGTGCTGGACCCCACTGACACATTGGCGAGGAGTTTGGCTCTGTGCAGCCAGCACTTCCGGACAGCAACTAGCGTTGTTGGAGCCCGGGCTCTGCAGGTGGAGCAGAGTGTAGGCCGAAGCCTAATTGAACCGATTTCAAAAGTCACCTTTAACCCCCCCTCAGGGGTTACAAAGTAGAAGAGCCACAGCTTATGCAGCAGCAGTGCTGCGCAAGTCAAAGGTTGCTCTTGTAATTTTTCTCCTTGCACACGCTGAATGGAACACGTATAACATTCAGCCCTTTATACAGTCAAACTGTGTAATGGAGGCGCGAGTTCCCTTTGTAATGAGACGCAGCACAGGTGTCAAGAATCCCACCTTGGTGCTGGGTGCAGCCTCCCGAGCGTTGTTATTTGCTGTACAGGAGTCTGCGCTGTCGTGTTATCCCCTGGCCTAGCGCCGTTAGCGCTGCCCATCTTCTGGCATCATGTAATGTCGGCCGGTGCGGTTCGCGATGACCATGAATCCCAGCCCCGCAGTGTCTTAACATTGTTAAAACACTGCGGGGCTGGGATTCAGGGCCTGGCGCAGCACATATGTTGGCCTCTCACACTCGGGTCCTTACACCCGCTTCAGACTGTGCGGCGTCATCTGATCCCTTATCGCATGCCACGGCCATGAAGCCGCACAGTCCGAAGAAGGCGGAAGGAGAGGAGGGACAGGCGAACTGATGCACTGATCCTGCCCATGAATCACACCCTCGCAGTCCCAATAAATAAGACACCGAGGGGCGTTGTGTGGGTCAGGGCGGCCGCAGAGGCGCAGCCAGCCAAACAATGATGCCAGAAGACGGGCAGCGCTACCAAGGGGGTTGCAGCGTGTCATTACAAAGGAAAGTCACACCACCGGGACGGTTAAATGGTCACACAGAGGACACATTTCAGACGTGTTTTCAGTTCCACATGTGCGAGGAGAATACGTTTCTGAGCCACCTTGCACACATGCAGCATTACCGCTGTACAAGGTGGCTGGATAACGTAAAAACGCCTGGGGGAGGGGGGACAGGTTCCCTTCAATTTCAGTTCTTGTGTCTGCGTGGCTTTTGCAGGACACGTTGCCGGCTGCACAGCAGGGGAACAGCTGGCGGTGCTGGACCCCACTGACACATTGGCTGGTGTTTTTCTCTGTGCAGCTAGCACATCTGGGCCCCAACTGGCGGTGTGTTAGAGCCCAGGGACAGCAGGAGGAGGAGCAGGAGGAGGAGGAGCAGGGGGAGGGGAGTGTAGGCCGAAGCCTGCACTGGCGGCAGCTTTGGGTCTGTTGTGTCTGCGTGGCTTTTGCAGGACACGTTGCCGGCTACACAGCAGGGGAACAGCTGGCGGTGCTGGACCCCACTGACACATTGGCGAGGTGTTTGGCTCTGTGCAGCCAGCACTTCCGGACAGCAACTAGCGTTGTTGGAGCCCGGGCTCTGCAGGTGGAGCAGAGTGTAGGCCGAAGCCTAATTGAATCGATTTCAAAAGTCACCTTTAACCCCCCCTCAGGGGTTACAAAGTAGAAGAGCCACAGCTTATGCAGCAGCAGTGCTGCGCAAGTCAAAGGTTGCTCTTGTAATTTTTCTCCTTGCACACGCTGAATGGAACACGTATAACATTCAGCCCTTTATACAGTCAAACTGTGTAATGGAGGCGCGAGTTCCCTTTGTAATGAGACGCAGCACAGGTGTCAAGAATCCCACCTTGGTGCTGGGTGCAGCCTCCCGAGCGTTGTTATTTGCTGTACAGGAGTCTGCGCTGTCGTGTTATCCCCTGGCCTAGCGCCGTTAGCGCTGCCCATCTTCTGGCATCATGTAATGTCGGCCGGTGCGGTTCGCGATGACCATGAATCCCAGCCCCGCAGTGTCTTAACATTGTTAAAACACTGCGGGGCTGGGATTCAGGGCCTGGCGCAGCACATATGTTGGCCTCTCACACTCGGGTCCTTACACCCGCTTCAGACTGTGCGGCGTCATCTGATCCCTTATCGCATGCCACGGCCATGAAGCCGCACAGTCCGAAGAAGGCGGAAGGAGAGGAGGGACAGGCGAACTGATGCACTGATCCTGCCCATGAATCACACCCTCGCAGTCCCAATAAATAAGACACCGAGGGGCGTTGTGTGGGTCAGGGCGGCCGCAGAGGCGCAGCCAGCCAAACAATGATGCCAGAAGACGGGCAGCGCTACCAAGGGGGTTGCAGCGTGTCATTACAAAGGAAAGTCACACCACCGGGACGGTTAAATGGTCACACAGAGGACACATTTCAGACGTGTTTTCAGTTCCACATGTGCGAGGAGAATACGTTTCTGAGCCACCTTGCACACATGCAGCATTACCGCTGTACAAGGTGGCTGGATAACGTAAAAACGCCTGGGGGAGGGGGGACAGGTTCCCTTCAATTTCAGTTCTTGTGTCTGCGTGGCTTTTGCAGGACACGTTGCCGGCTGCACAGCAGGGGAACAGCTGGCGGTGCTGGACCCCACTGACACATTGGCTGGTGTTTTTCTCTGTGCAGCTAGCACATCTGGGCCCCAACTGGCGGTGTGTTAGAGCCCAGGGACAGCAGGAGGAGGAGCAGGAGGAGGAGGAGCAGGGGGAGGGGAGTGTAGGCCGAAGCCTGCACTGGCGGCAGCTTTGGGTCTGTTGTGTCTGCGTGGCTTTTGCAGGACACGTTGCCGGCTACACAGCAGGGGAACAGCTGGCGGTGCTGGACCCCACTGACACATTGGCGAGGTGTTTGGCTCTGTGCAGCCAGCACTTCCGGACAGCAACTAGCGTTGTTGGAGCCCGGGCTCTGCAGGTGGAGCAGAGTGTAGGCCGAAGCCTAATTGAACCGATTTCAAAAGTCACCTTTAACCCCCCTCAGGGGTTACAAAGTAGAAGAGCCACAGCTTATGCAGCAGCAGTGCTGCGCAAGTCAAAGGTTGCTCTTGTAATTTTTCTCCTTGCACACGCTGAATGGAACACGTATAACATTCAGCCCTTTATACAGTCAAACTGTGTAATGGAGGCGCGAGTTCCCTTTGTAATGAGACGCAGCACAGGTGTCAAGAATCCCACCTTGGTGCTGGGTGCAGCCTCCCGAGCGTTGTTATTTGCTGTACAGGAGTCTGCGCTGTCGTGTTATCCCCTGGCCTAGCGCCGTTAGCGCTGCCCATCTTCTGGCATCATGTAATGTCGGCTGGTGCGGTTCGCGATGACCATGAATCCCAGCCCCGCAGTGTCTTAACATTGTTAAAACACTGCGGGGCTGGGATTCAGGGCCTGGCGCAGCACATATGTTGGCCTCTCACACTCGGGTCCTTACACCCGCTTCAGACTGTGCGGCGTCATCTGATCCCTTATCGCATGCCACGGCCATGAAGCCGCACAGTCCGAAGAAGGCGGAAGGAGAGGAGGGACAGGCGAACTGATGCACTGATCCTGCCCATGAATCACACCCTCGCAGTCCCAATAAATAAGACACCGAGGGGCGTTGTGTGGGTCAGGGCGGCCGCAGAGGCGCAGCCAGCCAAACAATGATGCCAGAAGACGGGCAGCGCTACCAAGGGGGTTGCAGCGTGTCATTACAAAGGAAAGTCACACCACCGGGACGGTTAAATGGTCACACAGAGGACACATTTCAGACGTGTTTTCAGTTCCACATGTGCGAGGAGAATACGTTTCTGAGCCACCTTGCACACATGCAGCATTACCGCTGTACAAGGTGGCTGGATAACGTAAAAACGCCTGGGGGAGGGGGGACAGGTTCCCTTCAATTTCAGTTCTTGTGTCTGCGTGGCTTTTGCAGGACACGTTGCCGGCTGCACAGCAGGGGAACAGCTGGCGGTGCTGGACCCCACTGACACATTGGCTGGTGTTTTTCTCTGTGCAGCTAGCACATCTGGGCCCCAACTGGCGGTGTGTTAGAGCCCAGGGACAGCAGGAGGAGGAGCAGGGGGAGGGGAGTGTAGGCCGAAGCCTGCACTGGCGGCAGCTTTGGGTCTGTTGTGTCTGCGTGGCTTTTGCAGGACACGTTGCCGGCTACACAGCAGGGGAACAGCTGGCGGTGCTGGACCCCACTGACACATTGGCGAGGTGTTTGGCTCTGTGCAGCCAGCACTTCCGGACAGCAACTAGCGTTGTTGGAGCCCGGGCTCTGCAGGTGGAGCAGAGTGTAGGCCGAAGCCTAATTGAACCGATTTCAAAAGTCACCTTTAACCCCCCCTCAGGGGTTACAAAGTAGAAGAGCCACAGCTTATGCAGCAGCAGTGCTGCGCAAGTCAAAGGTTGCTCTTGTAATTTTTCTCCTTGCACACGCTGAATGGAACACGTATAACATTCAGCCCTTTATACAGTCAAACTGTGTAATGGAGGCGCGAGTTCCCTTTGTAATGAGACGCAGCACAGGTGTCAAGAATCCCACCTTGGTGCTGGGTGCAGCCTCCCGAGCGTTGTTATTTGCTGTACAGGAGTCTGCGCTGTCGTGTTATCCCCTGGCCTAACGCCGTTAGCGCTGCCCATCTTCTGGCATCATGTAATGTCGGCCGGTGCGGTTCGCGATGACCATGAATCCCAGCCCCGCAGTGTCTTAACATTGTTAAAACACTGCGGGGCTGGGATTCAGGGCCTGGCGCAGCACATATGTTGGCCTCTCACACTCGGGTCCTTACACCCGCTTCAGACTGTGCGGCGTCATCTGATCCCTTATCGCATGCCACGGCCATGAAGCCGCACAGTCCGAAGAAGGCGGAAGGAGAGGAGGGACAGGCGAACTGATGCACTGATCCTGCCCATGAATCACACCCTCGCAGTCCCAATAAATAAGACACCGAGGGGCGTTGTGTGGGTCAGGGCGGCCGCAGAGGCGCAGCCAGCCAAACAATGATGCCAGAAGACGGGCAGCGCTACCAAGGGGGTTGCAGCGTGTCATTACAAAGGAAAGTCACACCACCGGGACGGTTAAATGGTCACACAGAGGACACATTTCAGACGTGTTTTCAGTTCCACATGTGCGAGGAGAATACGTTTCTGAGCCACCTTGCACACATGCAGCATTACCGCTGTACAAGGTGGCTGGATAACGTAAAAACGCCTGGGGGAGGGGGGACAGGTTCCCTTCAATTTCAGTTCTTGTGTCTGCGTGGCTTTTGCAGGACACGTTGCCGGCTGCACAGCAGGGGAACAGCTGGCGGTGCTGGACCCCACTGACACATTGGCTGGTGTTTTTCTCTGTGCAGCTAGCACATCTGGGCCCCAACTGGCGGTGTGTTAGAGCCCAGGGACAGCAGGAGGAGGAGCAGGAGGAGGAGGAGCAGGGGGAGGGGAGTGTAGGCCGAAGCCTGCACTGGCTTTTTTACCCCCTTGTCGCCGTGCGCCGCCTCCTCAGCGTTGTTTGAATCTGTCCCGGAGCCTGCGCTGTTAGGTTACCCCTTGGCCATGCACACATTTTGCGCTGCCCGTCTTCTGACATCATTTGCTGTCAGGCTGGCTGCGCCTGTGCGGGTGCGCTGTCCGAGATTCAGCCTCGCGGTGTCGTCTAATGTAATCCCACCGCGGGCCTGGGATCCGTGTCCATGCGCAGTGCATATCCTCGCCTCTCACTCCCCTCCCTACGGCTTCTAAAGACTGTGCGGTGTCACGGCCGTGGCATGCTATTAGGGACCAGCTGACACCGAACAGTCTTTAGAAGCCAAGGGGTAACCTAACAGCGCAGGCTCCGGGACAGATTCAAACAACGCTGAGGAGGCGGCGCACGGCGACAAGGGGGTAAAAATGACGGCTGTGCTGCGTCACATGACAAAGGAAAGTTCCACCTACCGGACGGTTGAACGCTGTGAGGGGACACATTTCATAAGTGTTAGGTTCAGCATATGCAAGGAGCACCACGAAAAGAGGCACTTTTTCCCTTTGCATCATTACTGCTGCACAAGGTGGCTCCTTCAGTAACAAACGCATGGGGGGGGGGGGACAGGTTCCCTTAAATTTAACTTGTTGTGCCTGCGTGGTGGTCGCAGTACACGTTGCCGTATACACAGCAGGGGAACAGCTGGCGGTGCTGAACCCCACTAACACATAGGCGAGGTGTTTGGCTCTGTGCGTACAGCACTTCTGGACGGCAACTGGCGGTGTTGGAGCCCAGGGACAGGTGGAGGAGGAGGAGGTTGGAGGAGGTAGGAGGGATTGCCACACACACAGCAGGGGAACAGCTGACGTTACTGAACCCCAATAACAGAGGAGGGACTGTTGACTGTGCGTACAGCACTTCTGGACGGCAACTGGCGGTGTTGGAGCCCAGGGACAGGTGGAGGAGGAGGAGGTTGGAGGAGGTTGGAGGAGGTAGGAGGGATTGCCACACACACAGCAGGGGAACAGCTGACGTTACTGAACCCCAATAACAGAGGAGGGACTGTTGACTGTGCGTACAGCACTTCTGGACGGCAACTGGCGGTGTTGGAGCCCAGGGACAGGTGGAGGAGGAGGAGGTTGGAGGAGGTTGGAGGAGGTAGGAGGGATTGCCACACACACAGCAGGGGAACAGCTGACGTTACTGAACCCCAATAACAGAGGAGGAACTGTTGACTGTGCGTACAGCACTTCTGGACGGCAACTGGCGGTGTTGGAGCCCAGGGACAGGTGGAGGAGGAGGAGGTTGGAGGAGGTTGGAGGAGGTAGGAGGGATTGCCACACACACAGCAGGGGAACAGCTGACGTTACTGAACCCCAATAACAGAGGAGGGACTGTTGACTGTGCGTACAGCACTTCTGGACGGCAACTGGCGGTGTTGGAGCCCAGGGACAGGTGGAGGAGGAGGAGGTTGGAGGAGGTAGGAGGGATTGCCACACACACAGCAGGGGAACAGCTGACGTTACTGACCCCCAATAACAGAGGAGGGACTGTTGACTGTGCGTACAGCACTTCTGGACGGCAACTGGCGGTGTTGGAGCCCAGGGACAGGTGGAGGAGGAGGAGGTTGGAGGAGGTTGGAGGAGGTAGGAGGGATTGCCACACACACAGCAGGGGAACAGCTGACGTTACTGAACCCCAATAACAGAGGAGGGACTGTTGACTGTGCGTACAGCACTTCTGGACGGCAACTGGCGGTGTTGGAGCCCAGGGACAGGTGGAGGAGGAGGAGGTTGGAGGAGGTTGGAGGAGGTAGGAGGGATTGCCACACACACAGCAGGGGAACAGCTGACGTTACTGAACCCCAATAACAGAGGAGGGACTGTTGACTGTGCGTACAGCACTTCTGGACGGCAACTGGCGGTGTTGGAGCCCAGGGACAGGTGGAGGAGGAGGAGGTTGGAGGAGGTAGGAGGGATTGCCACACACACAGCAGGGGAACAGCTGACGTTACTGACCCCCAATAACAGAGGAGGGACTGTTGACTGTGCGTACAGCACTTCTGGACGGCAACTGGCGGTGTTGGAGCCCAGGGACAGGTGGAGGAGGAGGAGGTTGGAGGAGGTAGGAGGGATTGCCACACACACAGCAGGGGAACAGCTGACGTTACTGAACCCCAATAACAGAGGAGGGACTGTTGACTGTGCGTACAGCACTTCTGGACGGCAACTGGCGGTGTTGGAGCCCAGGGACAGGTGGAGGAGGAGGAGGAGGTTGGAGGAGGTTGGAGGAGGTAGGAGGGATTGCCACACACACAGCAGGGGAACAGCTGACGTTACTGAACCCCAATAACAGAGGAGGGACTGTTGACTGTGCGTACAGCACTTCTGGACGGCAACTGGCGGTGTTGGAGCCCAGGGACAGGTGGAGGAGGAGGAGGTTGGAGGAGGTTGGAGGAGGTAGGAGGGATTGCCACACACACAGCAGGGGAACAGCTGACGTTACTGAACCCCAATAACAGAGGAGGGACTGTTGACTGTGCGTACAGCACTTCTGGACGGCAACTGGCGGTGTTGGAGCCCAGGGACAGGTGGAGGAGGAGGAGGTTGGAGGAGGTTGGAGGAGGTAGGAGGGATTGCCACACACACAGCAGGGGAACAGCTGACGTTACTGAACCCCAATAACAGAGGAGGGACTGTTGACTGTGCGTACAGCACTTCTGGACGGCAACTGGCGGTGTTGGAGCCCAGGGACAGGTGGAGGAGGAGGAGGTTGGAGGAGGTTGGAGGAGGTAGGAGGGATTGCCACACACACAGCAGGGGAACAGCTGACGTTACTGAACCCCAATAACAGAGGAGGGACTGTTGACTGTGCGTACAGCACTTCTGGACGGCAACTGGCGGTGTTGGAGCCCAGGGACAGGTGGAGGAGGAGGAGGTTGGAGGAGGTAGGAGGGATTGCCACACACACAGCAGGGGAACAGCTGACGTTACTGACCCCCAATAACAGAGGAGGGACTGTTGACTGTGCGTACAGCACTTCTGGACGGCAACTGGCGGTGTTGGAGCCCAGGGACAGGTGGAGGAGGAGGAGGTTGGAGGAGGTAGGAGGGATTGCCACACACACAGCAGGGGAACAGCTGACGTTACTGAACCCCAATAACAGAGGAGGGACTGTTGACTGTGCGTACAGCACTTCTGGACGGCAACTGGCGGTGTTGGAGCCCAGGGACAGGTGGAGGAGGAGGAGGTTGGAGGAGGTAGGAGGGATTGCCACACACACACAGCAGGGGAACAGCTGACGTTACTGAACCCCAATAACAGAGGAGGGACTGTTGACTGTGCGTACAGCACTTCTGGACGGCAACTGGCGGTGTTGGAGCCCAGGGACAGGTGGAGGAGGAGGAGGTTGGAGGAGGTTGGAGGAGGTAGGAGGGATTGCCACACACACAGCAGGGGAACAGCTGACGTTACTGAACCCCAATAACAGAGGAGGGACTGTTGACTGTGCGTACAGCACTTCTGGACGGCAACTGGCGGTGTTGGAGCCCAGGGACAGGTGGAGGAGGAGGAGGTTGGAGGAGGTTGGAGGAGGTAGGAGGGATTGCCACACACACAGCAGGGGAACAGCTGACGTTACTGAACCCCAATAACAGAGGAGGGACTGTTGACTGTGCGTACAGCACTTCTGGACGGCAACTGGCGGTGTTGGAGCCCAGGGACAGGTGGAGGAGGAGGAGGTTGGAGGAGGTAGGAGGGATTGCCACACACACAGCAGGGGAACAGCTGACGTTACTGAACCCCAATAACAGAGGAGGGACTGTTGACTGTGCGTACAGCACTTCTGGACGGCAACTGGCGGTGTTGGAGCCCAGGGACAGGTGGAGGAGGAGGAGGTTGGAGGAGGTTGGAGGAGGTAGGAGGGATTGCCACACACACAGCAGGGGAACAGCTGACGTTACTGAACCCCAATAACAGAGGAGGGACTGTTGACTGTGCGTACAGCACTTCTGGACGGCAACTGGCGGTGTTGGAGCCCAGGGACAGGTGGAGGAGGAGGAGGTTGGAGGAGGTTGGAGGAGGTAGGAGGGATTGCCACACACACAGCAGGGGAACAGCTGACGTTACTGAACCCCAATAACAGAGGAGGGACTGTTGACTGTGCGTACAGCACTTCTGGACGGCAACTGGCGGTGTTGGAGCCCAGGGACAGGTGGAGGAGGAGGAGGTTGGAGGAGGTTGGAGGAGGTAGGAGGGATTGCCACACACACAGCAGGGGAACAGCTGACGTTACTGAACCCCAATAACAGAGGAGGGACTGTTGACTGTGCGTACAGCACTTCTGGACGGCAACTGGCGGTGTTGGAGCCCAGGGACAGGTGGAGGAGGAGGAGGTTGGAGGAGGTAGGAGGGATTGCCACACACACAGCAGGGGAACAGCTGACGTTACTGAACCCCAATAACAGAGGAGCGACTGTTGACTGTGCGTACAGCACTTCTGGACGGCAACTAGCGGTGTTGGAGCCCAGGGGCAGGTGGAAAAGCAGAGGAACACAATGTAGGCCGAAGCCTGAGAAAGTCGAAAGGGAACCTTTAACCCCCCCCCCAAGGCGTTTGTAGCTGAAAGAGCCAGCTTGTGCAGCACAAAAGATGCAAAAGGAAAAGGTGGCTCTTTTCATCATGCTCCTTGCAAACACAGAACTAAACACTTATAAAATGTGTCCCCTGAAGCCGTGAAACCGTCCCGGAGGTGGGACTTTCCTTCGTAATATGACGCAGCACAGCCATCATTACTACCCCCCCGCCGCCGTGCCCCGGCTCCTCAGCGTTGTTTGATTCCGTCCCGGAGCCTGCGCTGTTATGTTATCCCGTGGCCAGGCACACTTAGCGCTGCCCATGTTCTGACATCATTTGGTGTCAGGCTGGCTGCGCCTGTGCGGCCGCGCTGGCCGAGAGCCCGCCTCGCAGTGTCTTCTGATGTAATCCCACTGGGGGCCTGGGATCCATGGCCATGCGCAGTGCATATCCTCGCCTCTCACTCCCCTCCCTACGGCTTCTTTTTCAGACTGTGCGGTGTCACGGCCGTGGCATGCTATTAGGGACCAGCTGACACCGAACAGTCTGAAGAAGCCATAGGGAGATGAGTGAGAGGTGGAGGTTCAGATATGCACTGCGCATGTCCATAGATCCCAGGCCCCCAGTGGGATTAAATCAGAAGACACTGCGAGGCGGGCTCTCGGCCAACGTGGCCGCACAGGTGCAGCCAGCCTGACACCAAATGATGCCAGAAGACGGGCAGCGCTAAGTGTGCCTGGCCACGGGATAACATAAAAGCGCAGGCTCCGGGACGGAATCAAACAACGCTGAGGAGCCGGGGCGCGGCGCCGGGGGGGTAGGAATGACGGCTGTGCTGCGTCCTATTACGAAGGAAAGTCCCACCTCCGGGACGGTTTTACGGTATCAGTGGACACATTTTATAAGTGTTAAGTTTTGCGTGTGCAAGGAGCAAAACCAAAATAGCTACCTTTTTCCTTGTGCAGCATTACTGCTGCACAAGGTGGCTCTTTCAGTAACAAACGCCTTGGGGGGGGGGGGACAGATTCCCTTACATTTCAGTTGTTGTGTCAGCGTGGCGGTCGCATGACACATTGCCGGCTACACAGCTGGGGATCAGCTGACGTTACTGAAACCCAATAACACTGGGTCGTATGTTTTGACTGTGCAGACGGCACGTCTGAGCCTCAACTGGCGGTGTTGGAGCCCAGGAATTTAAGTTCAGGTGGTAGAAAGATGAACACAACAGGAGACCTGGATAACGTATACAGTGACCTAATTATTTAATCAGGAGGAGGAGTGGCAAATTCCTGCGAGATCCAGGCCTTGTTCATTTTCAGAAAAGTAAGCCGGTCAACGTTATCGGAGGATAGTCGCATGCGACGGTCAGTTAGTACACCACCTGCAGCACTAAAGACACGTTCCGATAATACACTGGCCGCAGGGCAAGACAGCACCTCCAATGCATACTGGCTTAGCTCTGGCCATGTATCCAGCTTTGAGACCCAAAACTTGAAAGGGGAAGAGCCGTCTGGGAGTACAGCAAGAGGGCAAGACATGTAGTCTGTCACCATCTGACGGAACCGTTGCCTCCTGCTGACTGGAGCCGTCTGTGATGGTGTAGACTTTTGTGGGGGGCACACAAAACTGTGCCACAGTTGGGCCATACTGGTCTTGCCTTGGGCAGAGGCACTGCTTCTGCTCCCTCTTTGTGCAGAGCCTCCACCACTGCCTGGACGCACTGAGCTGCTTTGGAATGCAGTAGCAGCACTTCTCTCAGTTGGAATGGAGAAGATGATGGAACTGACCAGTGTGTCTTGGTACTCCCGCATTTTTCGCTCCCGGTTCAACGGTGTGATGAGGCTTTCTACGTTGTCCCGGTAGCGAGGATCGAGGAGGGTGAACACCCAATAATCAGACATGTTGAGAATGTGGTCGATGCGGCGGTCGTTTCTCAGGCACTGCAGCATGTAATCCACCATGTGCTGCAGACTGCCAACTGCCCAAGAAACGCTGTCCCCAGCTGGAGGCGTGATCTCTGCCCGCTCGTCATCACCCCACCCTCGCTGTACACACTGAGTACTGGACAATTGTGTAACTCCCTCCTCTGGACGGATGTCTTCCTCCTCCATTGACTCCTCCTCATCCTCCTCACAAACTGTCCCCTGCCTACGCGTTTGTGAGGAACCACGTGGCGCTGACTGTCCAGAAGATGATGGAAGTGGTGAATCCTCATCCTCCACCTCTTCCACAACATCATCCCTTAGCGCTTGCAGTGATTTTTCAAGCAGGCAGATAAGGGGGACAGTCATGCTGACTAGTGCATCATCTGCACTCGCCATCCGCGTGGAATAATCAAAGGGACGCAAAACCTGGCAGACATCCTTCATAGTGGCCCACTCTGTGGTTGTGAAGTCTGTACGGCGCTGACTGCGACTTTTTTGCGCCTGATACAGCTGGTACTCCATTACAGCTTGCTGCTGCTCACACAACCGCTCCAACATATGTAACGTGGAATTCCACCTGGTAGGTAGGTCACATATGATGCGATGTTCCGGCAGGCGGTGTCGGCGCTGCAGAGCCGCAATGCGCGCTTTTGCCGTGCTGGAACGCCGCAAGTGAGCACACTCTAGGCGGACCTTGTGCAGCAGTGCATCAAGATCCGGATAGTCCCTCAAAAAACTCTGCACGACCAAATTGAGCACATGTGCCAGACTTGGGATGTGAGTGAGGTTGCCAAGGCCCAGGGCTGCCACCAGATTTCGGCCATTATCACACACTACCATGCCTGGCTGGAGATTCGCTGGCTCAAACCACACATCGCTCTCCTGCTTGATGGCATTCCAGAGCTCCTGCGCTGTGTGGCTACGATTCCCCAAAAAAATTAATTTCAAGACGGCCTGTTGACGTTTGGCCACGGCTGTGCTCATGTCGGTCGTAACAGGTACACGTTCATCACGGGTCCATGTGGAGGTGGACTGTGACGGCTCCTGCAGCGATGATTCTGAGGAACTGGTGTAAGAGGAGGAGTCAATGCGTACAGAATGGATTCCTGCAATCCTTGGAGTGGGCAGGACACGTCCTGCGCCACTCGCACGGTCTGTACCCGGCTCAACTACATTAACCCAATGGGCAGTGAGGGAAAGGTATCGCCCCTGTCCATGTTGACTGGTCCACGCATCGGTGGTGAGGTGGACCTTGCTACTGACGGCGTTCAGTAGCGCGTGTTTTATGTGTCCCTCCACATGCTTGTGCAGGGCAGGGACGGCTTGCCTGCTGAAGTAAAAGCGGCTGGGCACATTGTACTGTGGGACTGCCAATGACATCAAGTCACGGAAGCTGTCAGTCTCCACCAGCCTGAATGACAGCATTTCCAGTGACAGAAGTTTGGCAATGCCTGCAGTCAGAGCCTGTGCTCGTGGGTGGTTTGACGAGAAAGGCCGCCTTTTCTCCCATGCCTGTACTACCGATGGCTGTAGACTGGGCTGGGAGTGTGTGGATGACTGGGAAAGTGGTGCTGCGGGTGGAATGACAGCGGGTCTCTGGACAACAGGGCCAGAGGTTCTTCCACGGCGATCCTGGGAGGAAGCCGAACCAGCTGCGTGTGAGCTAGAGGAAGAGGCAACACGAGCTGAAGAGGTGGTAGCTGCCGCTGTTGGTTGGCCTAGCTCTTCAGTGTGTTTGTCTAACTCCGCCGGGTGCCTGTTGCGCACATGTTTCCACATGTTGGAGGTATTGAGGTTGGCGACTTTTTGACCTCTTTTGATTTTTTGATGACACACCTTGCATCTGACATAGCAAATGTCATCTGCAACTGGGTCAAAAAAGGACCAGGCACTGCAAGTCTTGGGAGCCCCCCTTTTGACTTTTGGAAGAGACATGCTCCTTACGGGTGCCAAAGCGGAGGCTGCAGGATCCGCAGTCTTCCCCCTCCCTCTCCCTCTTTGGGCCGTACGGGGAATCTCTTCCTCAGAGCTGCTCCCACCACCTTCCTGTCCCTGACGCCAAGATGGGTCAAGGACCTCATCATCTACACTACCCTCTGCCCCCAACTGCTCCTCCTGGGTAGTCTCAGCAGCAGAGCACGCACCAGTAAGTGGCACCTGAGTGTCATCATCAGCTGATGCGGCCTGCGAGGTGGTGACCGGAGCCACTGGCCCACCCGCCTCTTCAGAGGAAGACAGAAAAAGCGGTTGGGCATCACTTCACCCTGCCTCTTCTTCCATTTCTCCAATGCTGCTTGGCTGGCCCCCTGTTTCCAAGCCAAGAGATGATTCAGAGAACAGAAGTAGAGACTGCTCCTGTCCTGGGATCTCTGTCTGCCTGGGCAATTTTGCAGGTGGTGAAGAGACAGATGGCTGCTCTCCAGTGCTCTGTGTCTGAGAGGATGTGGCACTAATGGAAGTTGATGCATTAGCTGCCATCCATCCCACAACGGCTTCAATTTGGTCTTCACGCAGCAGCGGTGTACGGCGCTCGGCGACAAAGCTGCGCATGAACGACTGTTCCCTTGTGAAAGTGGGTGCTGATGACTCACCGGTGCCCGCAGCAGGCACAGAATCCCCACGTCCCCTCCCTGCTCCGCGCCCACGCCCACGCCCACGTGCCTTACTCACTGCCTTCTTCATCTTGGTTGACTGATAAAGATAAGCAGAAAAGTACTAACGGCTTTGTGTGCTTATTCCTGAGCAACTCCTCCTAACAGGTATAAGACACACTAATTTTCTAAAGTGTGGACTAGACTTGAATATGAGCTAATGTGGCCTACACAAATGTAAAGTGGTGTGTAACTGGTGTGTTTGGTGAACTTTATTATTTATTTATTTTTTTGGGGCTGAACTGACAACGGATAGAGCTGCAATCACACGGAGACCGTGCAGACAGCCGTAAACGGCGCTGCAAGGCCCAAAAACCCTCCTCTACTTTATCCTATGTAGTGTTTTTCCACAAATTAGCTGGAGACGGGTGGAAAGACACTAATAGGATTTTTTAAAATAAATTAGCAGCAGACTACACTACTTTGAAAAAAAAGAAAATTGATTTGGCGGTATGACCCAGTGAAAAACCCTGAGCTGCAGACAACCAGGCTACGGCTGCTCACAGACTACAGGGCGAGCTGCAGTCACACGGAGACCGTGCAGACAGCCGTAAACGGCGCTGCAAGGCCCAAAAACCCTCCTCTACTTTATCCTATGTAGTGTTTTTCCACAAATTAGCTGGAGACGGGTGGAAAGACACTAATAGGATTTTTTAAAATAAATTAGCAGCAGACTACACTACTTTGAAAAAAAAGAAAATTGATTTGGCGGTATGACGCAGTGAAAAACCCTGAGCTGGAGACAACCAGGCTATAGCTGCTCACAGATTACAGGGCGAGCTGCAGTCACACGGAGACCGTGCAGACAGCCGTAAACGGCGCTGCAAGGCCCAAAAACCCTCCTCTACTTTATTGTCATGATCTCCATGGCCAGAGAACTAGCATAAGCCTCAATAGGAACAAGCTCTTGGAAGATGTAACTATACTGACCATGAACTAAACCTACCGCATCATCTAGAAGTAGCCAGGTAGCATGTCCTACTTTTTATCCCTATATGCCCAGCGCCGGCCGGAGAACTAAATAATGCTAGCAGAGGGAAATATAAGACCTGACTCACCTCTAGAGAAATGCCCAAAAAGGAGACAGAGGCCCCCCACATATAATGGCGGTGATATGAGATGAAACAACAAACGCAGCAGGAAAATAGTTTTAGCAAATTTGAGGTCCGCTTTCTAGATAGCAGAAGACAGAAAGCATACTTTCATGGTCAGTAGAAAACCCTAACAAAACACATCCAGAAATTACTTTAGGACTCTGGCATTAACTCATAATACCAGAGTGGCAATTCCTGATCAACAAGAGCTTTCCAGACACAGTAACGAAACTGCAGCTGTGAACTGGAACCAAAATACAAAAACAAAACATGGACGAATGTCCAACTTATCTAGTAGATGTCTGGGAGCAGGAACAAGCACAGAGAGGCTTCTGATAACATTGTTGACCGGCAAGCATCTAACAGAGAAGCCAGGTTATATAGCGACACCCAGATCTAATCAGAACAGGTGAACAGGGAAGATGATGTCACAAGTTCAATTCCACCAGTAGCCACCGGGGGAGCCCAGAATCCAAATTCACAACAGTACCCCCCCCTCAAGGAGGGGGCACCGAACCCTCACCAGAACCACTAGGGCGATCAGGATGGGCCCTATGAAAGGCACGAACCAGATCAGAGGCATGAACATCAGATGCAGTGACCCAAGAATTATCCTCCTGGCCATATCCCTTCCACTTGACCAGATACTGGAGTCTCCGTCTGGAAACACGGGAGTCTAGGATTTTCTCCACAACGTACTCCAACTCACCCTCAACCAACACCGGAGCAGGAGGCTCAACGGAAGGCACAACCGGTGCCTCATACCTGCGCAATAACGACCGATGAAAAACGTTATGAATAGAAAAGGATGCAGGGAGGTCCAAACGGAAGGAAACAGGGTTAAGAATCTCCAATATTTTATACGGACCGATGAACCGAGGCTTAAACTTAGGAGATGAGACCCTCATAGGGACAAAACGAGAAGACAACCACACCAAATCTCCAACACAAAGCCGAGGACCAACACGACGGTGACGGTTGGCAAAAAGCTGAGTCTTCTCCTGGGACAACTTTAAATTGTCCATCACCTGCCCCCAGATATGATGCAATCTCTCCACCACCGCATCCACTCCAGGACAATCCGAGGATTCCATCTGACCGGAGGAAAATCGAGGGTGGAACCCCGAATTACAGAAAAACGGGGACACCAAAGTGGCAGAGCTGGCCCGATTATTGAGGGCGAACTCCGCCAATGGCAAAAAAGCAACCCAATCATCCTGGTCAGCAGACACAAAACACCTCAGATATGTCTCCAGGGTCTGATTAGTCCGCTCGGTCTGGCCATTAGTCTGAGGGTGAAAAGCAGACGAAAAAGACAAATCTATGCCCATCCTAGCACAGAATGCCCGCCAAAATCTAGACACAAATTGGGTTCCTCTGTCAGAAACGATATTCTCAGGAATACCATGCAAACGAACAACATTTTGAAAAAACAGGGGCACCAACTCGGAAGAAGAAGGCAATTTGGGCAGGGGAACCAAATGGACCATCTTAGAAAAACGGTCACACACCACCCAGATGACAGACATCTTCTGAGAAACAGGCAGATCTGAAATAAAATCCATCGAGATGTGTGTCCAAGGCCTCTTAGGAATAGGCAAGGGCAACAATAATCCACTAGCCCGAGAACAACAAGGCTTGGCCCGAGCACAAACGTCACAAGACTGCACAAAGCCTCGCACATCTCGTGACAGGGAAGGCCACCAGAAGGATCTTGCCACCAAATCCCTGGTACCAAAAATTCCAGGATGACCTGCCAATGCAGAAGAATGTACCTCAGAGATGACTCTACTAGTCCAATCATCAGGAACAAACAACCTATCAGGCGGACAACGATCCGGTCTATCCGCCTGAAACTCCTGCAAGGCCCGCCGCAGGTCTGGAGAAACGGCTGACAAGATAACTCCCTCCTTAAGAATACCTGTGGGGTCAGAGTTGCCGGGTGAATCAGGCTCAAAACTCCTAGAAAGGGCATCCGCCTTAACATTCTTAGAACCCGGTAGGTACGATACCACAAAATTAAACCGAGAGAAAAATAATGACCAGCGCGCCTGTCTAGGATTCAGGCGCCTGGCGGTCTCAAGATAGATCAAATTTTTGTGGTCAGTCAATACCACCACCTGATGTCTGGCCCCCTCGAGCCAATGGCGCCACTCCTCAAACGCCCACTTCATGGCCAAAAGCTCCCGATTCCCAACATCATAATTCCGCTCAGCGGGCGAAAATTTACGGGAAAAGAAGGCACAAGGCCTCATCACGGCGCAGTCAGAACTTTTCTGCGACAACACTGCCCCAGCCCCGATCTCAGAAGCGTCGACCTCAACCTGAAAAGGAAGAGTCACATCAGGCTGACGCAACACAGGGGCAGAAGAAAAACGGCGCTTAAGCTCCTGAAAGGCCTCCACAGCATCAGGGGACCAATTAGCAACATCAGCACCCTGTCTAGTCAAATCGGTCAATGGCTTAACGACATCCGAAAAACCAGAAATAAATCGACGATAAAAGTTGGCAAAGCCCAAAAATTTCTGAAGACTTTTAAGAGAAGAGGGCTGCGTCCAATCACAAATAGCTTGAACCTTGACAGGATCCATCTCAATGGAAGAGGGAGAAAAAATATATCCCAAAAAGGAAATTCTCTGAACCCCAAAAACGCACTTAGAACCCTTGACACACAGAGAATTAGACCGCAAAACCTGAAAAACCCTCTTAACTTGCCAGACATGAGAGTCCCAATCATCCGAAAAAATCAGAATATCATCCAGATACACTATCATAAATTTATCCAAAAAATCGCGGAAAATATCATGCATAAAGGACTGGAAGACTGAAGGGGCATTAGAAAGACCAAAAGGCATCACCAAATACTCAAAGTGGCCCTCGGGCGTATTAAATGCGGTTTTCCACTCATCCCCCTGCCTGATCCGCACCAAATTATACGCCCCACGGAGATCAATCTTAGAGAACCACTTGGCCCCCTTTATGCGAGCAAACAAATCAGTCAGCAACGGCAATGGGTATTGATATTTAACCGTGATTTTATTCAAAAGCCGATAATCAATACATGGTCTCAAAGAGCCGTCTTTTTTTGACACAAAGAAAAAACCGGCTCCTAAGGGAGATGACGATGGACGAATATGTCCCTTTTCCAACGACTCCTTTATATATTCGCGCATAGCAGTATGTTCAGGCACAGACAGATTAAATAAACGACCCTTTGGGTATTTACTACCCGGAATTAAATCTATAGCACAATCGCACTCACGGTGCGGAGGTAGTGAACCCAGCTTGGGTTCTTCAAAGACGTCACGATAATCAGACAGGAACTCAGGGATTTCAGAGGGAATAGATGATGAAATGGACACCAAAGGTACGTCCCCATGAGTCCCCTTACATCCCCAGCTCAACACAGACATAGCTCTCCAGTCAAGGACTGGGTTGTGAGACTGCAGCCATGGCAATCCCAGCACCAAATCATCATGTAGATTATACAGCACCAGAAAACGAATAGTCTCCTGGTGATCCGGATTAATACACATAGTCACTTGTGTCCAGTATTGTGGTTTATTATTAGCCAATGGGGTGGAGTCAATCCCCTTCAGAGGAATAAGAGTCTCCAAAGGCTCTAAATCATACCCACAACGATTGGCAAAGGACCAATCCATAAGACTCAAAGCGGCGCCAGAGTCGATATAGGCGTCCGTAGTAATAGATGACAAAGAGCAAATCAGGGTCACAGACAAAATAAATTTAGACTGTAAAGTGCCAATGGGAACGGATTTATCAAGCTTTTTAGTACGCTTAAAGCATGCTGATATAACATGAGTAGAATCCCCACAATAGAAACACAACCCATTTTTCCGTCTAAAATTCTGCCGCTCGCTTCTGGACAGAATTCTATCACACTGCATGTTTTCTGGCGTCTTCTCAGTGGACACCGCCAGATGGTGCACTGGTTTGCGCTCCCGCAGACGCCTATCGATCTGAATGGCCATTGTCATGGACTCATTCAGACTTGCAGGCACAGGGAACCCCACCATAACATCCTTAATGGCATCAGAAAGACCCTCTCTGAAAGTAGCCGCCAAGGCACACTCATTCCACTGAGTAAGCACAGACCATTTACGGAATTTTTGGCAGTAAATTTCAGCTTCATCTTGCCCCTGCGATAGGGACATCAAAGTTTTTTCTGCCTGAAGTTCCAAATGAGGTTCCTCATACAGCAAGCCCAAGGCCAGAAAAAACGCATCCACATTGCGCAACGCAGGATCCCCTGGTGCCAATGCAAAAGCCCAATCTTGAGGGTCGCCGCGGAGCAAGGAAATCACAATCCCAACCTGCTGTGCAGGGTCTCCAGCAGAACGAGATTTCAGGGACAAAAATAACTTACAATTATTTCTAAAATTCTGAAAGCTAGATCTATTCCCTGAGAAGAATTCCGGCAAAGGAATTCTCGGCTCTAATACCGGAGCATGAACAACAAAATCCTGCAAACTTTGCACTTTCGTGGCGAGATTATTCAAACCTGCAGTTACACTCTGTAGATCCATTATAGACAGGTGAACATAGAGCCATTCAAAGATTAGAAGGAGAGAGAAAAAAAAAGAAAGACTGCAGCATAGACAGACTGGCAAGTGATCCAATTAAGAGCACACTAACTACTAGAGAAAAAAAAAAAAAATTTTCAGCAGACTTCTTATTTCTCTCCTTTCTCAGCCAAGGATTTTAACCCTTTAGTGGGCCGGTCAAACTGTCATGATCTCCATGGCCAGAGAACTAGCATAAGCCTCAATAGGAACAAGCTCTTGGAAGATGTAACTATACTGACCATGAACTAAACCTACCGCATCATCTAGAAGTAGCCAGGTAGCATGTCCTACTTTTTATCCCTATATGCCCAGCGCCGGCCGGAGAACTAAATAATGCTAGCAGAGGGAAATATAAGACCTGACTCACCTCTAGAGAAATGCCCAAAAAGGAGACAGAGGCCCCCCACATATAATGGCGGTGATATGAGATGAAACAACAAACGCAGCAGGAAAATAGTTTTAGCAAATTTGAGGTCCGCTTTCTAGATAGCAGAAGACAGAAAGCATACTTTCATGGTCAGTAGAAAACCCTAACAAAACACATCCAGAAATTACTTTAGGACTCTGGCATTAACTCATAATACCAGAGTGGCAATTCCTGATCAACAAGAGCTTTCCAGACACAGTAACGAAACTGCAGCTGTGAACTGGAACCAAAATACAAAAACAAAACATGGACGAATGTCCAACTTATCTAGTAGATGTCTGGGAGCAGGAACAAGCACAGAGAGGCTTCTGATAACATTGTTGACCGGCAAGCATCTAACAGAGAAGCCAGGTTATATAGCGACACCCAGATCTAATCAGAACAGGTGAACAGGGAAGATGATGTCACAAGTTCAATTCCACCAGTAGCCACCGGGGGAGCCCAGAATCCAAATTCACAACACTTTATCCTATGTAGTGTTTTTCCACAAATTAGCTGGAGACGGGTGGAAAGACACTAATAGGAATTTTTGGAAAAAATGTGCAGCAGCCTGCACTACTTCAAAAAAAAAAAAAAAAAGGACAGTATGAGGCAATGAACCACCCTCCCTGAACTGAATACAACCAGCTATGGATGGCCTATGTGGCTGCACTCAGACTAGAGAGTGGGCTGCACTCACACACACACACACAGAGAGACCTTGCAGATCGCTGTGAAAACAGCGCTACAAGGCAAAAGGAAGGTGAATAGTAGGTGAACACAGCGGTTGCTAAATTAGCCTTTGGAAAGCACAAAGAAGCAAATCGCTATCTCTAAACTGTCCCTCAGTCAGCAAACAGCGTCCTGTCACTAACTGAATTCACAGCAGAGTGATCGCAAAATGGCGCCAGCGACTTTTAAACTGCATCATGACATCATTTCAGCAGCCAATCACAGCCATGCCAGTAGTTTCATGCCCTCCATGCTGAACAGGATGTGCCCACACTTGAAATCATTCTCATTGGCTGAATTTCTGCATTTTGAATCTGGGAACTTCCGATTCCGGTATCCGATACGCGGCAAGTATCGGAATCCCGGTATCGGAATTCCGATACCGCTAGTATCGGCCGATACCCGATACTTGCGGTATCGGAATGCTCAACACTAGTCAGGAGATAACTAGGATGGGTGGGGTTTTCTGATAAGTGGGCAAGGAGAGAGAAGTGAAACTAATTACTGTGTGCCTGTCAGATGTATTGCGCCTGACGGAGGGTTAAATCAGATTAGTAAAAATACCGCAGATTTAGTACAATCTCCAACAAATAAATTTTATGACAATCAACTGGTGCTAATACTCACCTATAGTACTCATTTTAAATCTATATCCAACATTGTTCGCCGAAATTTAAATATTCTACGAGATGACCCTTTAGTAGATGTAATTTTGAATGACGGTATTAAAATTGTATCAAGGAAAGCACCTACCCTAGGTGCTGTACTTGCTCCAAGTTTTTTGTCATCAAATGTCTCTAATAATTCCTCCAATTGGTTGTCCACAAAAGGCTTCTTCAGATGTGGATCATTTCCATGTAAAACGTGCACTTATGTTAAAAAAACCACATCATTCTTCTGTGCTAAAAAACAAAAAAAAATTTCAATAAAAAATTATTTGAATTGTAACTCAGACTACGTGATCTACATTATAGAATGCACAGACTGTAATTTACTTTACGTTGGGTCTACAATACGGAAATTAAAAGAGAGATTTCGGGAGCATCTAAATGACATTGTACAGCCCACTATTAGACATGTTTCCAATGCGTCTAACCATTTTATAAAAGCTCACAATAGACGCACCTCATCCTTAAAAATCTATGCAATTGAACAGATTTATAAACACATGCGAGGTGGGGACAGAGAACGAACATTACGAGACAGGGAAGCCTTTTGGATTTTAAATCTTAATTCTATGGCCCCTTTAGGATTAAATCTCAGGAAGGAAATTATGCTATTTTACTAAGGCCTGTTTCACACGTCAGTGGCTCCGGTACGTGTGATGACAGTTTTCTCACGTACCGGAGACACTGACTCACGTAGACACATTAAAATCAATGTGTCTCTGCACATGTCAGCGTGTTTTCATGGACCGTGTGTTCGTTTGAAAAACACGGAGACATGTCAGTGTTGGTGGGAGCGCACGTATCACACGGACCCATTAAAGTCAATGGGTCCGTGTAAAATATGTACCGCACATGGATGCTGTCCGTGTGCTGTCCGTGTGCCGTGCAGGAGACAGCGCTACAGTAAGCGCTGTCCCCCCAGCTTATGGTGCTGAAGCCGCCATTCATCCCTTCTCTCCAGCAGCGTTCGCTGGAGAAAAGGAATGAAAAATAATTGTTTTTTAATTTTTTTTCTGGTTAAAATAAAGATTCTTGTCACCTCCCCCCCTCCCACCCCCTTTGCGCCCGCCCGCTGGAAATAAAATACTCACCCAGCTCCCTCGATGCTTCCTCTCAGCGCCGCAGTTTGTCCTGTATGAGCGGTCATGTAGTGCGCTCATTACA
The DNA here is from genome assembly GCF_051348905.1 of Ranitomeya variabilis. Classification (NCBI taxonomy): domain Eukaryota; kingdom Metazoa; phylum Chordata; class Amphibia; order Anura; family Dendrobatidae; genus Ranitomeya; species Ranitomeya variabilis. The sequence continues at coordinate 1,013,246,481 of NC_135232.1, read as the reverse complement.
GTGATGAATATGCGGCTCCACCTCCCATAGGGGTGGAGCCACATATTCATCACTGTAATGAGCGGTACCACGTGACCATGTAGCGCCCCCACCGCCGCAGGGCCGAGGGGTACCCGGTACCGGGCCTCTGAGTCTCTGCTCTGGGGTTCTCATGGCGGCTAGGCCCCGGTCCGTGACCCTGCCGTGGGGCGCACGGTAGATAGATAGGTAGGATGAATGATGGTGGTGACACTGTAGTGGTGCGGTGCAGTAAATAACGAGGACACCAGGTTGCAGTCTCTTTACCTCTTTACTGAAGATCTCTGGGTCCTCAGTCCGGAACACGGTTCACCAGGCTGCACAAGTCCGGCCGGTCCAATGGCACCTCCAGAATTCTCTTCTCAGGTGGAAATCTGTGCCTTCCTGCTTGCGCTATGTGTTGTGGTCCTTCCCTGCTGTGCTTACGGAAAGTCCCCACAACTGTTGTGTCTGTTTCTTAAGTTCCCTCACAACTCAATTAGATGATGTTCTGCTAATCCTCCGTCCCTCCCTGATGTTCTGGTTGGAACGGCACCCGTTTGACGGGTAGGCTCGGAGCTCTTCCGGGACCCTAGAGTCGCCCCTCTCCACAAGTTGCCCCCCAAGACTGCATAGGTGATTTAAGTTAGACAGCCCGCCTTAGACTGACTGTCCTGCCGCTGTTTGAAGTATTGCTTGAAGCTGAATGTTATAATACTCCCTCGGCGTTCCGGCCACCGGTAGTGCGCCTCAGTAGGATGTTGCCTCGGTCTTACAGCACGACCCCTACTGGTATTCTCCTTCTGCGTGATCTCGTTTCTCACTCAGCACAATCTATCTCGCTTCTAATCCTTTCTTGGGGACTGCCGCTACCCGGAGCTGGCACGGTCCCGTAACGTTCTTTCTTGTTGCCAAGCCTCTGTCAGGATCCCACCCCTGACAGAGACCCTACTGCATCTTCCCCCCACAACACCCTCTGCCACAAGGTGTTGCCTGGTTCCAACCCAGTCAGCTTTCTCCTCTAACTTCCTGCCTGACCCCCAGTTTACCCACTATGGTGGGGAGTGGCCTAATGAATAGCACCCTTAGCTCCCCCCGGAGGCCCAGCTGTGAAATATATTGGTGTCTGTGATACCTGATCAGATGAACTCCTTCAGTGCCATCAGACGCACCATGGCTCCCCATAGTGGCGGAGCCACAGTACTGCAACGACCAGGACTCTGGGGCGCTGCACTCCCCCCTGGTTAAACACAGTACTCCGGGACTGGGAAGAAAACAACAATACAAGTTAGCAAAAAGACATACAGTTTCATTGAGTGTAATAACAATAAGTATACTTGAACAGGCTTCCCTTTATGGGAGGTAAGGACACTTGAACGTTACAAACATGGTTGACATTATAAATTACAGGCTATAAATAACTCCTGTTACCCAACCGGGTATTCTACTAAGTGCAAAATTGTTGGACAATAATTTAACATCGCCTTTAAGGACATACACTCTTTATCCACTAAAGACCTTCCTATAATCACATTATAAGGTAATTTAACTTTTACATTCTCCTTCTTTAAATCTGCAGGACCGCCTGTCCTATCGGCACCAGACCTACTGCCTCTCCTTTCTTACAGGACCGCTCCTTTCAGCCCGAGCCTTCTGTCTTTTCAACTACTATACACAGTATAGAACATAACACACTTTCAGGTTTGAGAACACTGAGCCATCTACATATGGCTCCTAAGAGGACCTACCACCTAACCCCTACGGGTTCACTCTCTGTCCTCGGTAACACATTATTAACTCTTCTTCTTACAATAACTAACTTCTTATGGAGGACTCAGGGTCTACCTTCTATCCCCCCCCTTTCTATCAACATTATTAAATATCAAACTTCCATCTTTACTCTTCTTACTACCGACTATGCAGGACACTCTGTCTACCCCTATGGGCCTACTGCATCTTTCTTCTGTCTCTCATTCTTTCTTCCAAGGAACATTATCAACATTTCCTTACTTTACAGTCAACTAATTCAATACAATTAACTTCAACAGATAAGCATCATCATTTTCTTTCAGGCATTATCATCACATTACTGTTCTGAAACAGTATCACTCATTAATACACAGTTGAGCATCCCCTTTAAGAGAGGATCAAGTCTTTCTGAGGTAGTACATCTTCTCAGACTACCAGTCCATACTCAGCAAAGGCTCCGGTACGGTATCTTCGCAAAGAGTCTTTAAGTAAAACCAGTAGGAAGCGCTTTTAAGAAGGTGCAAACTATGTACAAAAAGTTTGTATCACGCACGGTCCATGATTACAGCAGTTCTAGAAACTTGTGCAAAAACTTGAAGAAAAATAAACAAACAGGGATCCCGGGTCAACAAAGGGATCCATTAGAAATTAACCCTGGACGGGTTTAGCAAACGGTAAACAAACAGTTAAAGGTAGAACTTATTTACATTATCAAAGCAGCGTCTTAAAATCTTACTCAGGAGGCAACCCCCACCAAGGCTTTACCTGGCAGGTGGCTTTCTGCTGGCCGGATTCACTGGGCTCCAAGCTTACCCCCGCGGCCAGGGATACATCCGTGGGTTCGGGTCTTCTGCATGACCAGGTCGTGCGCTGTAATGATGGTCTGCGTGGGCCGATGGATGCGGCTGGCAGCAGCAGCAGCAGCGGCTTCAGCGGCGAGATCCTCCCCCTCAGTTCGGGATACTGCCAGAACAGCCGTGCAGCGCTGCATATCCCGGGCCCACCAGCTGCTCCCCTTTAGGCGCCGGCGGTACGTGACCACATCCCCCGGCTTCAGGAAGGACTTGGCACCGTCTCCGCACAGGCAGGGCTCCACTTCATCCCGGGTGAGGCGGACTCGCAGGGTTGTCCCGATCTCCTGCACGAAGCCTTTTCCTGTCTGGGGCAGGTAAACAATGACAACGCCCCACTTCGGCAGGGAGCCCTCCAGCAGCTCACCACGCGCCTCCCGCTCCACTTCTCGTTGGAATTCTGCGACCAGGTGGTTTCGATATTCCCCCCAGGGGAAGGGCCCGAGGTCATACCCCCCCGGTGCATTGGCGCTAGACGGCGGGGACATCGGGGTGCCACCGGTTGCAGCAGTGACCGGGTCGTGTGCAGAGGTGAGGTGGCCATCCCGGGATCGCGGCACTGGGTACCTCCACTTGCGGCAGCTCCTCCTGGGGAAGGTGTATGAACCGGGGACCATCCAGGCCCTGGATGCTCCGTCGGCAGCTCCCAAGGATCCAAATCCTCCAGCGGAGGCATGTCAGAATAATCCGCTGGTGACGGGGGTCGATGCGGGGCCATCCTTTTCTGTAGGCCTGTCCTGGTCTCCAGTTCCACCTCATCTGAGTCATGGTTTCGTTTCTTCGGTCTTCGCCCGCCACAGAAGATCAAGAGGCGGACCCCTCCTGTCGACGGGCCCGCCCTTAGGATGCAGCAATATTTAGACTGGGCGGCCATTGCTGTTCGCGCTCTCCAGCTTGCCTACGCCCACTCCACGCCCCTCTTCCTCTCCCGCGCTCTCCTCGGCGCTATAATGGCGGCGGATTTTGGCGGTAAATGGCGCAGCACAGTCTTTGTAATAAAGTACAGTCCAAGTACAACAAATCACAGTTCCAAGGCACACATGACCTGATTCTTCAGGCTTAAGTAGATCCTGTTCGTGACGCCAAGTTTGTAGCGCCCCCACCGCCGCAGGGCCGAGGGGTACCCGGTACCGGGCCTCTGAGTCTCTGCTCTGGGGTTCTCACGGCGGCTAGGCCCCGGTCCGTGACCCTGCCGTGGGGCGCACGGTAGATAGATAGGTAGGATGAATGATGGTGGTGACACTGTAGTGGTGCGGTGCAGTAAATAACGAGGACACCAGGTTGCAGTCTCTTTACCTCTTTACTGAAGATCTCTGGGTCCTCAGTCCGGAACATGGTTCACCAGGCTGCGCAAGTCCGGCTGGTCCAATGGCACCTCCAGAGTTCTCTTCTCAGGTGGAAATCTGTGCCTTCCTGCTTGCGCTATGTGTTGTGGTCCTTCCCTGCTGTGCTTACGGAAAGTCCCCACAACTGTTGTGTCTGTTTCTTAAGTTCCCTCACAACTCAATTAGATGATGTTCTGCTAATCCTCCGTCCCTCCCTGATGTTCTGGTTGGAACGGCACCCGTTTGACGGGTAGGCTCGGAGCTCTTCCGGGACCCTAGAGTCGCCCCTCTCCACAAGTTGCCCCCCAAGACTGCATAGGTGATTTAAGTTAGACAGCCCGCCTTAGACTGACTGTCCTGCCGCTGTTTGAAGTATTGCTTGAAGCTGAATGTTATAATACTCCCTCGGCGTTCCGGCCACCGGTAGTGCGCCTCAGTAGGATGTTGCCTCGGTCTTACAGCACGACCCCTACTGGTATTCTCCTTCTGCGTGATCTCGTTTCTCACTCAGCACAATCTATCTCGCTTCTAATCCTTTCTTGGGGACTGCCGCTACCCGGAGCTGGCACGGTCCCGTAACGTTCTTTCTTGTTGCCAAGCCTCTGTCAGGATCCCACCCCTGACAGAGACCCTACTGCATCTTCCCCCCACAACACCCTCTGCCACAAGGTGTTGCCTGGTTCCAACCCAGTCAGCTTTCTCCTCTAACTTCCTGCCTGACCCCCAGTTTACCCACTATGGTGGGGAGTGGCCTAATGAATAGCACCCTTAGCTCCCCCCGGAGGCCCAGCTGTGAAATATATTGGTGTCTGTGATACCTGATCAGATGAACTCCTTCAGTGCCATCAGACGCACCATGGCTCCCCATAGTGGCGGAGCCACAGTACTGCAACGACCAGGACTCTGGGGCGCTGCAACCGCTCATACAGGAAGAAGCTGCGGTGCTGAGAGGAAGCATCGAGGGAGCTGGGTGAGTATTTTATTTCCAGCGGGCGGGCGCACAGGGGGTGGGAGGGGGGAGGTTGCTGGGAACTTGATTTTAACCAGAAAAAAATAAAAAAACAATGATTTTTCATTCCTTCTAACCCTGCTGGGAAGAAGGAATGAATTCCGGCTTCAGCACCAGATGCAGGGGACAGCGCTTATCTCTAGCGGTGTCTCCTGCACGGTCCGTGTAGTCCTCAGTGGGCACACGGGCGGCACACGGCTGCCGCACGTGTGCCACACTGATGTGCCACGTGAGCACACGGACACGGATAACTCCGGTACCGTTTTTTCCGGTACCGGAATTATCTGGACGTGTGGGACTGGCCTAATATTGATTGATCTTATGTATTCCTGTTTTTTTTCTCTATGTATTTTAATAATTGTCCATGTATTTGTTATTTTTTCTTGTTTTTGTTACTTGTCATTCTTTTGCTACTGTCATTTTCTTGGTTATTTTTGCTGTTCCAGATTTGGATTTTAAATTCACCTTTTTTTTTTTTTCTCTTGGGTGTGTTAATTATTCCTTCACCTGTGGAGGTTTCACATAAGGAAATGTGACCTGTCTCTCTTTGTACTGAGGACTAAGAACCTAGTGTTCGAAACGCGTTCAGTTATGACTGCCGTGTGAACTTTTCTCCATTTTTTTTGTCAGCCTTTGCTATTTTAAAGTATGAAATAAAGATATAATATTTTTATATTTACGTCCTGGAGCTGGAAATCTTGCTTTGTTTGGTGCTTCATCCACGTCACAGTGGAGACATCTTTTCCCTGCTCGGACGCTATAACCACAGCTTTTGGACTTTCATGGGTGAGCTGAATACTTCTGTTTTTTCAGACCAATACCTCCACCTTGTCTGATCTCAGGTATGGGGGTATGTAAAAATGATAGCCAACCACAAAAGAGAGCAGTTGCGGCGGTGGTGTGAGACTGCTGGTTCCAGTGAGAGCCAAAAGGTTAAGGGAATTTGAAAGGAAGAAATTTTGGATGTAGAGGAGTTAATTGCATGCTCAATGCTAGTATATTGCACAAGGCCAGAAACAATCAAGTCAGGTTCTGGTCAGGAGTTTAAATATTGCATTCTTGGGGTCATGTGACCGATGTTCTCAGCGCTGACAGGGGTAAATCCTCACAGTGAGCAGTGTGTGCTGGGAGGATTCACAAGTCTACAGACACATACACTCACCGGCCACTTTATTAGGTACACCTGTCCAACTTCTTGTTAACACTTAATTTCTAATCAGCCAATCACATGGCGGCAACTCAGTGCATTTAGGCATGTAGACATGGTCAAGACAATCTCCTGCAGTTCAAACCGAGCATCAGTATGGGGAAGAAAGGTGATTTGAGTGCCTTTGAACGTGGCATGGTTGTTGGTGCCAGAAGGGCTGGTCTGAGTATTTCAGAAACTGCTGATCTACTGGGATTTTCACGCACAACCATCTCTAGGGTTTACAGAGAATGGTCCGAAGAAGAAAAAAAATCCAGTGAGCGGCAGTTCTGTGGGCGGAAATGCCTTGTTGATGCCAGAGGTCAGAGGAGAATGGGCAGACTGGTTCGAGCTGATAGAAAGGCAACAGTGACTCAAATCGCCACCCGTTACAACCAAGGTAGGCCTAAGAGCATCTCTGAACGCACAGTGCGTCGAACTTTGAGGCAGATGGGCTACAGCAGCAGAAGACCACACCGGGTACCACTCCTTTCAGCTAAGAACAGGAAACTGAGGCTACAATTTGTACAAGCTCATCGAAATTGGACAGTAGAAGATTGGAAAAACGTTGCTTGGTCTGATGAGTCTCGATTTCTGCTGCGACATTCGGATGGTAGGGTCAGAATTTGGCGTAAACAACATGAAAGCATGGATCCATCCTGCCTTGTATGGAGCATCTTTGGGATGTGCAGCCGACAAATCTGCGGCAACTGTGTGATGCCATCACGTCAATATGGACCAAAATCTCTGAGGAATGCTTCCAGCACCTTGTTGAATCTATGCCACGAAGAATTGAGGCAGTTCTGAAGGCAAAAGGGGGTCCAACCCGTTACTAGCATGGTGTACCTAATAAAGTGGCCGGTGAGTGTAGAGTGACTTCAGACTTGTCATTTTAGACCGGACAACTGCTTTAATGAATCTCAAGTGTTTTGCTCTGCAGTGTAGCTGAAATGTTGCCTCCCAGGTACAGCAACAGGGAAATTCCATTACCCATTCAGGTTCACAACTCCACACTCACTATTTGTTGCAGGGGTGAGTGACCTCACAGGGAAGAGCACTAGATTCAGGCACTTTATGCAGGACGTCCTTCCTCCTGTAGTATGCATTGCTACAGAAATTGTGCATCAGAAATAGGAGGAGGGGGATAATTCTGGGCATCTTTCTCTGGTGCCTTTTAAGATGGCAAATTTTGGATCTTGAACAAAACAAGTAACATTTAATCACACTAGCAATACAACAAGACTAACCTCAAAAGCCTCAAGAATTTAGGAAAGGAAAAAATATGTGGTTTGAGAAAGAAAGCAAAACAACAGCACGGTAATCTTCATCCCATGAGAGCAGTATGTGTGAGGAATCCCTGTTGTGTTATTTGAATGGGACAGTGAGCGGGTACAATTCTCCCGAGCCACCCTCCAAGCAGAGGCAAGCTGTGGTCACATGGTGACTTACAATGTAGAGAGGAAGAGGCTATCCTTGTAAATCCACATGTATAAAAGACAGAAGTGTCTCTTGTTTGTCACCTGCTGAGACTTTTATGTCTTCGCTGACTGGACAGTGCAATGGGCAGTCTGAATAAGTGTCGGCAAGTAGCATTTCATTCATTGTGTACATGGCACTTGCTTGTCTGTGAAGCAGCTCTTTTGGACTGTGGGATGGGGGTGGGGTGACAGCCTTACTTACAGGCCAAATGTGATCAGCCCTTCGGCTATAATTTGTCACATGTGCATTAGAGAAATGCAGTTTAGTAACAGTTCTTGGGGGGTTATCTCAGCATGGTCATTAGTATTACATCTTGTATATGCCACTGATGTCTTATAGACAGGTAACAGTCCACTGTGATTCCCTCTGATTAGAACAACATGGCAGTGAACCTAGTGAACCTAACAGTGACTTATGGCCCTATGCTTTCCTAGCAATACTGTATATTTATTTTTATCGTGAGGGTCACAGCAGTCGAACCACTATATATCAGATATTGGTGACATCTCCATACTCCAAAATAAAGGAGGCCCAGGATTCGGAAGCCTTCAGAATTAAACTTGAAAAGAAACTGTCCCACAATAATACCAGGGAGGTTTGGTCAGGAATGAAATTACTGACTGGGCTTAAGGTGAGGTCTGAACTAGGGTTGAGCGAAACGGATCGTTCATTTTCATAAGTCGCCGACTTTTGGCAAAGTCGGCGTCTCATGAAACCGAGCCGATCCCTGTGTGGGGTCTGCCATGCGGTACGCGACTTTCGCGCCAAAGTCGCATTTCAATTACGCTAAAAGCGCCATTTCTCAGCCAATGAAGGTGGACGCAGAGTGTGGGAAGCGTGATGACATAGGTCTCAGTCCCCACCATCTTAGAGAAGGGCATTGCAGTGATTGGCTTGCTTTCTGCGGCGTCACAGGGGCTATAAAGGGGCGTTCCCGCCGACCGCCATCTTACTGCTGCTGATTTGAGCGTAGGGAGAGGTTGCTGCAGCTTCTTCGGAAGCAGGGATAGTGATAGGCAGGGTACATAAAGCCACAAACTGCTTGTGCTGTAGCGATTTCCACTGTCCAATACCACCTTTTGTTTGCAGGACAGTGGAAGCTACATTTTTTTTTCCTCAGCGCTGTAGCTCATTGGGCTGCCCTAGAAGGCTCCCTGATAGCTGCGTTGCTTTGTGTGTACGCCGCTGTGTAAACCAACTGCTTTTTTCAAAGCACAAATCCTGTTTTTCCTTCCTTTCTGCACAGCTAGCTTGTGTGTTTGTCCACACTTTTGTGTGCAGCAGTCGTTTTACAGCTGCCTGCCATACTTTTCTGAGATAACTGCAGGGAGATAAATATTGGCAAGTCTGCCTCCGTGCCATTGCTGTGTGTGGCATCTCTCTCTCATTGTGTGCCACTGAAAACACTGTGTAATACTTGGCCTTTTTTTTTTTTTTTCTAAATTCTCCCTTTTCCAAAAAAAAAATTAGTGGGAGATAAATATTGTCAAGTCTGACTCCGTGCCATTGCTGTGTGTGGCATCTCTCTCTCATTGTGTGCCACTGAAAACACTGTGTAATACTTGGCCATTTTTTTTTTGGGGGGGTACATTCTCCCTTTTCAAAAAAAAAAAAAATTATTGGAAGATAAATATTGGCAAGTCTGCCTCCGTGCCATTGCTGTGTGTGGCATCTCTCTCTCATTGTGTGCTACTGAAAACACTGTGTAATACTTGGCCATTTTTTTTGGGGGGGGTACATTCTCCCTTTTCAAAAAAAAAAATTATTGGGAGATAAATATTGGCAAGACTGCCTCCGTGCCATTGCTGTGTGTGGCATCTCTCTCTCATTGTGTGCCACTGAAAACACTGTGTAATACTTGGCCTTTTTTTTTTTTTTTCTAAATTCTCCCTTTTCCAAAAAAAAAATTAGTGGGAGATAAATATTGTCAAGTCTGACTCCGTGCCATTGCTGTGTGTGGCATCTCTCTCTCATTGTGTGGCACTGAAAACACTGTGTAATACTTGGCCTTTTTTTTTTTTTTTTCTAAATTCTCCCTTTTCAAAAAAAAAAATTATTGGGAGATAAATATTGGCAAGTCTGCCTTCGTGCCATTGCTGTGTGTGGCATCTCTCTCTCATTGTGTGCCACTGAAAACACTGTGTAATAGTTGGCCATTTTTTTGGGGGGGGTACATTCTCCCTTTTCAAAAAAAAAAAAAAATATTGGGAGATAAATATTGTCAAGTCTGCCTCCGTGCCATTGCTGTGTGTGGCATCTCTCTCTCATTGTGTGCCACTGAAAACACTGTGTAATACTTGTCCTTCTTTTTTTTGGGGGGGTACATTCTCCCTTTAAAAAAAAAAAAAAATAGTGGGAGATAAATATTGGCAAGTCTGCCTCCGTGCCATTGCTGTGTGTGGCATCTCTCTCTCATTGTGTGCCACTGAAAACACTGTGTAATACTTGGCCTTTTTTTTTTTTTTCTAAATTCTCCCTTTTCCAAAAAAAAAATTAGTGGGAGATAAATATTGTCAAGTCTGACTCCGTGCCATTGCTGTGTGTGGCATCTCTCTCTCATTGTGTGCCACTGAAAACACTGTGTAATACTTGGCCATTTTTTTTTGGGGGGGGGTACATTCTCCCTTTTCAAAAAAAAATTATTGGGAGATAATTTTTGGCAAGTCTGCCTCCGTGCCATTGCTGTGTGTGGCATCTCTCTCTCATTGTGTGCCACTGAAAACACTGTGTAATAGTTGGCCATTTTTTTTGGGGGGGTACATTCTCCCTTTTCAAAAAAAAAAAATAAATTGGGAGATAAATATTGTCAAGTCTGCCTCCGTGCCATTGCTGTGTGTGGCATCTCTCTCTCATTGTGTGCCACTGAAAACACTGTGTAATACTTGGCCTTTTTTTTTTTTTTTCTAAATTCTCCCTTTTCCCAAAAAAAAATTAGTGGGAGATAAATATTGTCAAGTCTGACTCCGTGCCATTGCTGTGTGTGGCATCTCTCTCTCATTGTGTGCCACTGAAAACACTGTGTAATACTTGTCCTTTTTTTTTTTTTTTTTCTAAATTCTCCCTTTTCCAAAAAAAAAATTAGTGGGAGATAAATATTGTCAAGTCTGACTCCGTGCCATTGCTGTGTGTGGCATCTCTCTCTCATTGTGTGGCACCGAAAACACTGTGTAATACTTGGCCTTTTTTTTTTTTTCTAAATTCTCTTTTCCAAAAAAAAAATTAGTGGGAGATAAATATTGTCAAGTCTGACTCCGTGCCATTGCTGTGTGTGGCATCTCTCTCTCATTGTGTGCCACTGAAAACACTGTGTAATACTTGGCCATTTTTTTTGGGGGGGGGTACATTCTCCCTTTTCAAAAAAAAAAAAAAATTATTGGAAGATAAATATTGGCAAGTCTGCCTCCGTGCCATTGCTGTGTGTGGCATCTCTCTCTCATTGTGTGCTACTGAAAACACTGTGTAATACTTGGCCATTTTTTTTGGGGGGGGTACATTCTCCCTTTTCAAAAAAAAAAATTATTGGGAGATAAATATTGGCAAGACTGCCTCCGTGCCATTGCTGTGTGTGGCATCTCTCTCTCATTGTGTGCCACTGAAAACACTGTGTAATACTTGGCCTTTTTTTTTTTTTCTAAATTCTCCCTTTTCCAAAAAAAAAATTAGTGGGCGATAAATATTGTCAAGTCTGACTCCGTGCCATTGCTGTGTGTGGCATCTCTCTCTCATTGTGTGGCACTGAAAACACTGTGTAATACTTGGCCTTTTTTTTTTTTTTTCTAAATTCTCCCTTTTCAAAAAAAAAAAATTATTGGGAGATAAATATTGGCAAGTCTGCCTCCGTGCCATTGCTGTGTGTGGCATCTCTCTCTCATTGTGTGCCACTGAAAACACTGTGTAATAGTTGGCCATTTTTTGGGGGGGGGTACATTCTCCCTTTTCAAAAAAAAAAAAAATATTGGGAGATAAATATTGTCAAGTCTGCCTCCGTGCCATTGCTGTGTGTGGCATCTCTCTCTCATTGTGTGCCACTGAAAACACTGTGTAATACTTGTCCTTCTTTTTTTTGGGGGGGTACATTCTCCCTTTTAAAAAAAAAAAAAATAGTGGGAGATAAATATTGGCAAGTCTGCCTCCGTGCCATTGCTGTGTGTGGCATCTCTCTCTCATTGTGTGCCACTGAAAACACTGTGTAATACTTGGCCTTTTTTTTTTTTTTTCTAAATTCTCCCTTTTCCAAAAAAAAAATTAGTGGGAGATAAATATTGTCAAGTCTGACTCCGTGCCATTGCTGTGTGTGGCATCTCTCTCTCATTGTGTGCCACTGAAAACACTGTGTAATACTTGGCCATTTTTTTTGGGGGGGGGTACATTCTCCCTTTTCAAAAAAAAATTATTGGGAGATAATTATTGGCAAGTCTGCCTCCGTGCCATTGCTGTGTGTGGCATCTCTCTCTCATTGTGTGCCACTGAAAACACTGTGTAATAGTTGGCCATTTTTTTTTGGGGGGGGTACATTCTCCCTTTTCAAAAAAAAAAATAAATTGGGAGATAAATATTGTCAAGTCTGCCTCCGTGCCATTGCTGTGTGTGGCATCTCTCTCTCATTGTGTGCCACTGAAAACACTGTGTAATACTTGGCCTTTTTTTTTTTTTCTAAATTCTCCCTTTTCCCAAAAAAAAATTAGTGGGAGATAAATATTGTCAAGTCTGACTCCGTGCCATTGCTGTGTGTGGCATCTCTCTCTCATTGTGTGCCACTGAAAACACTGTGTAATACTTGGCCATTTTTTTTTGGGGGGGGGTACATTCTCCCTTTTCAAAAAAAAAAAAAATTATTGGAAGATAAATATTGGCAAGTCTGCCTCCGTGCCATTGCTGTGTGTGGCATCTCTCTCTCATTGTGTGCTACTGAAAACACTGTGTAATACTTGGCCATTTTTTTTGGGGGGGGTACATTCTCCCTTTTCAAAAAAAAAAATTATTGGGAGATAAATATTGGCAAGACTGCCTCCGTGCCATTGCTGTGTGTGGCATCTCTCTCTCATTGTGTGCCACTGAAAACACTGTGTAATACTTGGCCTTTTTTTTTTTTTCTAAATTCTCCCTTTTCCAAAAAAAAAATTAGTGGGCGATAAATATTGTCAAGTCTGACTCTGTGCCATTGCTGTGTGTGGCATCTCTCTCTCATTGTGTGGCACTGAAAACACTGTGTAATACTTGGCCTTTTTTTTTTTTTTTCTAAATTCTCCCTTTTCAAAAAAAAAAATTATTGGGAGATAAATATTGGCAAGTCTGCCTCCGTGCCATTGCTGTGTGTGGCATCTCTCTCTCATTGTGTGCCACTGAAAACACTGTGTAATAGTTGGCCATTTTTTTTGGGGGGGTACATTCTCCCTTTTCAAAAAAAAAAAAATATATTGTGAGATAAATATTGTCAAGTCTGCCTCCGTGCCATTGCTGTGTGTGGCATCTCTCTCTCATTGTGTGCCACTGAAAACACTGTGTAATACTTGTCCTTCTTTTTTTGGGGGGGGTACATTCTCCCTTTAAAAAAAAAAAAAATAGTGGGAGATAAATATTGGCAAGTCTGCCTCCGTGCCATTGCTGTGTGTGGCATCTCTCTCTCATTGTGTGCCACTGAAAACACTGTGTAATACTTGGCCTTTTTTTTTTTTTTTCTAAATTCTCCCTTTTCCAAAAAAAAAATTAGTGGGAGATAAATATTGTCAAGTCTGACTCCGTGCCATTGCTGTGTGTGGCATCTCTCTCTCATTGTGTGCCACTGAAAACACTGTGTAATACTTGGCCATTTTTTTTTGGGGGGGGGTACATTCTCCCTTTTCAAAAAAAAATTATTGGGAGATAATTATTGGCAAGTCTGCCTCCGTGCCATTGCTGTGTGTGGCATCTCTCTCTCATTGTGTGCCACTGAAAACACTGTGTAATAGTTGGCCATTTTTTTTGGGGGGGGTACATTCTCCCTTTTCAAAAAAAAAATAAATTGGGAGATAAATATTGTCAAGTCTGCCTCCGTGCCATTGCTGTGTGTGGCATCTCTCTCTCATTGTGTGCCACTGAAAACACTGTGTAATACTTGGCCTTTTTTTTTTTTTTTCTAAATTCTCCCTTTTCCCAAAAAAAAATTAGTGGGAGATAAATATTGTCAAGTCTGACTCCGTGCCATTGCTGTGTGTGGCATCTCTCTCTCATTGTGTGCCACTGAAAACACTGTGTAATACTTGTCTTTTTTTTTTTTTTCTAAATTCTCCCTTTTCCAAAAAAAAAATTAGTGGGAGATAAATATTGTCAAGTCTGACTCCGTGCCATTGCTGTGTGTGGCATCTCTCTCTCATTGTGTGGCACCGAAAACACTGTGTAATACTTGGCCTTTTTTTTTTTTTCTAAATTCTCTTTTCCAAAAAAAAAATTACTGGGAGATAAATATTGTCAAGTCTGACTCCGTGCCATTGCTGTGTGTGGCATCTCTCTCTCATTGTGTGTCACTGAAAACACTGTGTAATACTTGGCCATTTTTTTTTGGGGGGGGTACATTCTCCCTTTTCAAAAAAAAAAATAGTGGGAGATAAATATTGTCAAGTCTGCCTCCGTGCCATTGCTGTGTGTGGCATCTCTCTCTCATTGTGTGCCACTGAAAACACTGTAATACTTGGCCTTTTTTTTTTTTTTCTAAATTCTCCCTTTTCCAAAAAAAAAATTAGTGGGATATAAATATTGTCAAGTCTGACTCCGTGCCATTGCTGTGTGTGGCATCTCTCTCTCATTGTGTGGCACTGAAAACACTGTGTAATACTTGGCCTTTTTTTTTTTTTCTAAATTCTCCCTTTTCAAAAAAAAAAATTATTTGGGAGATAAATATTGGCAAGTCTGCCTCCGTGCCATTGCTGTGTGTGGCATCTCTCTCTCATTGTGTGCCACTGAAAACACTGTGTAATAGTTGGCCATTTTTTTTGGGGGGGGTACATTCTCCCTTTTCAAAAAAAATAAATAAATTGGGAGATAAATATTGTCAAGTCTGCCTCCGTGCCATTGCTGTGTGTGGCATCTCTCTCTCATTGTGTGCCACTGAAAACACTGTGTAATACTTGGCCTTTTTTTTTTTTTTTTTTCTAAATTCTCCCTTTTCCCAAAAAAAAATTAGTGGGAGATAAATATTGTCAAGTCTGACTCCGTGCCATTGCTGTGTGTGGCATCTCTCTCTCATTGTGTGCCACTGAAAACACTGTGTAATACTTGTCCTTTTTTTTTTTTTTTTTCTAAATTCTCCCTTTTCCAAAAAAAAAATTAGTGGGAGATAAATATTGTCAAGTCTGACTCCGTGCCATTGCTGTGTGTGGTATCTCTCTCTCATTGTGTGGCACCGAAAACACTGTGTAATACTTGGCCTTTTTTTTTGGGGGGGGGGTACATTCTCCCTTTTAAAAAAAAAAAATTAGTGGGAGATAAATATTGTCAAGTCTGACTCCGTGCCATTGCTGTGTGTGGCATCTCTCTCTCATTGTGTGGCACTGAAAACACTGTGTAATACTTGGCCTTTTTTTTTTTTCTAAATTCTCCCTTTTCAAAAAAAAAAATTATTTGGGAGATAAATATTGGCAAGTCTGCCTCCGTGCCATTGCTGTGTGTGGCATCTCTCTCTCATTGTGTGCCACTGAAAACACTGTGTAATAGTTGGCCATTTTTTTTGGGGGGGGTACATTCTCCCTTTTCAAAAAAAATAAATAAATTGGGAGATAAATATTGTCAAGTCTGCCTCCGTGCCATTGCTGTGTGTGGCATCTCTCTCTCATTGTGTGCCACTGAAAACACTGTGTAATACTTGGCCTTTTTTTTTTTTTTTTCTAAATTCTCCCTTTTCCCAAAAAAAAATTAGTGGGAGATAAATATTGTCAAGTCTGACTCCGTGCCATTGCTGTGTGTGGCATCTCTCTCTCATTGTGTGGCACCGAAAACACTGTGTAATACTTGGCCTTTTTTTTTTTTTTCTAAATTCTCTTTTCCAAAAAAAAAATTAGTGGGAGATAAATATTGTCAAGTCTGACTCCGTGCCATTGCTGTGTGTGGCATCTCTCTCTCATTGTGTGTCACTGAAAACACTGTGTAATACTTGGCCATTTTGTTTGGGGGGGGTACATTCTCCCTTTAAAAAAAAAAAAATTAGTGGGAGATAAATATTGTCAAGTCTGCCTCCGTGCCATTGCTGTGTGTGGCATCTCTCTCTCATTGTGTGCCACTGAAAACACTGTAATACTGGGCCTTTTTTTTTTTTTTTTTTTGGGTAAATTCTCCCAGAAAAAAAAAAAAATAGTGGGAGATTAAGATTGGCATTTCTGCTTGAGTGCTGAGCCTGTGTGTGCCATCTGTCTCAAATTATTGGGCCACAGAAAACCTAGTGTGTAACATTGGGCCTGATTTTCCTTTCAGTGTCAGGCACCTATAAAGGTATATATAAATCCTACAGAAGTTTTAGTTCACCTTATAAGTTGTTTTACAGTAACAAATAGTGTTACTTTGGTTACGTTTTGCAAGCAATGAGGAAGTCTAGTGGAAGAGGTCGTGGCCGTGGGCGGTCATTGTCAGCTGGTAATGATGGTAGTGGTGGTGGAGCATCAGGTGGTCATGGTAAAAGCAGTACAGCACCTAAGTCTCGAGTTGTTGAGCCAGGTTCCTTGTCTGGCTACACAAGGCCTCGAACGCTCTCTTTTCTGGGAGTAGGAAAACCACTTTTGAAGCCGGAGCAGCAGGAACAAGTATTGGCTTTCATTGCTGACTCTGCCTCTAGCTCTTTCGCCTCCTCCTCGGAAAGTGCCAAATGTCAGAGCAGTGCATCGTCAGTGGATGCTCCCGGTCAGGGACAAGTCGCTTCCTTGTCTTCTTCACCCAGAACAAGAGAGAAGGATGCGTCAGGAGACACAACGGGTTACTCCATGGAGCTCTTTACACATACCGTTCCTGGGTTAGACAGTGAAACAGTTAACAGGCCATGTCCATTAGAAGTTGAATCGGACATGGAGTGCACAGATGCACAGCCACAGCCAGATTACTATGCTGTTCCTTTGACTCAGACCAGAACATTGCCCTCGCAGTGTACTGAGGCAGAATCAAACCCAGCGGAGACTATGGTGCCCCGTCACGGACGCTATACCACCGGCTTACACGGTGACACAGACGAAATCGCACACGACATAGAAGAGGAGGTCATGGATGACCCAGTTGTGGACCCCGATTGGCAGCCATTGGGGGAACAGGGTGCAGGTGGCAGTAGTTCTGAAGCGGAGGAGGAGGAGCCGCAGCAGGCATCAACATCACAACAGGTTCCATCTACCGGGCCCGTATCTGGCCAAAAACGCATGGCAAAACCTAAACCAGTTAGAGGACAGCGTGGCCATCCGGTTAAAGAAGCTCAGTCTGCAATGCCTGAAAAGGTATCCGATAGTAGAAAGAGTGCAGTCTGGCATTTTTTTAAACAACATCCAAATGATCAGCGCAAAGTCATCTGTCACAAATGTTCAACAACTTTAAGCAGAGGTCAGAATCTTAAAAGTCTAAATACAAGTTGCATGCATAGACATTTATCCACCATGCATTTGCAAGCCTGGACTAACTACCAAACGTCCCTAAAGGTTGCAGCACCCTCGGCCAATGAAGCTAGTCAGCAACGCTACATCCCTTCCCTCCCTGTAAGCCGACCATTTCCCACACCACCTGCAGTATCTGTGCAGCTTTCGTCGCCAGGCCAAAGCAGTCAGGGAATCACCAGGTTAGTAGTAGGAAACACTGCATGTAGGGCATCGGCAAGAATACCATCTCCAACCCTCTCTCAGTCACCCATGTCCACCGGCACCACCGCTAGTTCCACGATCTCCAGCTCTCCAGTCCAGCTCACCCTACATGAGACTCTTGTTAGGAAAAGGAAGTACTCATCCTCGCATCCGCGTACACAGGGTTTGAACGCCCACATTGCTAGACTAATCTCATTAGAGATGATGCCCTACCGGTTAGTTGAAAGCGAAGCTTTCAAAGCGCTGATGGACTACGCTGTACCACGCTACGAGCTACCCAGTCGGCACTTCTTTTCTAGAAAAGCCATCCCAGCCCTCCAACAGCATGTTAAAGACCGCATCGTCCATGCACTCAGGCAGTCTGTGACTACAAAGGTGCACCTGACAACAGATGCATGGACCAGTAGGCATGGCCAGGGACGTTACGTGTCCATCACGGCACACTGGGTGAATGTGGTGGATGCAGGGTCCACAGGGGACAGCAATATTGGGACAGTTTTGCCTAGTCCACGGTCAAGGAAAGAGTTGGCTGTAGGAGTTCGCCCCCCCTCCTCCTCTTCCTCCTCCTTATGCAGAAGCGAGAGCTCGTCCACACACCCCTGTCGCACATCCACTCCATCCGCAGCTGCCACTGTTGCACACCAGGTGTGCCATTATGGGACAGCTAGTGGCAAACGTCAGCAGGCTGTATTGGCAATGAAGTGTTTGGGCGACAACAGACACACCACGGAAGTTCTGTCCGAGTTCTTGCAGAATGAAACTCAGTCATGGCTGGGCACTGTACATCTTGAGGCAGGCAAGGTTGTGAGTGATAACGGAAGGAATTTCATGGCTGCCATAGTCCTTTCCCAACTGAAACACATTCCTTGCCTGGCTCACACCTTAAACCTGGTGGTGCAGTGCTTCCTGAAAAGTTATCCGGGGTTACCCGACCTGCTCCTCAAAGTGCGCAGACTTTGCTCGCATATCCGCCGTTCGCCCGTACACTCCAGTCGTATGCAGAACTATCAGCGGTCTTTGAACCTTCCCCAGCATCGCCTAATCATCGACATTTCAACAAGGTGGAACTCCACACTGCACATGCTTCAGAGACTGTGCGAACAGAGGCGTGCTGTTATGTTTTTGTGGGAGGATACACATACACGGGCAGGCAGTTGGATGGCAGACATGGAGTTGTCAGGTGTGCAGTGGTCGAAGCTACAAGACCTGTGTCAAGTCCTTCAGTATTTTGAGGAATGCACACGGCTGGTTAGTGCAGACAACGCCATAATAAGCATGAGCATCCCCCTAATGCGTCTGCTGATGCAAAGTTTGACGCACATAAAGGAACAGGCGTCTGCAGCCGAGGAAGAGGAAAGCCTTGATGACAGTCAGCCATTGTCTGGTCAGGGCCGTGTAGAGGACGCGGTAGCGGGCGAAGAGGAGGAGGAGGTCGAGGAGGTTGATGGGGATGAGTACTTTTTTAATGAGGAAGCTTCTCCTGGGCCAACAGAAATTAGTGGCGTTGCAAGGCCGGGTTCTGTTTTTTTAAGGGAGACAAGTGACGTAGATTTGCCTGTAACTGCCCCTCAAACCAGCACAACCGCAGATTTGCCAACAGGAACTTTGGCCCACATGGCGGATTATGCCTTACGTATCCTCAAAAAGGACCCACGCATTACTAAAATGATGAGCGATGACGATTACTGGTTGGCCTGCATCCTTGACCTTCGCTAGAAAGGCAAATTGCTAAATATTATGCCACATGAGAACCTCGAACAAATCTTAGCAACCAAACAAGCTACTCTTGTAGACCGTTTGATTCAGGCATTCCCAGCACACAGCGCCGGTGATGGTTCTCACACAAGCTGCAGGGGGCTACATGGCAGAGGTGTTAGGGGTGCACAGATCAGAAGTGGCATTGGACAGAGGGGTTTTCTGACCAGGTTGTGGAGTGATTTCGCAATGACCGCAGACAGGACAGGTACTGCAGCATCTATTCAAAGTGACAGGAGACATTTGTCCAGTATGGTTACTAATAGTGTTGAGCGATACCGTCCGATATTTGAAAGTATCGGTATCGGAAAGTATCGGCCGATACCGGCAAAGTATCGGATCTAATCCGATACCGATACCCGATACCAATACAAGTCAATGGGACTCATGTATCGGACGGTATTCCTGATGGTTCCCAGGGTCTGAAGGAGAGGAAACTCTCCTTCAGGCCCTGGGAACCATATTAATGTGTAAAATAAAGAATTAAAATAAAAAATATTGCTATACTCACCTCTCCGACGCAGCCTGCACCTTACCGAGGGAACCGGCAGCGTTGTTTGCTTAAAATTCGCGCTTTAACTTCCTTACGCGAAGTCCCGGCTTGTGATTGGTCGCACGCCGCCCATGTGGCCGGGACGCAACCAATCACAGCAAGCCGTGACGTAATTTCAGGTCCTTCAGGATTTTAAAATTACGTTCCGGCGTTGTGATTGGTTGCGTCGCGGTCACATGGGCGACGCGACCAATCACAAGCCGTGACGTCACGGGAGGCTGGACACGCGCGCATTTTAAAATGTGACCGCGACGCGACCAATCACAAGCCGGAACGTAATTTTAAATTCCTGAATGCCTAGAATTAGGCATTGAGGACCTGAAAATTACGTCACGGCTTGCTGTGATTGGTCGCGTCGCGGCCACATGGGCGGCACGCGACCAATCACAAGCCGTGACGTCACGGAAGGAAGTAAAAGCGCGCATTTTAAGCAAAGAACGCTGCCGGTTCCCTCGGTGAGGTCCAGGCTGCGTCGGAGAGGTGAGAATAGCAATATTTTTTATTTTAATTCTTTATTTTACACATTAATGTTGTTTCGATACCGATACCCGATACCACAAAAGTATCGGATCTCGGTATCGGGCTTATATCTATTGGCCTCACATCGAGACAACTCAAAGTTCGTATCAGAGAACACGTTTTGGGCATTGAGGCGGCGGCTACTCACACGGAACCAACCACCCTTAAAACAATCCCACGCCACTTTAAGTTATTGCACAACTGTAACAGTGCTCTTCTTCGAGTACGTGGCATTGATTGTATTAAGATCAATATACGTGGGGGGAATCTATCTAAATGGCTTAATCAGATGGAGACCAAATGGATTTGGCGGTTAAACACAGTTCATCCTTTTGGCCTCAATGAATGTCTCTCCTTTGTCCCGTTCTTGTGAATTACAGCTGTTTCCAAGGGTTGGCTAATTGTGCAGATTTCTGTACTGTTGGCATTTTAATATTTTTTAATTCTTGTTCTCTATTTTCTTTTATCTCTGTTTATTTTGGTAGCACTATTATGCCCGTTGCCTTGTCATCTACTTGAATATCTATTCCGGTGAAGTGGAGGATCATCGTGGGACCAATTTTCTATGCTGCCTCTTTAATATGGATTTTATGATCTGTTATATTGTTTGTCATCCTTTATGTGCGCATACATGTATGTATATGTGTATATATATATATATATATATATATATATATATATATATATATATATATACATGTGGCTATGTTTTTATGCATGTATCGTACTATGCTCATCATGGTTATACTGTTATATACTTGGCACTGTGCTTTATATTCTCTTGCCATGTATTTTATTTATTATATTTATTATCTAGATCATATATACATATTGTTGTCATTCTTTTTTATTGACATACTTACTGTTTAGATATTACTATGTGTATAAGATGATGTAACAATAATGTGTTTTGTATGCTTAATGACCATGTTGTGCATGTATTTTGATATCTTGTTCTATATTAGTTTGCATTATGTATCATAGTTTATAATGCATACCATGAGCTATCATCCTCTCTTGTGTTGCATTTCTTTGAGTAAGATCTTATACATCTTGTTATGTTTTTAGTTGCGCGCATTGAATGACATAATTGTATACCATTATTATACTTACATGCTTGGGCATCTTTGCCAGTGTGTACTATGGCCGCACTACTATCTTGGTCCATGCGAAGGTGCATTTTCCCACATATACTGCGGTGTTCCCTTTTCCAACATGGCCGCACTAACACTTCCGGTCATGCGCATGGGGTTGTTGTCGCACTTCCGGGTTGCGGCTCGTGGTCGGATCACATGGGCCCATGTTTTCCGGCGCCGGTCTAATGCCCTGATTGCGCGACACCTCTGCGCATTAACTATTTTTAATTACTGACACTATAAGAACCGAACTTAGTGGATGACTTGACACGCCCCCTGAGGAAGGACATCGCCGAAACGCGCGTTGGGGTGGGTCTGGAGTGGATGCGCTCTCCCCTGGTCAGTAGCTGGTAGGATATCCCTCATGTACATTTATACCATGTGTCTTGCAATAGCTGGGTTATGTCCCTGTATTTTAACTATGGAGCATAGAGGGATCTCTAAAATGTAGTGGCATGCTATATCGGGTAATATCCTGTGCATGCTCTGCCTGTCTGCTGATTTGTGGTTAGGTGCATTCTGTCTCTAGGCGTACGGTACATATTATCTGCACAATTGTTTTATCCACCGTTTCTGCATTCCTTGTGTTATAATTCTAATATTTAATAAAGATTTTTTGTATATTTTGACATTTCTTTGCACCAATATTTTTTTGTGTTTGTTGACCACAATGCTGCCTGGAGTGCCTGCCTGTGTATCAATGTAACTGATGTAAAACTGCCATGACTGCCTACTGTTTGTTATTTTAGGCCTTTGTGAGCCTGTCTGCGGCCCCTACTTGCAATACTCCTCCACTGACCACAATGCTGCCTGCCCATGTATCCATGTAACCGATATAAAACTGCCATGAGCCTATTGTTTGTTATTTTAGGCCTTTGATAGCCTGTCTGCGGCCCCTACTTGCAATACTCCTCCACTGACCACAATGCTGCCTGGAGTGCCTGCCTGTGTATCCATGTAACCGATGTAAATCTGCCGACTGCCTACTGTTTGTTATTTTAGGCCTTTGTGAGCATGTCTGCGGCCCCTACTTGCAATACTCCTCCACTGACCACACCAAAGCTGCCCGTGTACCCCTGGAACCTATTTAAAAGTTCATAGAGCTTAGTTATATATTTTATTTACTATTAATAAGGCCATGATGGACTACGCTGTACCACGCTAAAAGCTAACCAGTCGACACTTCTTTTGCGAGAAAAGCCATCCCAACCCTCCACCAGCATGTAGAAGACCGCATTGTCCATGCACTCTGGCAATCTGTGAGTACAAAGGTGCACCTGACAACAGACGCATGGACCTGTAGGCATGGCCACGGAAGATTACGTGTCCATTAAGGCGCAATGGGTTAATGTGTTGGATGCATGGTCCACAGGGGACAGCCTACTAAGTCTGTCTGCAGTCCCTAATTCAAATTGTCCTCCACTGTCTAAATCAGAGCTTCCACCTTCTGGCTTTCGGCCTATAGTATCAGAAATTAAACTGCATTTGGCCTTCAACTTTGGTTACGGCCTACTAACGGTGTCTGCCCCTGCCTGGTGTTTTTCCTCAACTGAATAAAGCTGAGCTTCAACCTTCTGGCTCTCATTAAGTGCTGTTATTTTAAAAATTGGTGGTTAGGGCCTACTAACGGTGTCTGCCCCTCCCTGGTGTTTGCCCTCAACTGAATAAAGCTGAGCTTCAACCTTCTGGCTCTCATTAAGTGCTGTGTTTTTAAAAATTGGTGGTTAGGGCCTACTAACGGTGTCTGCCCCTCCCTGGTGTTTTTCCTCAACTGAATAAAGCTGAGCTTCAACCTTCTGGCTCTCATTAAGTGCTGTGTTTTCAAAAATTGGTGGTTAGGGCCTACTAACGGTGTCTGCCCCTCCCTGGTGTTTGTCCTCAACTGAATAAAGCTGAGCTTCATCCTTCTGGCTCTCATTAAGTGCTGTGTTTTCAAAAATTGGTGGTTAGGGCCTACCAACGGTGTCTGCCCCTCCCTGGTGTTTTTCATCAACTGAATAAAGCTGAGCTTCAACCTTCTGGCTCTCATTAAGTGCTGTGTTTTTAAAAATTGGTGGTTAGGGCCTACTAACGGTGTCTGCCCCTCCCTGGTATTTTTCCTCAACTGAATAAAGCTGAGCTTCAACCTTCTGGCTCTCATTAAGTGCTGTGTTTTTAAAAATTGGTGGTTAGGGCCTACTAACGGTGTCTGCCCCTCCCTGGTGTTTTTCCTCAACTGAATAAAGCTGAGCTTCAATCTTCTGGCTCTCATTAAGTGCTGAGTTTTTAAAAATTGGTGGTCAGGGCCTACTAACGGTGTCTGCCCCTCCCTGGTGTTTTTCCTCAACTGAATAAAGCTGAGCTTCAACCTTCTGGCTCTCATTAAGTGCTGTGTTTTCAAAAATTGGTGGTTAGGGCCTACTAACGGTGTCTGCCCCTCCCTGGTGTTTTTCCTCAACTGAATAAAGCTGAGCTTCAACCTTCTGGCTCTCATTAAGTGCTGAGTTTTTAAAAATTGGTGGTTAGGGCCTACTAACGGTGTCTGCCCCTCCCTGGTGTTTTTCCTCAACTGAATAAAGCTGAGCTTCAACCTTCTGGCTCTCATTAAGTGCTGTGTTTTTAAAAATTGGTGGTTAGGGCCTACTAACGGTGTCTGCTCCTCCCTGGTGTTTTTCCTCAACTGAATAAAGCTGAGCTTCAACCTTCTGGCTCTCATTAAGTGCTGTGTTTTTAAAAATTGGTGGTTAGGGCCTACTAACGGTGTCTGCCCCTCCCTGGTGTTTTTCCTCAACTGAATAAAGCTGAGCTTCAACCTTCTGGCTCTCATTAAGTGCTGTGTTTTCAAAAATTGGTGGTTAGGGCCTACTAACGGTGTCTGCCCCTGCCTGGTGTTTTTCCTCAACTGAATAAAGCTGAGCTTCAACCTTCTGGCTTTCGGCCTATAGTATCAGATATTAAACTGCATTTGGCCTTCAACTTTGGTTACGGCCTACTAACGGTGTCTGCCCCTCCCTGGTGTTTGCCCTCAACTGAATAAAGCTGAGCTTCAACCTTCTGGCTCTCATTAAGTGCTGTGTTTTTAAAAATTGGTGGTTAGGGCCTACTAACGGTGTCTGCCCCTCCCTGGTGTTTTTCCTCAACTGAATAAAGCTGAGCTTCAACCTTCTGGCTCTCATTAAGTGCTGTGTTTTTAAAAATTGGTGGGTAGGGCCTACTAACGGTGTCTGCCCCTCCCTGGTGTTTTTCCTCAACTGAATAAAGCTGAGCTTCAACCTTCTGGCTCTCATTAAGTGCTGTGTTTTCAAAAATTGGTGGTTAGGGCCTACTAACGGTGTCTGCCCCTGCCTGGTGTTTTTCCTCAACTGAATAAAGCTGAGCTTCAACCTTCTGGCTTTCGGCCTATAGTATCAGATATTAAACTGCATTTGGCCTTCAACTTTGGTTACGGCCTACTAACGGTGTCTGCCCCTGCCTGGTGTTTGTCCTCAACTGAATAAAGCTGAGCTTCATCCTTCTGGCTCTCATTAAGTGCTGTGTTTTTAAAAATTGGTGGTTAGGGCCTACTAACGGTGTCTGCCCCTCCCTGGTGTTTTTCCTCAACTGAATAAAGCTGAGCTTCAACCTTCTGGCTCTCATTAAGTGCTGTGTTTTTAAAAATTGGTGGTTAGGGCCTACTAACGGTGTCTGCCCCTCCCTAGTGTTTTTCCTCAACTGAATAAAGCTGAGCTTCAACCTTCTGGCTCTCATTAAGTGCTGTGTTTTTAAAAATTGGCGGTTAGGGCCTACTACTGGTGTCTGCCCCTCCCTGGTGTTTTTCCTCAACTGAATAAAGCTGAGCTTCAACCTTCTGGCTCTCATTAAGTGCTGTGTTTTTAAAAATTGGTGGTTAGGGCCTACTAACGGTGTCTGCCCCTCCCTGGTGTTTTTCCTCAACTGAATAAAGCTGAGCTTCAACCTTCTGGCTTTCGGCCTATAGTATCAGATATTAAACTGCATTTGGCCTTCAACTTTGGTTACGGCCTACTAACGGTGTCTGCCCCTCCCTGGTGTTTGCCCTCAACTGAATAAAGCTGAGCTTCAACCTTCTGGCTTTCGGCCTATAGTATCAGATATTAAACTGCATTTGGCCTTCAACTTTGGTTACGGCCTACTAACGGTGTCTGCCCCTCCCTGGTGTTTGCCCTCAACTGAATAAAGCTGAGCTTCAACCTTCTGGCTTTCGACCTATAGTATCAGATATTAAACTGCATTTGTCCTTCAACTTTGGTTACGGCCTACTAACGGTGTCTGCCCCTCCCTGGTGTTTGTCCTCAACTGAATAAAGCTGAGCTTCAACCTTCTGGCTTTCAGCCTACAGTATCAGATATTAAACTGCATTTGGCCTTCAACTTTGGTTACGGCCTACTAACGGTGTCTGCCCCTGCCTGGTGTTTGTCCTCAACTGAATAAAGCTGAGCTTCATCCTTCTGGCTCTCATTAAGTGCTGTGTTTTAAAAAATTGGTGGTTAGGGCCTACTAACGGTGTCTGCCCCTCCCTGGTGTTTTTCCTCAACTGAATAAAGCTGAGCTTCAACTTTCTGGCTCTCATTAAGTGCTGTGTTTTCAAAAATTGGTGGTTAGGGCCTACTAACGGTGTCTGCCCCTGCCTGGTGTTTTTCCTCAACTGAATAAAGCTGAGCTTCAACCTTCTGGCTTTGGGCCTATAGTATCAGATATTAAACTGCATTTGGCCTTCAACTTTGGTTACGGCCTACTAACGGTGTCTGCCCCTGCCTGGTGTTTGTCCTCAACTGAATAAAGCTGAGCTTCATCCTTCTGGCTCTCATTAAGTGCTGTGTTTTTAAAAATTGGTGGTTAGGGCCTACTAACGGTGTCTGCCCCTCCCTGGTGTTTGCCCTCAACTGAATAAAGCTGAGCTTCAACCTTCTGGCTTTGGGCCTATAGTATCAGATATTAAACTGCATTTGGCCTACTAGTGTGGTTGGGCCCTTAAAACAGTGTCTGCTGCTCCTGGGTTTGCTACTCCACTGAACAAAGCAATGCCGCCTGTTTAGTCTTGTCCTGTTACCAATTTTGAACTGCATTTAGCCTACTTTATTCTTTGGCCCTATATCTGTTTCCTCCTCATCCTGCCCATTGCCCAGCCACTGCTAGATGAGTCTGCTGGTACATTGACCTAGACCACTACATTCCCCTTGCACTCTACACAGCCAGAATCTGACCCTGCTGAAAGTAAGGTTCCCCTTCCCGCATGTTATACCACCTTACACAGGGACAAAGAGGAAGGTGCAGATGAAAGTGCAGGTTCCTTCATCAGGTGGGGGGGGCATACTCGTTGGCGACGTCACTGGCACAGGGCCCCTCAGAGTACGCAAAAGTGTCGCTGCTGGTGGGAGGCGCCCCCGCCGTGCAAACACACCGCTGTACTTTGAGGGGCCCTGTGCCAGTGCCAATGCGAACAAGTGTGCCCCCCTGCTTGCTCAGGATCACAGCACTTGCAACGTTGAAATACTTTCCTCTCCCTGCTCCACCGCCGTGACGTAGTCCACGATTCCTGGGCCCACTAAAACCTTGAACCAGCCCTACCCCCCACAAATTTGCCAAATGACCCCCAAGTTCCATTGAACAACTGTTATTATAAAGTTAATTAAGATTGACAAGCTTCAGAAACAAGAATGGATGTTTTTGGCATTAAAATGGGCACTGTAGGTGTTTTCCTGGCCTCCACTCACTGCCGACTATGCTTCCCCATTGACTTGCATTGGGTTTCGTGTTTCGGTCGATCCCCGACTTTTAGCGATAATCGGCCGACTGCACTCGACTCGACTCTGGACAAAGTCGGGTTTCACAAAACCCGACTCGATCTTAAAAAAATGAAAGTCGCTCAACCCTAGTCTGAACATGATGGAGGAAAACTGGACAAGGCTAATGAGATGAACAAGTATTTCAATAGGTTTAGCAGTACATGTGTACTGCCAACTGATAGTGGATGGGAATTGGGTGCAAATTCTGTAACATCGATATTGGAGGACGAGCAGACTAATTTTAGAGTATCCGAAAATGATGTGAGGAGGCAGTTTGTCACTTAACATTGGCAAAGCTGCAAGACCTGATGGACTCAGTCCACGTGTCCTTAAAGTGTGTGCAGACCAGCTGTGTACTGTCTTTAAACTCCTATTTAATGGAAGTCTACAAACACAGAGGGTACCTGTGTTATGGAAAACTTCCTGTCTGGTGCCGGTACCCAAGACTTCTTCTCCTGCAACCCTAGATGACTATCGTCCTGTAGTCTTAACATCTCACGCTATGAAGGCCTTGGAAAGATTAGTGCTTGCTCACTTAAGACCAAGGGTCAATGCTTTTATCAATCCCCTTAAGTTTGCTTACCGACATAGATTTGGGGTGGATGATGCTATTCTTTCTCTGTTACATAGTGTACATTCATTTCTGGAGATTGACGGAACCATGGTGCGAGCAATGTTCTTCGATTTCTCGAGTGCATTTAACTCCCTGCAGCCACTTTTACTACACAAAAAGATGACTGATATGAAGGTTGAGGAGGGGATGAGAAATTGGATAACTGACTACCTATTAGATCGGCCACAGTTTGTACAGATGGGAGCAGTTGTGTCAAGCAGATTATTGAGCAGTGTAGGTGCTTGCGCCCTTTCTTTTCACACTGTATACTTCAGACTTTCAGTATAAATCTGATCTTTGCCACCTTCAAAAATTTTCGGATGACTCCGTGGATGTGGGATGCATTAGGGGAGATCAGGGGGATGAGGAATACAGAAGGGTGGTGTCGAATTTCGTGGATTGGTGCAATGGTAACTATCTACAACTAAATGTTAAGAAAACTAAGGAGTTGGTGGACAACTATAGCAGGATAAAGATGGAATGCTTACCGATCACTATTGCTGGTCAGGAGGTAGAGCAGGTGGAGAGTTACAAATATTTGGGGGTACATTTGGATAGCAAACTGGACTGGAGATGCCACTCAGAGTTTGTCTACAAGAAGGGGATGAGCAGACTGTATTTCCTAAGGAAAGTGAGGTCTTTTAATGTGTGCAGCAAAATGTTAGAAATGTTCTACCAGTCTGTAGTGGCAAGTGCCATCTTTTTTGCAATCATATGCTGGGGTAGTAGTGTGCGGGCCTCTGATGCTAATAAGCTGAATAAGATTATCAAGAAGGCAAGTTCTGTTGTGGGCTGCAATCTGGACTCTTTTGAAGAGGTAGTGGAGAGAAGAACTCTGAAAAAGTGTATGGCAATTATGAACAATAATGCACATCCATTATAGGAGCTATTCATGAAACAGAAGAGCACCTTCAGTAACCGGCTAATACTTCTGAGGTGTAAGAAGGAAAAATATAGGAAATCGTTTGTGCCAACTGCTATGGGAATGTACAACAATAACATTAGGGTTAAATCATCAAGGTGAATGTCTACTTTATTTCTCTACATTTCAGTTCACTCGTTGTGTATGTCCTATTCTAATGTATAATGTATAATGTTCTTCTGTCAACTCCACTGTCATGTCAATTAAGTAATTCATTTATGATTTTTATGATTTAAGTTGTGCTGCTGTGATACCGTAATTTTCCATGGGATCAATAAAGTGTATCGTATCGTATATTCTCCTCTGAAACAACTGATTTAAATACAAGGCCATAGACCAGACATAAACTTTTTGAAAAATGTGTCCTTGTGTTGTATTTTTAGTTTTTAAAGTTTAGTAAGCTGGTTGAAGGAGGGGAATCAAAAATAGGAGAAACATAAGATAAGACTGGGGTATGAGAACATAAGCGTGCAATAGGAGACATAGAAGGCCATCAAAGGCATTTGTTGTAAACAATGAACTAAGGATTTTTCAAATATGTGCGATTCTAGAAAATTACATGTGATTCAGACACGTTGGTGTCACGGGGATACAAGGAGGGCGAGAGCTAATAACCCGGGCCCCTGCAATTTCCCTCAGACTAGGGAAACCCTGTCTGACCCTCTACCTGAAGTTTACACTGAAGGTGTGCATTTTCAGGCTTCCACCCTCACCCTGACTCCTGATTCAGCCCTAGACTGAACACCACCGCCCACCACCCTGGTCTGTAAGTGACAACAAAGTTGAATCTCGTGAAAAACAATGCCCAGCGAGCCTGCCTGGGAGACAGATGCTTGGCAGACTCCAAATACAGCAGATTCTTATGGTCGGTAATAACAGTGACCTGATGTACTGACCCCTCCAAGAAGTGTCGCCATTCCTCAAAGGCCAACTTAATAGCCAACAACTCCCTGTTGCCGATATCGTAGTTACGTTCAGCGGACAACAGTTTTTTTGAGAAATAGGCGCACAGACGCAAACCACTCAAGGGTGAGCCTTGAGATAGTACCGCCCCCACACCAACCTCAGACGCATCGACTTCCACGACAAAGGGTTTAGATACGTCTGGCTGCACAAGAATGGGGGCTGAAACAAAACTGTTCTTGAGAAATTCAAATGCGCGAACAGCAGCCTCAGGCCAAACGGAGAAATTGGTACCCTTTTTATTCATGTCAGTTAGCGGTTTAGCAATGATAGAAAAATCCTTGATAAATTTCCTATAGTAGTTAGAAAATCCAAGGAACCGCTGAAGTGCTTTCAGGTTATCAGGACGTTCCCAATGCAGCACCGCTGGCACCTTAGCGGCGTCCATTTTAAAACCAAAAGCAGACACAATATAACCCAAGAACGGCAACTCTTGAGCAAAAAATACACATTTCTCAAGTTTAGCATACAGCTTATTCTCTCTGAGAAGCTGTAACACCTGACTGACATGATCTAAATGAGCATCACGGTCGCAAGAATATATGAGGATGTCATCTAGGTACACGATAACGAATTTCCCCAAAACATGCGAGAACACATCATTGATGAAATGTTGGAACACTGCAGGTACGTTAGTTAGCCCAAAAGGCATCAACAAATTTTCAAAATGACCCTCAGGGGTATTAAAAGCCGTCTTCCACTCATCACCTTGATGGACTCTTATGAGGTTGCACGCCCCCCTGAGGTCAAGCTTGGAAAACCACTTAGCACCTGCCACCTGGTTGAACAAGTCAGGTATCAGTGGCATAGGGTTTGGATCACGAACCGTAATCTGGTTCAATTCCCTGAAATCCAAACACGGGCGTAATCCGCCATCTTTCTTCTTCACGACGAAGAACCCTGCTGTTTAAACCTGATAGAACAGTCATAGGAGCGGTGTGGCGGCAACTCTGAACAACCCTTCTCAGAGAACCCCCACTGGCATAATCCTGAAGTGACTCCGGAAAGCTTGAAGTCACAGCGGACACACATGTGGCCAGGCAATTCTCCTGACAGAAATCACTCCACTGGATTATGTCCTGAGTTTTCCAGTCAATCACTGGGTTGTGTGTAGACAACCATGAAAAACCCAGAACCAATTGTGCCGGAAGACTCTTGAGCACCTTACATGTGACCTGCTCGAAATGAAGAACCCCAATGTGGAGTTTAACCTCAGCCACGAACTCAGTAATCTCCCCCTGTGGAAGAGGAGCAGAATTGATGGTGACCACACGGATAGGATGAGGCAGTTTTTCAATCTTAAAACCAGCAGTGCGCGCAAACTCCTCATCAATGAGATTTGTGGCGGAACCACTATCCACAAAAATAGTGATTGGTATCTCTCTGCCAGCGACAACAACTTTGGCAGGGAGCATGCACTGAGAAATCATCATGGAGGATATACATAAGCTCAGATTGGACTCCTCCACACCCTCTGAGCTCAGAAGTTTTCCGCCGTTACGTTTTTCTTTAACAGCAGAGGACAGATATTAATAAAATGACCAGTTTTACCACAGAAAAAACAGGCTCCCTGCTTCCTGAGTACAGGGGTATGATTCTTAAAATGTGACACCCCTGCGATTAGCATAGATTCCGTGGGCTCACCTGTAGCAACCTCACGTGAACCTAAACCTTCACCCACAGGCGGCGTCTCATGATTCCCCTGACGCAAATGGCGATCAATGCGGACAACAAGACTCATAGCGGAATCTAGTGAAGCAGGAGTCTTGTACATCAGGAGGGCTTTTTTAACCCTATTAGAAACTCCATGAATAAAGTGACTCCGCAATGCTGGCTCATTCCACTGAGTGTCAACCGCCCAGCGGCGAAATTCAGAACAGTAATCCTCTGCAACACGCTCCCCCTGGCAAATAGTGCGTAACTTAAATTCTGCTAGAGCCATTCTGTCTGGATCGTCGTAAATGTGTCCTAGAGCAGAAAAGAAACCCTCCACTGAGTTAAATGCAGCAGAATCAGACGGCAACGAAAATGCCCATGCTTGGGGATCCCCGCTTAATAATGACAACACCAGGCCCACACGTTGAGCCTCATTACCAGAGGAGATCGGGCGCATACGGAAATACAGTTTGCAAGCTTCACGAAAAGAAACAAATTTACTGCGTTCCCCAGCAAATTTTTCAGGCAAAGGAAACTTGGGCTCATTAACTCCTCCTGTCGCTCCAGCCTGTATATTAGATACTGCTAGTCCCTGTTGCTGCACTGCTCCCCTCAACTCAGTGACCTGTAGGGACAGCGCCTCCAACTGGCGGGACATGGAAGTCATGGGATTTATGACAAAACACAGAAAAGAGAAAAAAAAAAAGGAACCCCTTTTTTTTTTTTTTTTGCTAGGCCGATTATAATGTCACGGGGATATAAGGAGGGCGAGAGCTAATAACCCGGGCCTCTGCAATTTCCCTCAGACTAGGGAAACCCTGTCTGACCCTCTACCTGAAGTTTACACTGAAGGTGTGCATGTTCAGGCCTCCACCCTCATCCTGACTCCTGATTCAGCCCTAGACTGAACACCACCGCCCACCACCCAGTGAATGCAATAGACCAATACCAACAGTTATAACAAACAAGGATAAAGGAAAATATACACCACGCCGCAGTCAATCAGGAATACACTATAAAGGTGCAGGGCAAAATAGATACAAATATAGGAAGGAGTAAATAAGACAAAGGAAAATACACCACCAGCAACGATTCTCCAACAACCAGCTCTCCACTCCGGACCGAGATAACTACGGATAAGACAGAAGCTATAATCGGCGACGCCCAAAGATCAGGAGAACCATTTAAAGGAAATGGGCATGGCCCAGCTTCCAATCCGAGAATCAGATAAATTAACCCCGGAGCAGCCAGACGAAAACTAGCCGACGCCAATGAGCAAACAATGGTCAAACGCGGAATTACCGCTGTCTGTCAGAGGACCTGGTCTGGACAGTGTCCGATATGACAGTTGGAAATTCATACAGGTCGTTAAAGTTATATTAATGTCCTTTAAAATAATATATTATGAATGTTGTGGAGAATAAATGATATAAAAATAAAATATACAAATATGAGAATATGTCAATACAAGTGTTGTTCATATATAAGAGATGAATAGTTCCAACTTTATAAAGATGGGGATTTCAAATACATTGTAAAGAATTGGCTTAGCTAGTGTTACAGATGGCGCAATAATCAATGCAAACATAAACAGCTGCGTGTATCTGGAATTCATCTAACAATTAGCCATTCCGCTTAGAGAGCGCAGAGCATATCTCACATAAAGACAGAACTAATTACTCTATTCTTGAACTTATTTCTGATAGATTAAACTAATCCAAACTCATCTATTGCAGTATTTACTATATACATATTTACTATACAGAAAGGCTAGCCTTTAGGGAACTTTCTAACGGCCACTAGAGTTGTCCAGCAACAATTTTAACTTTTCAGTAAAATTCAATAAAAATAAATTGCACATCACACTAACGAAAGTTCACAGTGTGAAATATCTTCTGACACTCCATTCGCAGGTCGGAGCCATATACATAATATTATATTGAACATCCATGTTTTAACGTAAGTTTTTATTATATCAATAGATCCAAGATTCTGTATTTCCTTTGTGAGATTGTGCTTACCACGTGTCTTGGGGGGGCACTCCCTTAGCACGGGATTCAAGCACACGGGCACGTTTTTTTCAATCAAAACTGTCTATATGGTTTATTATGGCACCATAAACCACAGAAATATGAACAATAAGCAGTCTTTGCATCAATCTTCACATTAACAGTATACGGCTTTGAAACGCGGTCACTAAACACACTGAACCTCTGTGTCCAGTTATCGTGGGTGACCGCACGCCATACAGTTGATTAATGTCCATGGAGCACAACAGGCACCAAACATATGACATTACGGTTGCAGCAACTAAACACGCTGGTCCTCCCTTGACCAGTTGCCGTGGGTTACCACACAGTTCATATCACAAGCACCAACAGTCTGTGGAGGTACCTTACGGGAGCTCCTGCTCTACCTGCTGACTCCTTGTCAGTCCTCTCTTCCAGGAAAGCTGCCCACGGGGATCACCAACTAGCCTGGGCGACACACGTTAGTTAGTCCAGACCCACTGAAGGTCGGTAGCTTCCCCAACACAGATTATCCAGGTCCACAGTTTCACTGAGTGCTGCTCAGGGATCAGGTCCTACTCCCAGGACCTCCTAACACCAGCATGTGCTTTTCAGCAAGCCTACTCCCAGGTCTTCCAACACAGGAACATGTGACCCACACCCTGGTCACATTATATACCCTTTAACCACTCCCTGGGTGGAAGTGTGGGTGTGTGTGGCTAGTTGGTCCCGCCCATCTCACATAACTAGCCCTGCCAACCTCCCATTACTATTATACAATAAATAACTATAGGACTACAGGTCCCAGAACACCACATCGCTTCAGGCTGGCAGCGCAGAGTCTTCTCCTCTGCGACACACGTATCGACCATTCACCACAATGCCGGACTTTGTCACATCATCACATCCATGCATGCAACTGCCATGCGCTCCCACAGCCTCAATACGCCTCCGTGCGTATACTGGGGAGACCATGCAGCGCTCCCTACCTGTTACAGGGGTCACTGCATCACACCTTATACATCTCTACTGCGGTTGTAGTAGAAGTTTTTCTATGACATGGTTCCAAATTTACGCCATTTGCATATATCCCGATTCATTAAGGTGTTTACATTAGAATACTGCAGTAAAATACCTTAATAAGTCGCAATATTTTTGCACAACCCACAATTACACACCAGTCTCAGCGAGCACAGCATTGCCAGGATATAGGAGGATGGGTCAGGGGTACATTTCTGGTAGTTGTGTTAATTAATTTCCCACAAACAAAAGTTCACAATAATCAATAGATCATGGAATAATAATAATTTCCACAATTGGATGTGATTAAATAAAATGTTCCTGTGCTGAGGTAATCTTATAAATGTGCCCCTGCTGTGTACTGTGTAATGGCTGTGTCTGACCATACAGGAACATGGTCTGATCATACCACAGCTCCTGGGTGGGGAAGGAAGCAAAGAAGAATATACAGACATTACAGGACAGGATCACAGCTGATTCTTTTTGTGAGGTAAAAAATTTCACAGCCTGTTTTTTAACAATGTTTTTACTCCAAAAAAAGAATCATTTGTGATCCCGTGCTGTAATGTCTGTACAATTTTTTCTCCCCCTTTGCCCAGGAGCTGTGGTATGATCAGACCATGTTCCTGTATGGTCAGACACAGCCGTTACACAGCCAGAGCACAGTTTTAAGATTATCTCAGCACAGGAATGTGATGTGGAAATATTATTATTCCAAGATGTATTGATTAAAATGAACTTTTGTTTGTGGGGAAATCACTTTAAGCGCCAAGGGAAAGATAAAGTGAAAATCCACAGATATCTCCTGATGAATAAATCAGTGGACTTTGAAATGCGTAGATATTAATAATTGCATACAATTTATTGAGTCTCCAGGACCATTGCAGTGAATTTTCATCAGCAGCACAGAGGAACCACTTCATCTTTCCCTTGGTTTTCTGGTTTTACTGGTGGATCCGCAGCAGCTGATAACCTTCAAGCTCTAATATTGCTGTGTAATGCACAACTGTAGCAGGTGAGCTTTTTTTTATTGGATTTACCATTGCTCACCATCAGCTATGACCCTATTATGCTTCTTTGCTTTCCAGTTTTCTCTTTACTAAATCTTTAAGTGGCCATTCGAGTGATGTCAGCACCAGCACTCACATGAAATTGTTTCAACATGTAAGCACTGCAGCCAATCTGTGGCTGCTAATAGGCCGCTGCACACTTTCGCTTGAATGAATTTTGGACTTTGAAGAAAAGTGTGAGCACTGCAGCAAATTAGCAGCCACTGATTGTTATGTCACGCAAGTGCTGCAGCCAATGTCACAACATCACTGGAGCGGCGGTGGTGCGGGAGGTGAGTGTCTGATATTTTCATTTTACACCAGTGAATGGGGCACGTAAACACTCCCTTGGGTGGTTCCATATTTGTGCCGGTAAATTAATGCTTAGTATTACAAAAACAGTGCCCTGATGATCATAATGTTATATCAGGAAAAAATCATCACAGAATGTTTGATCTTCAAAGTGAACCTGACACTTGATACATGCTGCTTAATCCGAGGACAGCATGTATCAGCCACTGACTGTATGATCTCGGCCATGTGTGTGTTACTCTGAAACATATTTAGAGAAAATCACACTTTTAATATCTTCTGGGGACCGAGCCTTGGGCAGACTTGATGGACAGATGGGTCCCTGGTGGCTTCTCCCCAAGTGCTGCCCTTGATTAGCAGGTCTCTACCTATGTGCACGTATAGGAAGAGACTTATCAGTCACTGTCAGTTGGGGAGAAGCCACCAGGGACCCACCTGTCCAACAAGTCTGCCCAAGGCTTGGTTCCCAGCAGCTATTAAAAGTATGTAAAACATTCATTGCTGAGATCGTACGGTGTGTGCCTGATACATGCCACGGACTGGGCTTCATGTATCAGGTTCTCTTTAAATGACACATTATGTTAACAAGACGACTTTCACTTTAAGTCACTGCATGTAGAGAAAAGCGCTACCTGAATATCGTTTTCTTGGGCTTTATTTAGGAACAATGGCACAGACGAATACACGGTTGTTCCATAATGAAAAGCTGGATTTGCTAAATCTTTATTCCGCCTAAGGAACATTTACTTAAAATATCTAAATCTTCCTGGCAATCAAAGTAATGAATGCAAATTCTATTTAAATCTCTCATCTGGACTATGTCCTTTTCTCTTCCTATTACCATGAATGAACAAAATTTAATTTTACTTTCCTATTATTAAAATTAAAAAAATGCACTGTATATTAAAGGTTTGTGCAGTCCGAATATTGGAAACATATATTAGTTTCACAAATCAGAAAATCTAGAAATATAGCATTTTATGTATTATATCTTATCCATTATCCCTACAGAAAATACTGAAACACTAAAACATGCCAGTCGGCATCTGACTTGCTATATTATCAAAATTCTGTAAATACTTTATATATTTAACATTTTTCTTTTTGAATTGCCTAATGAAAAAAATGTGACCTGATAGCTTAATGTTCATCACCTCATTACCTCTATTCTTTTGATTTGATGTGTTGTACTAAAGATCTCACTGAAGTCCCAAAAAGTTTGACAAAATTTTTAGTCCTGATTCTGTTAGACCCATGGAGATTTAAGCTGAGAACGAATATTCTTTTGTCAAGACAGTTGTGTAGCTTGAAGCTCATAGAAATCATACACATTATTTGCCTGTTTCATCTCCCCAAACCCAACTTTCTTACAACTGGCAATCACAGAATAATATGTCTCACACATGCTACTGAGGTTTCAAGTAAACTTATGCAACTTTTAATTAAATATGACAATAAAACTTTGTTAGCGAGACAACAACTGGAGACACGTACCAAATTATCATAGGATTATGCTGAGAATAATGAATACTAAAGACTGTGTAGTAAAATTATGGATGACATTACATCCTTGTAAGATTCAATTATGTCAATAAAACAAAAATTAGAAGGGACTTATATAATTAGTTTAGTAATCAAGTCTCCGGACCCCAACATAGTAAATATAAGTTATTAAAAAAAATCCTTAAACTCACATTACCACTTACCTCTCCAGCCCCTTCTCTCCTTATTGTCACCCATCCGATCCTCGTTGTATCTTCTGATCACCGAGTGCTGAAATCCAAAAGCGTACAAAGGGTCATAACATCATGACCTGCACTGTGACCTTGCATGCTTATGCAGGACCCTTTTTTAACTCACCAGAGCTGCAAGTCTCTACCTAGCATGAGTGTCCCATGGATTCCAGCGGAAATCATGAGTATGAGGAGGAGACTCTGGGTGGGGAATAGAGCTGGAGTGATAGATGCTCTAGCTCTTCAGTTTGGGGGGTTAAATCCTCCTGACGGACTGCCTTTAAATTGCTCTGAAGATCAAAATAAAATCAAAAAGTTATAGCTCTCAGAAAATTATGACACAATAAAATGGTTGTAAAAGATTTTCTTCTCAAAAGTAGCAAAATTGTTATGATCCCAGTGGCTTAGGATCACAAATCTAACCAGCTAAGTCAGAGAAAATAGGACAAGCTCTGGGGATGTGGTAACTGGACTGACCGCAAAACCTGATCCTAACCAAACACACTAAAGGTAGCCGTGGAACGTTTCCTGAAATCCTAGACGTCTCTTCACGGCCTGAGAAACTGACTACCCCTAGAGATAAAGTAAGACCTCACTTGCCTCAGAGAAATAACCCCAAAGATATAGAACAGCCCCCCACAAATAATAACGGTGAGTTAAGAGGAAAAGACAAACGCAGAGATGAAACAGGTTAAGCAAATGAGGCCCGCTAACACTAGATAGCAGATAATAGCAAGGGATCTGTGCGGTCAGTAAAAAACCCTATACAAAAATATCCACGCAGAGAATGCGAGAACCCCCACACCAACTAACGATGTGGGGGGAGCAACTCAGCACCCCAGAGCTACCAGCAAGCAGAGAAATCACATATTAGCAAGCTGGACAAAACTCATAATATTCTAGGAAACATATTGAACATAGATGAGCAAGAATAAGCAAACAGAACTTAGCTTCTCATGGAGAGACTGATTACGTTGTATTCAGTGCTATTCTGATTGCTCCTGTCTACATCCGTAATCAGTCTCTCCATGAGAAGCTAAGTTCTGTTTGCTTATTCTTGCTCATCTATGTTCAATATGTTTCCTAGAATATTATGAGTTTTGTCCAGCTTGCTAATATGTGATTTCTCTGCTTGCTGGTAGCTCTGGGATGCT
The DNA here is from genome assembly GCF_051348905.1 of Ranitomeya variabilis. Classification (NCBI taxonomy): domain Eukaryota; kingdom Metazoa; phylum Chordata; class Amphibia; order Anura; family Dendrobatidae; genus Ranitomeya; species Ranitomeya variabilis. Next base: position 1,013,207,908 of record NC_135232.1, on the reverse strand, counting down.
GAGTTGCTCCCCCCACATCGTTAGTTGGTGTGGGGGTTCTCGCATTCTCTGCGTGGATATTTTTGTATAGGGTTTTTTACTGACCGCACAGATCCCTTGCTATTATCTGCTATCTAGTGTTAGCGGGCCTCATTTGCTTAACCTGTTTCATCTCTGCGTTTGTCTTTTCCTCTTAACTCACCGTTATTATTTGTGGGGGGCTGTTCTATATCTTTGGGGTTATTTCTCTGAGGCAAGTGAGGTCTTACTTTATCTCTAGGGGTAGTCAGTTTCTCAGGCCGTGAAGAGACGTCTAGGATTTCAGGAAACGTTCCACGGCTACCTTTAGTGTGTTTGGTTAGGATCAGGTTTTGCGGTCAGTCCAGTTACCACATCCCCAGAGCTTGTCCTATTTTCTCTGACTTAGCTGGTTAGATTTGTGATCCTAAGCCACTGGGATCATAACACAAAATATAAAAAGAAAACCTTCATCTACAGAAAAATTAAAAAAAATAGGTCTAAGAATAACTTCTATGCAAAATAGTGAATCACAAAAATTACAATGATTTGGGATCATATTATACTGACCTACAGAATAAAGATGACATGTCAATTATCCAGAATGGGGAACAGTATAAAAATAGTTTTTTGTTGATTATATTTCCCAAAAAGTATAATGAAAAATTATCAAAAAGTCATATGTAACACACAATAATACCACTCTAAGGTAATATCGTCATGAAATAAATCAGCTCTCGCACATCTCTGTTGACTGAAAAGTGTTAAACGTATTGCCTCACAAAATAGCAAAACAAAAAATTGAAGCTGTATTTTTTGTACAAAGGTATTAAAACACAAATAAAGTGACAAAACTTTGGTATCGCAATAGTCATTCTGACCCGCAAAATAAAGATATCTTTTCATTTGTGCAGCATGGGAAATTATGTAAAATTTGAAATAAAAGAAAAAATGGCAGAATTTATGTTTTCTTTCAATTGCTTCCCAAAAGAGTTAAAAGATTGGTAAATAAGATATATGTAACCCAAAATGGGGTCACTGATAAATACATTTCATCTTGCAAAAATCAAGCCCTCATGGTTACGTCAATAGAAAAATGAAACTGTTTTCTGAATACAACAGTGAAAAAAAGACTTTGCCCTGATGGCTCAGATTAAGTCTGCCCTGAAGGTGTTAATGATATTAAAGCAGTTGTCCAAAACCTAACTGAATTCAATATGATTTTTGATTTAATGTAAAAAATAAAGCAATTTCTATTATACTTTAATTTAAAAAAATCTCCACCCATCCATCTCTACTCTAACTCCCTATCTGTGTTATTTTTTTTACTTGTGAAGACATTTCATGTGAGTCTCCCAGCATGCACTTGGAATTCTCAAATGAGATGTCATCAGTGGGCTGGTGCTGCAGTCTCTGCTACAGCTGTTGTCCTCACCCTGACAAGCATCATCATCAGGGACAACCCCTTAAGGGGCTGGGCTAGTCTCTGCTATACTGACCATGTGCCGGTTGTCAATACCGATGCCTGCTCAGTATGCTGTCCCTGCTCTCATGTGTTCATTGCGCTCCCTCACCAGCTTTAACCCCTTCATGACCCAGCCTATTTTGACCTTAATGACCTGGCCGTTTTTTGCAATTCTGGCCAGTGTCCCTTTATGAGGTAATAACTCAGGAATGCTTCAACGGATCCTAGCGGTTCTGAGATCGTTTTTCGTGACATATTGGGCTTCATGTTAGTGGTAAATTTAGGTCGATAATTTCTGAGTTTATTTGTGAAAAAAACGGAAATTTGGAGAAAATTTTGAAAATGTAGCAGTTTTCACATTTTGAATTTTTATTCTGTTAAACCAGAGAGTTATGTGACACAAAATAGTTAATAAATAACATTTCCCACATGTCTACTTTACATCAGCACAATTTTGGAAACAAATTTTTTTTTTGCTACGAAGTTATAAGGGTTAAAATTTGGCCAGTGATTTCTCATTTTTACAACAAAATTTACAAAACCATTTTTTTTAGGGACCACCTCACATTTGAAGTCAGTTTGAGGGTTCTATATGGCTGAAAATACCCAAAAGTGACACCATTCTAAAAACTGCACCCCTCAAGGTGCTCAAAACCACATTCAAGAAGTTTATTAACCCTTCAGGTGTTTCACAGCAGCAGAAGCAACATGGAAGGAAAAAATGAACATTTAACTTTTTAGTCACAAAAATGAACTTTTAGCAACAATTTTTTATTTTCCCAAGGGTAAAAAGAGAAACTGTACCACGAACGTTGTTGTCCAATTTGTCCTGAGTACGATGATACCTCATATGTGGGGGTAAACCACTGTTTGGGTGCACGGCAGGGCTCAGAAGGGAAGGAGCGCCATTTGACTTTTTGAATGAAAAATTGGCTCCAATCTTTAGCGGACACCATGTCGCGTTTGGAGAGCCCCCGTGTTGTGAACTGTGTTTCTTGGCTCCCTCTGGTGGTCACTAACGGTATTGTGTTAGGCATGTCTTGTTGTAGGCCTGAGCTCCAGCTGTGTCGTTAAGCAGCGGGTGTTCCCTATTTAAGTCTCCTCTGGACTCAGTCTCTTGCCTGCCATTGGGGCTCCTGTCAGTGTGGTCTCTCCTTCAGGTATTATGATCTACTTTTTACTTACCATTTTCTTTTCGGCCCGGTTGGTGCATGTTTAGGTGATATACACTTCTGCACTTACGCACTTTAACTTTCATTACACTCCAGTGGCTGAATTACTCTCTCTATGTGCTGGATATAGCAATACACTATATACGCTTTGTATTAATGAGTTCATAATATGTACCTTTCCTGTTGGACCCACACTGCCTTGATTTTGGTGATTTTTGTCTTACCTTGGTTTTCCCTATTGTGATGTTCAATGTTATCTTTTTAATGGTTATTAAATAAAATACTATTTAATTTTATTTGGTTCCTTTGGTGCTTTCCTTGTTAGGCTTTCATCTTGCCTGGCATCATTGTATCCAGACCTATATGGTCTCCTCCGGATTCCTTTCAGTCTGTCTCATGCAAGAAAAGCTAAGTCTGTTTTGAACAATTTGGATCGTTTGCATTTTTCAGTGTTTTTGTCCAGCTTGCTTATATTTGATTTTCTGGCTCGCTGGAAGCTCTAAGGGTGCTGATGTTCTCCCCCCGCACCGTCAGTCGGTGTGGGCGTTCTTGAATGTTCAGCGTGGATGTTTTTGTAGGGTTTTCTGCTGACCGCATAGTCCACTATCTATTTTCTGCCTATCTAGACTAGTGGGCCTCACTTTGCTGAAATCTAGTTCATCTCTACGTTTGTGTTTTCTTCTTGCCTCACCGTTATTATTTGTTGGGGGCTTTCTATATCTTTGGGGTTCAATTTCTCTGGAGGCAAGTGAGGTCTTATTTTCCCTCTAGGGGTAGACAGTAGTGTTGAGCATTCCGATACCGCAAGTATCGGGTATCGGCCGATACTTGCGGTATCGGAATTCCGATACCGGGATTCCGATACTTGCCGCGTATCGGATACCGGAATCGGAAGTTCCCAGATTCAAAATGCACAAATTCAGCCAATGAGAATGATTCCAAGTGTGGGCACATCCTGTTTAGCATGGAGGGCATGAAACTACTGGCAAGGCTGTGATTGGCTGCTGAAATGATGTCATGATGCAGTTTAAAAGTCGCTGGCGCCATTTTGCGATCACTCTGCTGTGAATTCAGTTAGTGACAGGACGCTGTTTGCTGACTGAGGGCCAGTTTAGAGATAGCGATTTGCTTCTTTGTGCTTTCCAAAGGCTAATTTAGCAACCGCTGTGTTCACCTACTATTCACCTTGCTTTTGCCTTGTAGCGCTGTTTTCACAGCGATCTGCAAGGTCTGTGTGTGTGTGTGTGTGTGTGAGTGCAGCCCACTCTCTAGTCTGAGTGCAGCCACATAGGCCATCCATATCTGGTTGTATTCAGTTCAGGGAGGGTGGTTCATTGCCTCATACTGTTCTTTTTTTTTTTTTTTTCCAAGTAGTGTAGTCTGCTGCTAATTTATTCAAAAAAATCCTATTAGTGTCTTTCCACCCGTCTCCAGCTAATTTGTGGAAAAACACTACATAGGATAACGTAGAGGAGGGTTTTTGGGCCTTGCAGCGCCGTTTACGGCTGTCTGCACGGTCTCCATGTGACTGCAGCTCACCCTGTAGTCTGTGAGCAGCCATAGCCTGGTTGTCTCAAGCTCAGGGTTCTTCACTGCGTCATACCGCCAAATCAATTTTCATTTTGTTTTAACTAGTGCAGGCTGCTGCACATTTTTTCAAAAAATTCCTATTAGTGTCTTTCCACCCGTCTCCAGCTAATTTGTGGAAAAACACTACATAGGATAACATAGAGGAGGGTTTTTGGGCCTTGCAGCGCCGTTTACGGCTGTCTGCACGGTCTCCGTGTGACTGCAGCTCGCCCTGTAGTCTGTGAGCAGCCATAGCCTGGTTGTCTCCAGCTCAGGGTTCTTCACTGCGTCATACCGCCAAATCAATTTTCATTTTGTTTTAAGTAGTGCAGGCTGCTGCACATTTTTTCAAAAAATTCCTATTAGTGTCTTTCCACCCGTCTCCAGCTAACTTGTGGAAAAACACTACATAGGATAACGTAGAGGAGGGTTTTTGGGCCTTGCAGCGCCGTTTACGGCTGTCTGCACGGTCTCGGTGTGACTGCAGCTCTATCTGTTGTCAGTTCAGCCTCCAAAAAATAAATAAATAATAAAGTTCACCAAACACACCAGTTACACCACTTTACATTTGTGTAGGCCACATTAGCTCATATTAAAGTCTAGTCCACACTTTAGAAAATTAGTGTTTCTTATACCTGTTGGGAGGAGTTGTTCAGGAATAAGCACACAAAGCCGTTAGTACTTTTCTGCTTATCTTTATCAGTCAACCAAGATGAAGAAGGCAGTGAGTAAGGCACGTGGGCGTGGGCGTGGGCGCGGAGCAGGGAGGGGACGTGGGGATTCTGTGCCTGCTGCGGGCACCGGTGAATCATCAGCACCCACTTTCACCAGGCAACAGTCATTCATGCGCAGCTTTGTGTCAGAGCGCCGTACACCGCTGCTGCGTGAAGAACAAATTGAAGTCGTTGTCGGATGGATGGCAGCTAATGCATCAACTTCAATTAGTGCCACATCCTCTCAGACACAGAGCACTGGAGAGCAGCCATCTGTCTCTTCACCACCTGCCAAATTGCCCAGGCAGACAGAGAGCCCAGGACAGGAGCCGTCTCTACTTCTGTTCTCTGAATCTCTTGGCTTGGAAACAGGGGGCCAGCCAAGCAGCATTGGAGAAATGGAAGAAGAGGCAGGGTGCAGTGATGCCCAACAGCTTTTTCTCTCTTCCTCTGAAGAGGCGGGTGGGCCAGTGGCTCCGGTCACCACATCGCAGGCCGCATCAGCTGATGATGACACTCAGGTGCCACTTACTGGTGCATGCTCTGCTGCTGAGACTACCCAGGAGGAGCAGTTGGGGGCAGAGGGTAGTGTAGATGATGAGGTCCTTGACCCATCTTGGCGTGAGGGACAGGAAGGTGGTGGGAGCAGCTCTGAGGAAGAGATTCCCCGTACGGCCCAAAGAGGGAGAGGGAGGGGGAAGACTGCGGATCCTGCAGCCTCCGCTTTGGCACCCGTTAGGAGCATGTCTCTTCCAAAAGCCAAAAAGGGCGCTCCCAAGACTTGCAGTGCCTGGTCCTTTTTTGACACAGTTGCAGATGACATTTGCTATGTCAGATGCAAGGTGTGTCATCAAAAAGTCAAAAGAGGGAAAAATGTCAGCAACCTCAATACCTCCAACATGTGGAAACATGTGTGCACCAGGCACCCGGCGGAGTTAGAAAAACACACTGAAGAGCTAGGCCAACCAACAGCGGCAGCTACCACCTCTTCAGCTCGTGTTGCCTTTTCCTCCAGCTCACACGCAGCTGGTTCGGCTTCCTCCCAGGATCGCCGTGGAAGAACCTCTGGCCCTGTTGTCCAGAGACCCGCTGTAATTCCACCCGCAGCACCACTTTCCCAGTCATCCACACACTCCCAGCCCAGTCTACAGCCATCGGTAGTACAGGCATGGGAGAAAAGGCGGCCTTTCTCGTCAAACCACCCACGAGCACAGGCTCTGACTGCAGGCATTGCCAAACTTCTGTCACTGGAAATGCTGTCATTCAGGCTGGTGGAGACTGACAGCTTCCGTGACTTGATGTCATTGGCAGTCCCACAGTACAATGTGCCCAGCCGCTTTTATTTCAGCAGGCAAGCCGTCCCTGCCCTGCACAAGCATGTGGAGGGACACATAAAACACGCGCTACTGAACGCCGTCAGTAGCAAGGTCCACCTCACCACCGATGCGTGGACCAGTCAACATGGACAGGGGCGATACCTTTCCCTCACTGCCCATTGGGTTAATGTCGTTGAGCCGGGTACAGACCGTGCGAGTGGCGCAGGACGTGTCCTGCCCACTCCAAGGATTGCAGGAATCCATTCTGTATGCATTGACTCCTCCTCTTACACCAGTTCCTCAGAATCATCGCTGCAGGAGCCGTCACAGTCCACCTCCACATGGACCCGTGATGAAGGTGTACCTGTTACGACCGACATGAGCACAGCCGTGGCCAAACGTCAACAGGCCGTCTTGAAATTAATTTTTGGGGGGAATCGTAGCCACACAGCGCAGGAGCTCTGGAATGCCATCAAGCAGGAGAGCGATGTGTGGTTTGTGCCAGCGAATCTCCAGCCAGGCATGGTAGTGTGTGATAATGGCCGAAATCTGGTGGCAGCTCTGGGCCTCGGCAACCTCACTCACATCCCATGTCTGGCACATGTGCTCAATTTGGTCGTGCAGAGCTTTTTGAGGGACTATCCGGATCTTGATGCACTGCTGCACAAGGTCCGCCTAGAGTGTGCTCACTTGCGGCGTTCCAGCATGGCAAAAGCGCACATTGCGGCTCTGCAGCGCCGACACCGCCTGCCGGAACATCGCATCATATGTGACCTACCTACCAGGTGGAATTCCACGTTACATATGTTGGAGCGGTTGTGTGAGCAGCAGCAAGCTGTAATGGAGTACCAGCTGCTTCAGGCGCAAAGAAGTCGCACTCAGCGCCGTACAGACTTCACAACCACAGAGTGGGCCACTATGAATGACGTCTGCCAGGTTTTGCGTCCCTTTGATTATTCCACGCGGATGGCGAGTGCAGATGATGCACTAGTCAGCATTACTGTCCCCCTTATCTGCCTGCTTGAAAAATCACTGCAAGCGTTAAGGGATGATGTTGTGGAAGAGGTGGAGGATGAGGATTCACCATTTCCATCATCTTCTGGACAGTCAGCGCCACGTGGTTCCTCACAAACGCGTAGGCAGGGGACAGTTTGTGAGGAGGATGAGGAGGAGTCAATGGAGGAGGAAGACATCCGTCCAGAGGAGGGAGTTACACAATTGTCCAGTACTCAGTGTGTACAGCGAGGGTGGGGTGATGACGAGCGGGCAGAGATCACGCCTCCAGCAGGGGACAGCGTTTCTTGGGCAGTTGGCAGTCTGCAGCACATGGTGGATTACATGCTGCAGTGCCTGAGAAACGACCGCCGCATCGCCCACATTCTCAACATGTCTGATTATTGGGTGTTCACCCTCCTCGATCCTCGCTACCGGGACAACGTAGAAAGCCTCATCACACCGTTGAACCGGGAGCGAAAAATGCGGGAGTACCAAGACACACTGGTCAATTCCATCATCTTCTCCATTCCAACTGAGAGAAGTGCTGCTAGTGCATTCCAAAGCAGCTCAGTGCGTCCAGGCAGTGGTGGAGGCTCTGCACAAAGAGGGAGCAGAAGCAGTGCCTCTGCCCAAGGCAAGACCAGTATGGCCCAACTGTGGCACAGTTTTCTGTGCCCCCCACAGAAGTCTACACCATCACAGACGGCTCCAGTCAGCAGGAGGCAACGGTTCCGTCAGATGGTGACAGACTACATGACTTGCCCTCTTGCTGTACTCCCAGACGGCTCTTCCCCTTTCAAGTTTTGGGTCTCAAAGCTGGATACATGGCCAGAGCTAAGCCAGTATGCATTGGAGGTGCTGTCTTGCCCTGCGGCCAGTGTATTATCGGAACGCATCTTTAGTGCTGCAGGTGGTGTACTAACTGACCGTCGCATGCGACTATCCTCCGATAACGTTGACCGGCTTACTTTCCTGAAAATGAACAAGGCCTGGATCTCGCAGGAATTTGCCACTCCTCCTCCTGATTAAATAATTAGGTGACTGTCTACAGTATCCAGGTCTCCTGTTGTGTTCATCTTTCTACCACCTGAACTTAAATTCCTGGGCTCCAACACCGCCACTTGAGGCTCAGAAGTGCTGTCTGCACAGTCAAAACATACGACCCAGTGTTATTGGGTTTCAGTAACGTCAGCTGATCCCCAGCTGTGTAGCCGGCAATGTGTCCTGCGACCGCCACGCTGACACAACAACTGAAATGTAAGGGAATCTGTCCCCCCCCCAAGGCGTTTGTTACTGAAAGAGCAACCTTGTGCAGCAGTAATGCTGCACAAGGAAAAGGTAGCTATTTTTGTTTAGCTCCTTGCAGACGCAGAACTTAACACTTATAAAATGTGTCCACTGATACCGTAAAACCGTCCCGGAGGTGGTACTTTCCTTCGTAATATGACGCAGCACAGCCGTCATTCCTACCCCCCCGGCGTCGTGCCCCGGCTCCTCAGCGTTGTTTGATTCCGTCCCGGAGCCTGCGCTGTTATGTTATTCCGTGGCCAGGCACACTTAGTGCTGCCCGTCTTCTGGCATCATTTGGTGTCAGGCTGGCTGCGCCTGTGCGGCCGCGCTGGCCAAGAGCCCGCCTCGCAGTGTCTTCTGATTTAATCCCACTGGGGGCCTGGGATCCATGGACATGCGTAGTGCATATCTGAACCTCCACCTCTCACTCATCTCCCTATGGCTTCTTCAGACTGTTCGGTGTCAGCTGGTCCCTAATAGCATGCCACGGCCGTGACACCGCACAGTCTTAAGAAGCCGTAGGGAGGGGAGTGAGAGGCGAGGATATGCACTGCGCATGGCCATGGATCCCAGGCCCCCAGTGGGATTAAATCAGAAGACACTGCGAGGCGGGCTCTCGGCCAGCGCGGCCGCACAGGCGCAGCCAGCCTGACACCAAATGATGTCAGAAGATGGGCAGCGCTAAGTGTGCCTGGCCACGGGATAACATAACAGCGCAGGCTCCGGGACGGAATCAAACAACGCTGAGGAGCCGGGGCACGGCGCCGGGGGGGTAGGAATGACGGCTGTGCTGCGTCATATTACAAAGGAAAGTCCCACCTCCGGGACGGTTTCACGGTTTCAGGGGACACATTTTATAAGTGTTTAGTTCTGTGTTTGCAAGGAGCATGATGAAAAGAGCCACCTTTTCCTTTTGCATCTTTTGTGCTGCACAAGCTGGCTCTTTCAGCTACAAACGCCTTGGGGGGGGTTAAAGGTTCCCTTTCGACTTTCTCAGGCTTCGGCCTACATTGTGTTCCTCTGCTTTTCCACCTGTCCCTGGGCTCCAACACCACTAGTTGCCGTCCAGAAGTGCTGTCCGCACAGTCCCAACAGTCGCTCCTCTGTTATTGGGGTTCAGTAACGTCAGCTGTTCCCCTGCTGTGTGTGTGGCAATCCCTCCTACCTCCTCCACCTCCTCCTCCTCCACCTGTCCCTGGGCTCCAACACCGCTAGTTGCCGTCCAGAAGTGCTGTACGCACAGTCAACAGTCCCTCCTCTGTTATTGGGGTTCAGTAACGTCAGCTGTTCCCCAGCTGTGTGTGTGGCAATCCCTCCTACCTCCTCCACCTCCTCCTCCTCCACCTGTCCCTGGGCTCCAACACCGCTAGTTGCCGTCCAGTAGTGCTGTACGCACAGTCAACAGTCCCTCCTCTGTTATTGGGGTTCAGTAACGTCAGCTGTTCCCCAGCTGTGTGTGTGGCAATCCCTCCTACCTCCTCCACCTCCTCCTCCTCCACCTGTCCCTGGGCTCCAACACCGCTAGTTGCCGTCCAGTAGTACTGTACGCACAGTCAACAGTCCCTCCTCTGTTATTGGGGTTCAGTAACATCAGCTGTTCCCCAGCTGTGTGTGTGGCAATCCCTCCTACCTCCTCCACCTCCTCCTCCTCCACCTGTCCCTGGGCTCCAACACCGCTAGTTGCCATCCAGAAGTGCTGTACGCACAGTCAACAGTCCCTCCTCTGTTATTGGGGTTCAGTAACGTCAGCTGTTCCCCAGCTGTGTGTGTGGCAATCCCTCCTACCTCCTCCACCTCCTCCTCCTCCACCTGTCCCTGGGCTCCAACACCGCTAGTTGCCGTCCAGAAGTGCTGTACGCACAGTCAACAGTCCCTCCTCTGTTATTGGGGTTCAGTAACGTCAGCTGTTCCCCAGCTGTGTGTGGCAATCCCTCCTACCTCCTCCACCTCCTCCTCCTCCACCTGTCCCTGGGCTCCAACACCGCTAGTTGCTGTCCAGTAGTGCTGTACGCACAGTCAACAGTCCCTCCTCTGTTATTGGGGTTCAGTAACGTCAGCTGTTCCCCAGCTGTGTGTGTGGCAATCCCTCCTACCTCCTCCACCTCCTCCTCCTCCACCTGTCCCTGGGCTCCAACACTGCTAGTTGCCGTCCAGAAGTGCTGTACGCACAGTCAACAGTCCCTCCTCTGTTATTGGGGTTCAGTAACGTCAGCTGTTCCCCTGCTGTGTGTGTGGCAATCCCTCCTACCTCCTCCACCTCCTCCTCCTCCACCTGTCCCTGGGCTCCAACACCGCTAGTTGCCGTCCAGTAGTGCTGTACGCACAGTCAACAGTCCCTCCTCTGTTATTGGGGTTCAGTAACGTCAGCTGTTCCCCTGCTGTGTGTGTGGCAATCCCTCCTACCTCCTCCACCTCCTCCTCCTCCACCTGTCCCTGGGCTCCAACACCGCTAGTTGCCGTCCAGTAGTGCTGTACGCACAGTCAACAGTCCCTCCTCTGTTATTGGGGTTCAGTAACGTCAGCTGTTCCCCTGCTGTGTGTGTGGCAATCCCTCCTACCTCCTCCACCTCCTCCTCCTCCACCTGTCCCTGGGCTCCAACACTGCTAGTTGCCGTCCAGAAGTGCTGTACGCACAGTCAACAGTCCCTCCTCTGTTATTGGGGTTCAGTAACGTCAGCTGTTCCCCTGCTGTGTGTGTGGCAATCCCTCCTACCTCCTCCACCTCCTCCTCCTCCACCTGTCCCTGGGCTCCAACACCGCTAGTTGCCGTCCAGTAGTGCTGTACGCACAGTCAACAGTCCCTCCTCTGTTATTGGGGTTCAGTAACGTCAGCTGTTCCCCTGCTGTGTGTGTGGCAATCCCTCCTACCTCCTCCACCTCCTCCTCCTCCACCTGTCCCTGGGCTCCAACACCGCTAGTTGCTGTCCAGTAGTGCTGTACGCACAGTCAACAGTCCCTCCTCTGTTATTGGGGTTCAGTAACGTCAGCTGTTCCCCAGCTGTGTGTGTGGCAATCCCTCCTACCTCCTCCACCTCCTCCTACTCCACCTGTCCCTGGGCTCCAACACCACTAGTTGCCGTCCAGTAGTGCTGTACGCACAGTCAACAGTCCCTCCTCTGTTATTGGGGTTCAGTAACGTCAGCTGTTCCCCTGCTGTGTGTGTGGCAATCCCTCCTACCTCCTCCACCTCCTCTTCCTCCACCTGTCCCTGGGCTCCAACACCGCTAGTTGCCGTCCAGAAGTGCTGTACGCACAGAGCCAAACACCTCGCCAATGTGTTAGTGGGGTTCAGCACCGCCAGCTGTTCCCCTGCTGTGTATACGGCAACGTGTACTGCGACCGCCACGCAGGCACAACAAGTTAAATTTAAGGGAACCTGTCCCCCCCCCCAGGCGTTTGTTACTGAAGGAGCCACCTTGTGCAGCAGTAATGATGCAAAGGGAAAAAGTGCCTCTTTTCGTGGTGCTCCTTGCACATGCTGAACCTAACACTTATGAAATGTGTCCCCACACACCGTTAAACCGTCCGGTAGGTGGAACTTTCCTTTGTCGTGTGACGCAGCACAGCCATCATTTTTACCCCCTTGGCGCCGTGCGCCGCCTCCTCAGCGTTGTTTGAATCTGTCCCGGAGCCTGCGCTGTTAGGTTAGCCCTTGGCCATGCACACATGTTGCGCTGCCCGTCTTCTGACATCATTTGGTGTCAGGCTGGCTGCGCCTGTGCGGGTGCGCTGGACGAGATCCCGCCTCGCAGTGTCGTCTAATGTAATCCCACCGCGGGCCTGGGATCCGTGGCCATGCGCAGTGCATATCCTCGCCTCTCACTCCCCTCCCTACGGCTTCTTCAGACTGTGCGGTGTCAGCTGATCCCTAATAGCATGCCACGGCCGTGACACCGCACAGTCTGAAGAAGCCGTAGGGAGGGGAGTGAGAGGCAAGGATATGCACTGCGCATGGCCACGGATCCCAGGCCCGCGGTGGGATTACATTAGACGACACTGCGAGGCGGGATCTCGGCCAGCGCACCCGCACAGGCGCAGCCAGCCTGACACCAAATGATGTCAGAAGACGGGCAGCGCAACATGTGTGCATGGCCAAGGGCTAACCTAACAGCGCAGGCTCCGGGACAGATTCAAACAACGCTGAGGAGGCGGCGCACGGCGCCAAGGGGGTAAAAATGATGGCTGTGCTGCGTCACACGACAAAGGAAAGTTCCACCTACCGGACGGTTTACCGGTGTGTGGGGACACATTTCATAAGTGTTAGGTTCAGCATGTGCAAGGACCATAATTAAAAGAGCTAAGTTTACCTTTTCCAGCATTAGTGCTGTACACAATGGCTCTTTCAGCTACAAACGCCTGGGGGGGGTTAAAGGTTTCCTTTCAACTTGCTCCAGTGCAGGCTTCGGCCTACACTCCGCTCCCCCTGCTCCTCCTGCTGACCCTGGGCTCTAACACCGCCAGTTTTGGCCCAGATGTGCTAGCTGCACAGAGAAAAACACCAGCCAATGTGTCAGTGGGGTTCAGCACCGCCAGCTGTTCCCCTGCTGTGTAGCCGGCAACATGTCCTGCGACCGCCACACAGACACAAGAACTGAAATTGAAGGGAACCTGTCCCCCCTCCCCCAGGTGTTTCTATGTTTTACAGCCACCTTGTACAGCAGTAATGCTGCATGTGTGCAAGGTGGCTCAGAAACTTATTCTCCTTGCACTCGTGGAACTGAACACGTCTAAAATGTGTCCTCTGTGACCATTAAAACGTCCCTCAGGTGTGATTTTCCTTTGTATTGACACGCAACAAGCTCCTTGGTAACGCTGCCCGTCTTCTGGCATCATTGTTTGGCTGGGTGCGCCTCTGCGGCCGCCTTGCCCCACACAACGCCCCTCGGTGTCTTATTTATTTTGACTGCGAGGGTGTGATTGACGGGCATGAACGGTGCATTTCTTCACCTGTCCCTCATCTCCTTCCGCCTTCTTCGGACTGTGCGGCTTCATGGCCGTGGCATGCGATAAGGGATCAGCTGACGCCGCATAGTCTGAAGCAGGTGTAAGGACCCGAGTGTGAGAGGCGAACATATGTGCTGCGCCAGGCCATTAATCCCAGCCCCGCAGTGTTTTAACTATGTCAAGACACTGCGGGGCTGGTGTTATGGTTTCCAATGGCAAGGAAAGATCAGAAGCATAGAATAAACGGACAAGCTCTCGGGTGATGGAAACTAGAGCTGACCGCGATGCTAAACCTACACACCACACTAGAAGTAGCCAGGGGGCATTCCTGCGTTGTCTCTAGATGCCGCGCGCCAGCTGGAGAACTAACTACCCCTGGTAGAAGAAAACACAGTCCTGGCTTGCCTCCAGAGAATGTCCCCACAGGAGATAGCAGCCCCCCACATATAATAACGGTGAGAGCAGATGAAAAGACACACGTAGTATGAAAGCAGATTTAGCACAGAGAGGCCCGCTAACTAAATAGCAGAAAGATACAACAGAGGACTTCGCGGTCAGCTGCAAAACCCTTCAAAACACCATCCTGAAATTTCCTTAACTCATGTGACAACTCATGCCACTGGAGTGGTAATTTCAGCCCAACAAGAGCTTCCAGCTGCAGAGATTCACATAAGTGCAAACTGGACAAAACATACAAAAATAGACTAAAGGACTAAAGTGTCCAACTTAGCTGAGCAGAAAACTGGGAGCAGGAACATGCAACAGAATCACTCTGGATACATTGATGGCCAGCATTAGAATGACTGAGGAGCAAGGTTAAATAGGATACTCCCACATCCTGATAGGAACAGGTGAACTGAAGGGAAAGCTTGCAGGACACCAGTACCACAAGAGACCACCGGGGGAGCCCACGAACCGAATCACAACAGTACCCCCCCCTTAAGGAGGGGGCACCGAACCCTCACAAGAACCACCAGGGCGATCTGGATGAGCCCTATGAAAGGCACGGACCAAATCAGAAGCATGAACATCAGAAGCTGTAACCCAAGAATTATCCTCTTGACCGTAGCCCTTCCATTTCACCAGATATTGAAGTCTCCGTCTGGAAACACGGGAGTCCAAGATTTTCTCCACCACGTACTCCAATTCACCCTCAACCAGCACAGGAGCAGGAGGCTCAACAGAAGGCACAAGTGGTACCTCATACCTCCGCAATAATGACCGATGGAAGACATTATGGATAGCAAAGGATGCTGGGAGGTCCAAACGAAAAGACACAGGGTTAAGAATTTCCAAAATCTTATAAGGACCGATGAACCGAGGCTTAAACTTAGGAGAAGAGACCCTCATAGGGACAAAACGGGAGGACAACCACACCAAGTCCCCAACACGAAGACGAGGACCAACACGACGATGGCGATTAGCAAAACGTTGAGTCTTCTCCTGGGACAACTCCAAATTGTCCACCACCTGCCCCCAAATACGATGCAACCTATCCACCATGGTATCCACTCCAGGACAATCCGAAGACTCCACCTGACCAGATGAAAAACGAGGATGGAACCCTGAATTGCAAAAGAAAGGGGAGACCAAAGTGGCAGAACTGGCCCGATTATTAAGGGCAAACTCAGCCAACGGCAAAAAGGAGACCCAGTCATCCTGATCAGCAGACACGAAACACCTCAAATAAGTCTCCAAGGTCTGATTAGTACGTTCCATCTGGCCATTTGTCTGGGGATGAAATGCAGACGAAAAAGACAAATCAATGCCCATCCTGGCACAAAACGCCCGCCAAAATCTGGACACAAACTGGGATCCCCTGTCGGAAACGATATTCTCCGGAATACCATGCAGCCGAACCACATTCTGAAAAAACAGGGGCACCAACTCAGATGAGGAAGGCAGCTTGGGCAAGGGCACCAAATGAACCATCTTAGAAAAGTGGTCACACACCACCCAAATGACGGACATCTTCTGAGAAACAGGGAGATCAGAAATAAAATCCATAGAGATGTGTGTCCAAGGCCTCTTAGGAACAGGCAAGGGCAACAACTGTTGTGAATTTACTTTTTGCTCCCTCTAGTGGTTACTAGTTTTTTGACTCTGGTTTTTCTGTCATTCCTTTTATCCGCACCTGGGTCGTTAGTTAAGGGTGTTGCTATTTAAGCTCCCTGGACCTTCAGTTCAATGCCTGGCAATGTAGTTATCAGAGCTAGTCTGCTGTGCTCTTGTCTACTGATCCTGGTTCCAGTTATATCAGCTAAGTCCGCTTTTTGCTTTTTGCTATTTTGTTTTGGTTTTGTATTTTTGTCCAGCTTGTTCCAAATATATATCCTGACCTTTGCTGGAAGCTCTAGGGGGCTGGTGTTCTCCCCCCGGACCGTTAGACGGTTCGGGGGTTCTTGAATTTCCAGTGTGGATTTTGATAGGGTTTTTGTTGACCATATAAGTTACCTTTCTTTATTCTGCTATCAGTAAGCGGGCCTCTCTGTGCTAAACCTGGTTCATTTCTGTGTTTGTCATTTCCTCTTACCTCACCGTTATTATTTGTGAGGGGCTTCTATCCAGCTTTGGGGTCCCCTTCTCTGGAGGCAAGAAAGGTCTTTTGTTTTCCTCTACTAGGGGTAGCTAGATTCTCCGGCTGGAGCGTGTCATCTAGAATCAACGTAGGAATGATCCCCGGCTACTTCTAGTGTTGGCGTTAGGAGTAGATATATGGTCAACCCAGCTACCACTGCCCTATGAGCGGGATTTTTGTATTCTGCAGACTTCCACGTTCCTCTGAGACCCTCGCCATTGGGGTCATAACAAACAACAACCCACTAGCCCGAGAACAACAAGGCTTGGCCCGAGCACAAACATCGCAAGACTGCACAAAAGTACGCACGTCCCGAGACAGGGAAGGCCACCAGAAGGACCTAGCCACCAAATCTCTGGTACCAAAAATTCCCGGATGACCTGCCAACGCAGAAGAATGAACCTCCGAGATGACTCTATTGGTCCACTCATCCGGCACAAACAATCTACCAGGCGGACAACGATCAGGCCGATCCGCCTGAAACTCTTGTAAAGCACGTCGCAGGTCTGGGAAGACAGCAGACAATATCACCCCATCCCTAAGTATACCCGTAGGTTTAGAATCACCAGGGGAATCAGGTTCAAAACTCCTAGAAAGGGCATCCGCCTTCACATTCTTAGTACCTGGCAGATACGAAACCACAAAATTAAACCGGGAGAAAAACAACGACCAGCGCGCCTGTCTAGGATTCAGACGTCTGGCCGACTCAAGATAAATCAAATTTTTGTGATCAGTCAAGACCACCACCTGATGTTTAGCACCCTCAAGCCAATGACGCCACTCCTCGAATGCCCACTTCATCGCCAAAAGCTCCCGATTACCGACGTCATAATTTCGCTCGGCGGGCGAAAATTTTCGAGAAAAGAACGCACAAGGTCTCATCACTGAACAATCTGAACTTTTCTGCGACAAAACCGCCCCCGCTCCGATCTCGGAAGCATCAACTTCCACCTGAAAAGGAAGAGAAACATCAGGCTGGCACAACACCGGAGCAGAAGAAAAACGGCGCTTAAGCTCCCGAAAGGCCTCCACAGCAGCAGGAGACCAATCTGCAACATCAGCACCCTTTTTAGTCAAATCAGTCAAAGGCCTGACAACGCTAGAAAAACCAGTTATGAATCGACGATAAAAGTTAGCAAAGCCCAAAAATTTCTGAAGGCCCTTAAGAGAAGTTGGTTGCGTCCAGTCACAAATAGCCCGAACCTTCACAGGATCCATCTCAATAGAAGAGGGGGAAAAAATGTACCCCAAAAAAGAAATCTTCTGAACCCCAAAAACACACTTTGAACCTTTAACAAACAGAGAATTGGTCCGCAAAACCTGAAAAACCCTCCTAACTTGTTGAACGTGAGATTCCCAGTCATCCGAAAAAATCAAGATATCGTCCAAATACACAATCATAAATTTATCCAGATATTCACGGAAAATATTGTGCATAAAAGACTGAAAGACCGAAGGGGCATTTGACAGACCAAAAGGCATCACCAAATACTCAAAATGGCCCTCGGGCGTATTAAATGCGGTTTTCCACTCATCCCCCTGCTTAATTCGCACCAAATTATACGCACCGCGAAGATCAATCTTAGAGAACCACTTCGCCCCCTCAATGCGAGCAAATAAATCTGTCAGCAATGGCAAAGGATATTGATACTTGACTGTGATCTTATTCAAGAGTCTATAATCAATACAAGGTCTCAAAGAACCATCACTTTTAGCTACGAAAAAGAACCCCGCTCCAAGAGGAGACGAAGAAGGACGAATATGTCCCTTTTCCAAGGACTCCCTAATATACTCTCGCATGGCAGCATGTTCAGGTACAGACAGATTGAATAGACGACCCTTAGGAAATTTACTGCCAGGGATCAAATCTATGGCGCAATCGCAATCTCTGTGAGGAGGAAGAGAATTAAGAGTAGATTCCTCAAAAACCTCACGATAATCAGACAAAAACTCAGGAATTTCAGAGGGAATAGATGAAGCAATGGAAACCAAAGGTGTGTCCCCATGATTTCCCTGACATCCCCAGCTTAGTACAGACATTGTTTTCCAGTCAAGGACTGGGTTATGAGTTTGCAACCATGGCAATCCCAGCACCAACACATCATGTAGATTATACAGTACAAGGAAGCGAATCACCTCTTGATGGTCTGGAGTCATACGCATAGTCACTTGTGTCCAGTATTGTGGTTTATTACTAGCCAATGGTGTAGAATCAATACCCTTTAAAGGTATAGGAACTTCCAGAGGCTCTAGATCAAACCCACAGCGCCTGGCAAAGGACCAATCCATAAGACTCAAAGCGGCACCAGAATCCACATACGCATCCGCAACAATAGAAGATAACGAACAAATTAGAGTTACAGACAAAATAAACTTGGACTGCAAAGTGCCCATAGCAGAGGATTTATCAACTTTCTTTGTTCGTTTAGAGCATGCTGATATAACATGAGTAGAATTTCCACAATAGAAGCACAAATGATTTTTGCGCCTGTAAATCTGTCGTTCGCTTCTGGACAGAAAGCTATCACATTGCATACTCTGTGGTGCCTCTTCAGAAGACACCGCCAACTGGTGCACAGGTTTGCGTTCCCGTAAACGCCGATCAATCTGAATTGCCATTGTCATGGACTCATTCAGACCAGTAGGCGCAGGAAACCCCACCATGACGTCTTTTACAGCATCAGAGAGACCTTCTCTGAAAATTGCCGCCAGAGCGCACTCATTCCACTGAGTAAGCACAGACCATTTTCGAAATTTTTGCCAATATATTTCGGCTTCATCTTGCCCCTGAGAGAGGGCTATTAGGGCTTTCTCAGCATGAATCTCCAAATTTGGTTCCTCATAAAGCAACCCCAAAGCCAGAAAAAACGCATCCACATTGAGCAACGCAGGATCCCCTGGTGCCAATGAAAATGCCCAATTTTGGGGGTCACCCCGCAGTAAAGAAATAACAATTTTTACTTGCTGGGCAGGATCTCCAGCAGAATGAGATCTCAGCGAAAGAAACAATTTACAATTGTATTTAAAATTTAGAAAACAAGATCGATCTCCAGAAAAAAACTCCGGTATAGGAATTTTAGGTTCAGACCGAGGAGCATGTAACAAAAAATCTTGTATATTCTGAACTTTAGAGGCAAGATTATTCAAATTGGTAGCCAGACTCTGGGGATCCATATTTCAACAGATAAAGTCTGAGCCATTCAGGGGTTAAGAGGAGAGGAAAACAGGAGACTGCAATTAGAGCTGGAGTGCAACTTCAGAGGAAGGAAAAAAAAAAAAAAAAGGTTTCACACAGTTCCTTTTCTCTCCTGCTTCAGCCTATAGATTAAACATTTTGGCTGGCCATACTGTTATGGTTTCCAATGGCAAGGAAACATCAGAAGCATAGAATAAACGGACAAGCTCTCGGGTGATGGAAACTAGAGCTGACCGCGATGCTAAACCTACACACCACACTAGAAGTAGCCAGGGGGCATTCCTGCGTTGTCTCTAGATGCCGCGCACCAGCCGGAGAACTAACTACCCCTGGTAGAAGAAAACACAGTCCTGGCTTGCCTCCAGAGAATGTCCCCACAGGAGATAGCAGCCCCCCACATATAATAACGGTGAGAGCAGATGAAAAGACACACGTAGTATGAAAGCAGATTTAGCACAGAGAGGCCCGCTAACTAAATAGCAGAAAGATACAACAGAGGACTTCGCGGTCAGCTGCAAAACCCTTCAAAACACCATCCTGAAATTACCTTAACTCATGTGACAACTCATGCCACTGGAGTGGTAATTTCAGCCCAACAAGAGCTTCCAGCTGCAGAGATTCACATAAGTGCAAACTGGACAAAACATACAAAAATAGACTAAAGGACTAAAGTGTCAACTTAGCTGAGCAGAAAACTGGGAGCAGGAACATGCAACAGAATCACTCTGGATACATTGATGGCCAGCATTAGAATGACTGAGGAGCAAGGTTAAATAGGATACTCCCACATCCTGATAGGAACAGGTGAACTGAAGGCAAAGCTTGCAGGACACCAGTACCACAAGAGACCACCGGGGGAGCCCACGAACCGAATCACAACAGGCTGGGATTCATGGGCATCGCGAACCGCACCGGCCGACATCAAATGATGTCAGAGGACGGGCAGCACTAACAGCGCAAGGCCAAGGGATAACACGACAGCGCAGACTCCTGTGCAACAAATAACGATGCTCAGGAGGCCGCGCAAAGCACCAAGGTGGCATTTTTGCAAGCTGTGCTGCTTCTCCTTACGAGGGGAACTCACGCCTCCAAAACAGTTTGACTGTGTAAGGGCCTAAATGTTGTACGTGTTCCTTTCAGCGTGTGCAAGGAGCAAAATTAAAAGAGCAACCTTTCACTTGTGCAGCATTACTGCTGCCCAAGCTGTGGCTCTTGTAGTTTTTCACCCCTGAGGGGGGGTTAAAGGTTACTTTTAAAATCGGTTCAATTAGGCTTCGGCCTACACTCTGCTCCGCCTGCAGAGCCCGGGCTCCAACACCGCCAGTTGCTGTCCGGAAGTGCTGGCTGCACAGAGCCAAACACCTCGCCAATGTGTCAGTGGGGTTCAGCACCGCCAGCTGTTCCCCTGCTGTGTAGCCGGCAACGTGTCCTGCAACTGCCACGCAGGCACAACAGACCCAAAGCTGCCGCCAGTGCAGGCTTCGGCCTACACTCTGCTCCCTCTCCTCCTGCTGACCCCGGGCTCTAACACCGCCAGTTGGGGCCCGGTACTGCTAGCTGCACAGAGAAAAACACCAGCCAATCTGTCAGTGGGGTTCAGCACCGCCAGCTGTTCCCCTGCTGTGCAGCCGGCATCGTGTCCTGCAAAAGCCACGCAGACACCAGAACTGAAATTGAAGGGAACCTGTCCCCCCTCCCCCAGGCGTTTGTACGTTTTACAGCCACCTTGTACAGCGGTAATGCTGCATGTGTGCAAGGTGGCTCATAAACGTATTCTCCTCGCACATGTGGAACTGAAAACACGTCTAAAATGTGTCCTCTGTGTGACCATTTAACCGTCCCGGTGGTGTGACTTTCCTTTGTAATGACACGCTGCAACCCCCTTGGTAGCGCTGCCCGTCTTCTGGCATCATTGTCTGGCTGCCTGCGCCTCTGCGGCCGCCCTGACCCACACAACGCCCCTCGGTGTCTTATTTATTGGGACTGCGAGGGTGTGATTGATGGGCATGATCAGTGCATCAGTTCGCCTGTCCCTCATCTCCTTCCGCCTTCTTCAGACTGTGCGGCTTCATGGCCGTGGCATGCGATAAGGGATCAGCTGACGCCGCACAGTCTGAAGCGGGTGTAAGGACCCGAGTGTGAGAGGCGAACATATGTGCTGCGCCAGGCCATGAATCCCAGCCCCGCAGTGTTTTAACAATGTTAAGACACTGCGGGGCTGGGATTCATGGTCATCGCGAACCGCACTGGCCGACATTAAATGATGTCAGAAGATGGGCAGCGCTAACAGCGCTAGGCCAGGGGATAACACGACAGCGCAGACTCCTGTACAGCAAATAACAACGCTCAGGAGGCTGCACCCAGCACCAAGGTGGGATTCTTGACATCTGTGCTGCGTCTCATTACAAAGGGAACTCGCGCCTCCAACACAGTTTGACTGTATAAAGGGCTAAATGTTATACGTGTTTCATTCAGCGTGTGCAAGGAGCAAAATTAAAAGAGCAACCTTTGACTTGTGCAGCACTACTGCTGCATAAGCTGTGGCTCTTCTACTTTGTAACCCCTGAGGGGGGGTTAAAGGTTACCTTTGAAATTGGTTCAATTAGGCTTCGGCCTACACTCTGCTCCCCCTGCAGAGCCCGGGCTCCAACACCGCCAGTTGGGGCCCGGTACTGCTAGCTGCACAGAGAAAAACACCAGCCAATGTGTCAGTGGGGTTCAGCACCGCCAGCTGTTCCCCTGCTGTGCAGCCGGCAACGTGTCCTGCAACTGCCACGCAGGCACAACAGACCCAAAGCTGCCACCAGTGCAGGCTTCGGCCTACACTCTGCTCCCTCACCTCCTCCTGCTGACCCCGGGCTCTAACACCGCCAGTTGGGGCCCGGTACTGCTAGCTGCACAGAGAAAAACACCAGCCAATGTGTCAGTGGGGTTCAGCACCGCCAGCTGTTCCCCTGCTGTGCAGCCGGCATCGTGTCCTGCAAAAGCCACGCAGACACCAGAACTGAAATTGAAGGGAACCTGTCCCCCCTCCCCCAGGCGTTTGTACGTTTTACAGCCACCTTGTACAGCGGTAATGCTGCATGTGTGCAAGGTGGCTCATAAACGTATTCTCCTCGCACATGTGGAACTGAAAACACGTCTAAAATGTGTCCTCTGTGTGACCATTTAACCGTCCCGGTGGTGTGACTTTCCTTTGTAATGACACGCTGCAACCCCCTTGGTAGCGCTGCCCGTCTTCTGGCATCATTGTCTGGCTGCCTGCGCCTCTGCGGCCGCCCTGACCCACACAACGCCCCTCGGTGTCTTATTTATTGGGACTGCGAGGGTGTGATTGATGGGCATGATCAGTGCATCAGTTCGCCTGTCCCTCATCTCCTTCCGCCTTCTTCAGACTGTGCGGCTTCATGGCCGTGGCATGCGATAAGGGATCAGCTGACGCCGCACAGTCTGAAGCGGGTGTAAGGACCCGAGTGTGAGAGGCGAACATATGTGCTGCGCCAGGCCATGAATCCCAGCCCCGCAGTGTTTTAACAATGTTAAGACACTGCGGGGCTGGGATTCATGGTCATCGCGAACCGCACTGGCCGACATTAAATGATGTCAGAAGATGGGCAGCGCTAACAGCGCTAGGCCAGGGGATAACATGACAGCGCAGACTCCTGTACAGCAAATAACAACACTCAGGAGGCTGCACCCAGCACCAAGGTGGGATTCTTGACATCTGTGCTGTGTCTCATTACAAAGGGAACTCGCGCCTCCAACACAGTTTGACTGTATAAAGGGCTAAATGTTATACGTGTTTCATTCAGCGTGTGCAAGGAGCAAAATTAAAAGAGCAACCTTTGACTTGTGCAGCACTACTGCTGCATAAGCTGTGGCTCTTCTACTTTGTAACCCCTGAGGGGGGGTTAAAGGTTACCTTTGAAATTGGTTCAATTAGGCTTCGGCCTACACTCTGCTCCCCCTGCAGAGCCCGGGCTCCAACACCGCCAGTTGGGGCCCGGTACTGCTAGCTGCACAGAGAAAAACACCAGCCAATGTGTCAGTGGGGTTCAGCACCGCCAGCTGTTCCCCGGCTGTGCAGCCGGCAACGTGTCCTGCAACTGCCACGCAGGCACAACAGACCCAAAGCTGCCGCCAGTGCAGGCTTCGGCCTACACTCTGCTCCCTCTCCTCCTCCTGCTGACCCCGGGCTCTAACACCGCCAGTTGGGGCCCGGTACTGCTAGCTGCACAGAGAAAAACACCAGCCAATGTGTCAGTGGGGTTCAGCACCGCCAGCTGTTCCCCTGCTGTGCAGCCGGCATCGTGTCCTGCAAAAGCCA
Organism: Ranitomeya variabilis; assembly: GCF_051348905.1. Taxonomy (NCBI): domain Eukaryota; kingdom Metazoa; phylum Chordata; class Amphibia; order Anura; family Dendrobatidae; genus Ranitomeya; species Ranitomeya variabilis. The sequence goes on along the minus strand of NC_135232.1, from coordinate 1,013,184,345 downwards.
CGCAGACACTTGCTCTTGTACCTTCTGCTCCCCATCCTGGTTCCAGTACCGTCAGCTGGTTCCGGGCAGAGCCTTTGGCTTAGGTGCCTCCCTCTGGGTATCCGAGTTCCACCAACGTCAGGTGGTCCTTGGTAGTGCTTTCAGGCACGGGTACCTCCTGCTTAGTAACCGGGTTCCAGTAACGTCAGCTGGTCCTCGGTGGTTCCATTGGCTCTTGGACCTTCGGCTACCCATCCGGGTTCCAGCACCGTCAGCTGGTTCTCGGCACTGTCTTTTGCTGTTGTACCTTCTGCTCCCCATCCTGGTTCCAGTACCGTCAGCTGGTTCCGGGCAGAGCCTTTGGCTTAGGTGCCTCCCTCTGGGTATCCGAGTTCCACCAACGTCAGGTGGTCCTTGGTAGTGCTTTCAGGCACGGGTACCTCCTGCTTAGTAACCGGGTTCCAGTAACGTCAGCTGGTCCTCGGTAGTTCCATTGGCTCTTGGACCTTCGGGTAGCCATCCGAGTTCCAGTTCCATCAGCTGGTTCTCGGCATTTTCTCAGCCTTCTTGTACCTTCTGCTACATTTCCAAGTTCAAGAGACTAAACACGATGACCCGGAAGACCACCCCTAAGATGACGACGACACCAGAGACGACAACCACCGTGATGACGACGACCCTGGAGACGATGACCCTGAAGACCACCCCGATGACGACGACCCCGGAGACGACGACCCTGAAGACCACCCCGATGACGACGACCACGGAGACGACGACCCTGGAGACGACGACGACCTGGAAGACCGAGAAGCAGAAGAACAAGAGGCTGCAGAACAAAGAGCAGAAGAACATTAAGCATAACACTAAATATCAGAGCAAAAAATATTATCTAAATTATAAGCAGAAGAAGACTAAGCAGTGTATGGGGGTGAGTCCGTTCCTCCTCGTGGTGCCCCTGGATAAAGCCTGATGCTGCAGGCCAAACTGAACGCGGACAAATGTAACTGTTTTGTGACAGGCAGAACGGAAGGTGTAATCTTCAAACTTTTATAGATAACAACTATGGGAATGCCTGTCACAAATAAGAATATGATGAACAAGTAGAATATGATGAAGATAATAGTAAAATAAAAAGAATATGAACAAAGTAACCAAAAAAATAATAGGTAGAAGATGAAGAAGAAGATGAATAAGGTGAAGAAGTTGATGTCAAAGAAGCTGATGATGAGGATAATGAAGAAGAAAGTGTGGGAGAAGTAAAAAAGAAGGTGAAGGGCGTGGAAGTAGTGAAACATCAATATCTGACAAAATAAAAAAAAAATTAACATAGTCAAAATCTTTCTAACGCCGAACGTCATAAAAAAAAACCCAAAATCCTGCTATTCTATTACATTGGGCTAAACCTCTGTGCCTTTAATGTCTCCGCCACCTCCCCCAATACATCCTACATTATTCTTAGTTGTTTTCCTTCATGTAGAATGAACCTACAAGTTTATAAAGGGTTTATTTTAATTCCGATATTTTCGTCCCATTGACTTGCATTGGGATCGGGTATCGGTATCGGATTAGATCCGATATTTTGACGGTATCGGCCGATACTTTCCGATACCGATACTTTCCGATATCGGAAGGTATCGCTCAACACTAGTAGACAGTTCTCCGGCTGGCTCGAGACGTCTAGAACCAACGTAGGCATGTTCACCGGCTGCTTCTAGTTGTTTGTGTTAGGATCAGGTATGCGGTTAGCCCAGTTTCCACCTCCCTAGAGCAGTATTTATGTTTTTGCTATCTTGCCGGAATATCAGAGATCCTCTGCCATTGGGATCATAACACCCCCGTGTGCCTAAACATTGGAGCTCCCCCACAAGTGACCCCATTTTAGAAACTAGACCCACCAAGGAACTTATCTAGAAGCATAGTGAGCACTTTAAACCCCCAGGTGCTTCACAAATTGATCCGTAAAAATGAAAAAGTACTTTTTTTCACAAAAAAATTATTTTAGCCTCAATTTTTTCATTTTCACATGGGCAACAGGATAAAATGGATCCTAAAATTTCTTGCGAAATTTTTCCTGAGTACACCGATACCTCACATGTGGGGATAAAGCACTGTTTGGGCACATGGTAAGGCTCGGAAGGGAAGGAGTGCGATTTGACTTTTTGAATGAAAAATTATCTCCATCGTTAGCGGACACCATGTCGCGTTTGGAGAACCCTGTGTGCCTAAACATTGGAGCTCCCCTACAAGTGACCCCATTTTGGAGACTAGACCCCCCAAGGAACTTATCTAGATGCATAGTGAGCACTTTAAACCCCAAGGTGCTTTACAGAAGTTTATAACGCAGAGCCGTGAAAATAAATAATAATTTTTCTTTCCTCAAAAATGATTTTTAGCCCGGAATTTTTTATTTTCCCAAGGGTAACAGGAGAAATTGGACCCCAAATGTTGTTGACCAGTTTGTCCTGAGTACGATGATATCCCATATGTGGGGGTAAACCACTGTTTGGGCGCACGGCAGGGCTCGGAAGGGAAGGCACGCCATTTGGCTTTTTGAATGGAAAATTAGCTCCAATCATTAGCGGACACCATGTCGCGTTTGGAGAGCCCCTGTGTGCCTAAACATTGGAGCTCCCCCACAAGTGACCCCATTTTGGAAACTAGACCTCCCAAGGAACTAATCTAGATGTGTGTTGAGCACTTTGAACCCCCAAGTGCTTCACAGAAGTTTATAACGCAGAGCCATGAAAATAAAAAATAATTTTTCTTTTCTCAAAAATGATTTTTTAGCCCACAATTTTTTATTTTCCCAACAGTAACAGGAGAAATTGGACCACAAAAGTTGTTGTCCAGTTTCTCGTGAGTATGCTGATACCCCATATGTGGGGGTAAACCACTGTTTGGGCACACGTCGGGGTTCGGAAGGGAAGTAGTGACGTTTTGAAATGCAGACTTTGATGGAATGCTCTGCGGGTGTCACGTTGCGTTTGCAGAGCCCCTGATGTGCCTAAACAGTTGAAACTCCCCACAAGTGACCCCATTTTGGAAACTATACCCCCCAAGGAACTTCTCTAGATGCATAGTGAGCACTTTAAACCCCCAGGTGCTTCACAGAAGCTTATAACGCAGAGCCGTGAAAATAATAAATGTGTTTTTTTTCCTTAAAAATATTTTTTAAGCCCACAATTTTTTATTTTCCCAAGGGTAACAGGAGAAATTTGACCCCAAGAGTTGTTGCTCAGTTTCTCATGAGTATGCTGATACCCCATATGTGGGGGAAAACCACTGTTTGGGCACATGGCGGGGCTCGGAAGGGAAGTAGTGACGTTTTGGAATGCAGACTTTGATGGAATGGTCTGCGGGCATCATGTTACGTTTGCAGAGCCCTTAATGTGCCTAAACAGTAGAAACCCCCCACAAGTGACCCCATTTTGGATACTAGACCCCCCAAGGAACTTATCTAGATATGTGGTGAGCACTTTGAACCCTCAAGTGCTTCACAGAAGTTTACAACGCAGAGCCGTGAAAATAAAAAATAATTTTTCTTTCCTCAAAATTGATGTTTTAGCAAGCAATTTTTTATTTTCGCAAGAGTAACAGGAGAAATTGGACCCAAATGGTTGTTGCCCAGTTTGTCCTGAGTATGCTGGTACCCCATATGTGGGGGTAAACCACTGTTTGGGCGCACGGCAGGGCTCAGAAGGGAAGGAGCGCCATTTGACTTTTTGAATGAAAAATTGGCTCCAATCTTTAGCGGACACCATGTCGCGTTTGGAGAGCCCCCGTGTGCCTAAACATTGGAGCTCCCCCACAAGTGACCCCATTTTAGAAACTAGACCCCCAATGGAACTTATCGAGAAGCATAGTGAGCACTTTAAACCCCCAGGTGCTTCACAAATTGATCCGTAAAAATGAAACAGTACTTTTTTTCACAAAAAAAATTATTTTAGCCTCAATTTTTTCATTTTCACATGGGCAACAGGATAAAATGGATCCTAAAATTTCTTGGGAAATTTCTCCTGAGTACACCAATACCTCACATGTGGGGGTAAACCACTGTTTGGGCACATGGTAAGGCTCGGAAGGGAAGGAGCGCCATTTGACTTTTTGAATGAAAAATTATCTCCATTGTTAGCGGACACCATGTCGCGTTTGGAGAGCCCCTGTGTGCCTAAACATTAGAGCTCCCCTACAAGTGACCCCATTTTGGAGACTAGACCCCCCAAGGAACTTATCTAGATGCATAGTGAGCACTTTAAACCCCAAGGTGCTTTACAGAAGTTTATAACGCAGAGCCGTGAAAATAAATAATAATTTTTCTTTCCTCAAAAATGATTTTTAGCCCGGAATTTTTTATTTTCCCAAGGGTAACAGGAGAAATTGGACCCTAAATGTTGTTGTCCAGTTTGTCCTGAGTACGATGATACCCCATATGCGGGGGGTAAACCACTGTTTGGGCGCACCGCAGGGCTCGGAAGAGAAGGCACGCCATTTGGCTTTTTGAATGGGAAATTAGCTCCAATCATTAGCGGACACCATGTCGCGTTTGGAGAGCCCCTGTGTGCCTAAACATTGGAGCTCCCCCACAAGTGACCCCATTTTGGAAACTAGACCTCCCAAGGAACTAATCTAGATGTGTGGTGAGCACTTTGAACCCCCAAATGCTTCACAGACGTTTATAACGCAGTGCCATGAAAATAAAAAATAATTTTTCTTTTCTCAAAAATGATTTTTTAGCCCACAATTTTTTATTTTCCCAAGGGTAACAGGAGAAATTGGACCACAAAAGTTGTTGTCCAGTTTTTCCTGAGTATGCTGATACCCCATATGTGGGGGTAAACCACTGTTTGGGCACACGTCGGGGTTCGGAAGGGAAGTAGTGACGTTTTGAAATGCAGACTTTGATGGAATGCTCTGCGGGCGTCACGTTGCATTTGCAGAGCCCCTGATGTGCCTAAACAGTAGAAACTCCCCACAAGTGACCCCATTTTGGATACTAGACCCCCCAAGGAACTTATCTAGATGCATAGTGAGCACTTTAAACCCCCAGGTGCTTCACAGAAGCTTGTAACGCAGAGCCGTGAAAATAATAAATGTGTTTTCTTTCCTCAAAAATATATTTTAAGCCCACAATTTTTTATTTTCCCAAGGGTAACAGGAGAAATTTGACCCCAAGAAATGTTGCTCAGTTTCTCATGAGTACGCTGATACCCCATATGTGGGGGAAAACCACTTTTTGGGCACATGCCGGGGCTCGGAAGGGAAGTAGTGACGTTTTGGAATGCAGACTTTGATGGAATGGTCTGCGGGCATCATGTTACGTTTGCAGAGCCCTTAATGTGCCTAAACAGCAGAAACCGCCCACAAGTTACCCAATTTTGGAAACTAGACCCCCCAAGGAACATATCTAGATATGTGGTGAGCACTTTGAACCCCCAAGTGCTTCACAGAAGTTTACAACGCAGAGCCGTGAAAATAAAAAATCATTTTTCTTTCCTCAAAATTGATGTTTTAGCAAGCAATTTTTTATTTTCGCAAGAGTAACAGGAGAAATTGGACCCCAATGGTTGTTGCCCAGTTTGTCCTGAGTATGCTGGTACCCCATATGTGGGGGTAAACCACTGTTTGGGCTCACGTCGGGGCTCGGAAGGGAGGGAGCACCATTTGACTTTTTTAACGCAAGATTGGCTTGAATCAATGGTGGCGCCATGTTGCGTTTGGAGACCCCTGATGTGCCTAAACAGTGGAAACCCCTCAATTCTAACATTTTGGAAGATGGCGGCACCCATGGAGAAGACGGACGGACACCGGGAGGCTCGGTAAGTATGAGGGGGGGGATCGGAGCACGGGGGGGTGATCGGAGCATGGGGGGGTGGGATCGGAGCACGGGGGGAGCGGACAGGAGGATAGGGGAGCGGACAGGATGACGGAGGGGAGCGGAGCACAGGATGGAGGACTGGGGAGGAGATCGGTGGCGGTGGGGGGACAGATCAGGGTTTCCAGCCATGGCCGATGATATTACAGCATCGGCCATGGCTGGATTGTAATATTTCACCAGTTTTCATAGTGAAATATTACAAATCGCTCTGATTGGCTGTTTCACTTTCAACAGCCAATCAGAGCGATCATAGCCACGGGGGGTTGAAGCCACCCCCTGGGCTGAAGTACCACTCCCCCTGTCCCTGCAGATCGGGTGAATTGGAGTTAACCCTTTCACCCGATCTGCAGGGACGCGATCATTCCATGACGCCACATAGGCATCACAGGTCAGATTGGCACTGACTTTCATGACGCCTACGTGGCGTCAAAGGTCGGGAAGGGGTTAAGAAGAAGTGATAAGCTGGAAAGTAATGGTCTCTTGCCATCTTGTCACTGACAGTGCACTTTACCACTGACTCTAAAAAGAAGTCATGAGTTTGTCGGCTTGTCACTTGTCTTTACAGCCAGCAAGGGAGCAAACGTTTAGCCTAGGTGAACATTGACAAAGGGTCAAGCAGGGACAACATACTGAGCATTTGTCAGTATTGACAACCAGTGCATGCTCAACCCAGTCCCTGATAGGGTTGTCCCTGATGATGCTGGGAGGCTCAAACTAAATGTCATCGGATGTAAGCCAAAAAAACACAGATAGAAAGTTAGATTAGAGGGAGAAGAGTAAGCATTTTAAGGATTTTTTAATTGAGGTATATTAGAAAAGGGATTAGCTTTTGTATTAAATACTAGCTGTTTCCAGCCAGCTAACGCTTGGCATGCTCATTGCTATCTAATTAACTGCTGCTAGTGATTAAACTAAAGTAAATAATGACAAAATTCAATAGCGCTTACGCAGGTGGTAAATTAACTTAAAATGAAGTTAATAACAATAATAATAATTAAAAATCAGAATAATACTAACACATTTTATTCACAGTGTAAAATCAAAAGCAAACTGGATTCGTGTGGTAATGTGAGGGGACAGAGCCTCGTGTGGTAATGTGTGGGGACGTAGCCTCATATGGGAATGTGTGAGGACGGAGCCTCGTGTGGTAAAGTGTGGGGATGGAGCCTCGTGTGGTAATGTGGAGGGACGGAGCCTCATATGGTAATGTGTGGGGACAGAACCTCCTGTGGTAATCAGGGGGGTGGGATTATGTGTGGTAATGTGGTGGGAGGGCGGTATTGTGTGTGGTAATGGGGTGGGGGGCAGGATTATGTGTGGTAATGGGGTGGGGGGTGGGATTGTGTGTGGTAATGTGGTGGGGGGATTATGTGTGGTAATGCGGTGGGGGGGTGGGATTATGTGTGGTAATGTGGTGGGGGGCCGGGATTATGTGTGGTAATGTGGTGGGGGGCAGAGCTACTGTGCAGGGGGCGGGATTATCTGTGGTAATGTGGTGGGGGGTGGGATTGTGTGTGGTAATATGGTGGAGGGGGGAATGTGTGTGGTAATGTGGGGGGGCAGGATTATGTGTGGTAATGTGGTGGGGGGTGGGATTACATGTGGTGATGTGGTGGGGGGGTGGAGCTACTGTGCAGGGGGCAGGATTCTCAGTGGTAATGTGGTGGGGGCGGGATTATCTGTGGTAATGTGGTAAGGGGGTGGGATTATGTGTGGTAATGTGGTGGGGGCGGGATTGTGTGGTAATGTGGTGGGGGTGGGATTATGTGTGGTAATGTGGTGGAGGTGGGATTATGTGTGGTAATGTGGTGGGGGGGCGGGATTATGTGTGGTAATGTGGTGGGGGCGGGATTGTGTGTGGTAATGTGGTGGGGGCAGGATTGTGTGTGGTAATGTGGTGGGAGCGCGGGCTTTATGTGTGGTAATGTGGTGGGGGTGGGATTGTGTGTGGTAATGTGGTTGGGGGTGGGATTGTGTGTGGTAATGTGGTGGGAGGGCGGGATTGTGTGTGGTAATGTGGTGGGAGGGCGGGATTGTGTGTGGTAATGTGGTGGGTGGCGGGATTGTGTGTGGTAATGTGGTGGGAGGGCGGGATTGTGTGTGGTAATGTGGTGGGAGGGCGGGATTATCTGTGGTAATGCGGTGGGGGCGGGATTGTGTGTGGTAATGTGGTGGGGGGCGGGATTATGTGTGGTAATGTGGTGGGGGGCGTGGTTATGTGTCGTAATGTGGTGGGGGCGGGATTATGTGTGGTAATGTGGTGGGAGGGCGGGGTTATGTGCGGTAATGTGGTGGGGGGCGGGATTGTGTGTGGTAATGTGGTGGGGGGTGGGATTGTGTGTGGTAATGTGGTGGGGGGGTGGGATTATGTGTGGTAATGTGGGGGGCGGGATTATGTGTGGTAATGTGGTGGGGGGTGGGATTATGTGTGGTAATGTGGTGGGATTATGTGTGGTAATGTGGTGGGGGGGCAGGATTATGTGTGGTAATGTGGTGGGGGGCGGGATTATGTGTGGTAATGTGGTGGGGGGGATTGTGTGTGGTAATGTGGTGGGGGGCGGGATTATGTGTGGTAATGTGGTGGGGGGCGGGATTGTGTGTGGTAATGTGGTGGGGGGGCGGGATTGTGTGTGGTAATGTGGTGGGGGGCAGGATTGTGTGTGGTGATGTGGTGGGGGGCGGGATTATGTGTCGTGATGTTGTGGGGGGGCAGGATTATGTGTGGTAATGTGGTGGGGGGCGTGATTATGTGTGGTAATGTGGTGGGGGCGGGATTATGTGTGGTGATGGGTGGGGGGCGGGATTATGTGTGGTGATGTGGTGGGGGGGCGGGATTGTGTGTGGTAATGTGGTGGGGGGTATTGATTTTGTGTGTGGTGATGTGGTGGGGGCGGGATTGTGTGTGGTCATGTGGTGGGAGCGGGATCCTGTGTGGTAATGTGGTGGGGGGGCGGATTTATGTGTGGTAATGTGGTGAGGGGGCGGGATTATGTGTGGTAATGTGGTGGGGCGGAATTGTGTGTGGTAATGTGGTGGGGGGGCGGGATTATGTGTTGTGCTGTGGTGGGGGCGGAGCTACTGTGTAGGGGGCGGGATTAACGAGTAATCACGATGCCTCTTATATATATAGATTTAGAGATTAACTGCACTATTAACATGCAGATATAGGGTTAATCTGCATGTTAATAGCATTCTGAAACCATGTGGCTGCTGCACTGACAGCCCGGCTACTGGGAGGAAATGAAACAGTTTCTCCTGGCAACCTCAGGCTTTCAGTCATAAAGATGTGACTGATGCGGCTTCAGTTATTGCACAGCACATAATTAGCGGCAGATCTAACCACACCCCGGCACTGACTGACAGCCAGCTGTGCCTTTATGTAATATGTGCAAAGCGGTAACTAAAACTGCGCCGACACACCTCTATGATGGAAAGCATGAGGCTGCTGGGAGAAAAAAAGTTTATTTCTTCCCGACAGCAAGACGTTCAGTGTGGTGATGGTGACCATATGGTTTCAGAACACAACCTATAGATTAACCCCATATCTGCAGGTAAAGGCTATGTTCAGTCGTTCAGTATTTCGTCAGTATTTTCCATCAGTAATTGTAAGCCAAAACCAGGAGTGGGTGAAAAATACAGAAGCGGTGATGTGTTTCTATTATACTTTTCCTTTTTCTTTTAGCTTACAAATACTGATGTAAAATACTGACCAAATACCAATCATGTGAATGTTACAGGTTTCCTTTAACAGGGTAGATCCTGCTTTAATGTTCCCTTTATATTGTTTATTGAAAGGTATACATGTATGTAAACTGTTCACACTCTTTAGTCTTCAATGCAACATTTTTTTTGCTGCTTATACTGTAGCTAGGGGAGACAAAGAGTTAAGAGCAGACCTGAAAAAACTGAAATCCTGTATACTGCGCAGCAGCCTTTATGGCTTTAGTGATAAAACAGCATGCATAGAAATGAATGTAAACCTTTCAGCAGATAGATTACATATGGATCTTTTTTGAATGTGTAAAGTTGAAGAATTATTATCTAATGCAAACCTTAATTTCAATTTTATGAATAGAGAAAACCACAGTGCTAGGATCATGTTTTATGGTATGTTAATTTAAAAAAATGTGAGCAACAGGGCATAATGTGAGAAACATACAAAATGTAATTTTTGAAATAAATGTTGAACACTATACTAGATATGCACATTATTAGTTCAAACTCCCAAAGAATCCAGAAACTCCATCCTACTGGGGTTATATTAACACAAAGTCAGTCAATTTACATCTCTACTGTGTCCTTTGGTGGCCTCATGGAATGTGTTTCAATGGTTTATTAATGCAGACATAGTTAGACCTGAGGGAATTGTATAGCTTAACATATTCCGCCAAGAGAGATTTATTTTAATATTCTCTGCTATTTCAGCAGAACATATCAATTGTAAGTTTAAATTTGTAAGTCTCAACTCTTCTGGGCATTAGCGATGTTACAAGATATCAACATGTGATGGAAATATTATGCATGTAATGTATGTTGTGTTATGGGTTAATGATTAAACACATGACAGAATGCAGACAGTAAAGAATCGCGTTGGTACAACACAAATAATTGCTGAATTGGTGATAAAATGACAGTGAGATTCATTCAGATAACGTCATTTGCATTCTGGGTTTGACATGGTTTTCATTATAAACAAAAAGTGATATTTGTATATATCCAAGTCAAACTTTGCTGAAATTAAAGCGTAATGAGTTGTTACCAGAAAGCACTTTATACGAATATCATCTTTTGGAGATAATAATATTTTTACATCTGATTTACAACGTGAACATGTATCAAAGAGAAAATCAATTCTCCAAAGAAAATGCACCTTAATTACCATTTGTTATATTTTTATCTGTTGATTTGTCAGTTGCAATTCCTAATTTTCCCCTAATATAGAACATGATTTTCTGACAGACAGGTGCGCCTCTCATTAGGGGGTTTTCACAAAATCTCATCATTCATGTCAGGACAGATCAATCAATCTTAGGAGGTTTTTAAATAACTCACAGACAACTCAAGTAATTGTTAAGATGTGAGATGTTAGAATGTGACATTCTTGGCTCTCTGCTCAGGAATATTTCACTGCTTAATTTTGGCAGTTTAGAGTAGGCACAGGTGTGGGAAAATGGGAAAATCTGATATATTTCTATTTCCACCTATGTAGACTGGAAATATAAAAACTGTCATCTGCGTTCATATTTGCAAGAATCTTATTTCAGAAATAGTACCTTACATGTCCAATGGCTGTATCTGGTATCTGTTACACACCTGTCCTGGGTATCCCTGACTCTGCTTCCTTCACCTCGGTCGGCTGCTCTCTGTTGTGCTCCAAGTTGGGATTTGAGGGTTTCCTGGAGTAGCTCAGTGACATCATCTCCCTAATCCTATTAAAAGCTCACAAGACACACACCTGTGTTTTAGGATTGAGACTCTAGAATTCCATGTTCGCTATGTTCCAGTATCTGTACCTATTGTCTTTCAACCTGTATCCATCCCTGCTGGGTTCTCCTTCATCTATTGTACTACTGCTTAGATTCCAGATAGTTCAAGTCCTCATGGTTGAATGTGTACTGTAGGAAGCTGCAGTAATGCCTGGGGGCTGTGTGCCCACTTGGGCCAGAAGCTTAGTAGATCCACCTCACCAGATGAACCTACCAATATTGTGGCTTAGGTTTATTCACTGAATTGGGTATATGCTGTAAGGTCACTGATCCTAAGAATACAGGGACCACTGATATCTCTGCAAACCAGGGCTTCCAGCCAACAGGATGTGCAGAGAACTGAAGCAGGACACTACTAACACTACATCAGTAGTGTTGAGCGATACCGTCCGATACTTGAAAGTATCGGTATCGGAAAGTATCGGCCGATACCGGCAAAGCATCGGATCCAATCCGATACCGATACCCGATACCAATACAAGTCAATGGGACTCAAGTATCGGACGGTATTCCTGATGGTTCCCAGGGTCTGAAGGAGAGGAAACTCTCCTTCAGGCCCTGGGATCCATATAAATGTGTAAAAGAAAGAATTAAAATAAAAAATATCGCTATACTCACCTGTCCGACGCAGCCTGGACCTCAGCGAGGGAACCGGCAGCGTTGTTTGTTTAAAATTCGCGCTTTTACTTGGTTACATGAAGTCCCGGCTTGTGATTGGTCAGGGCGGCCATGTTGCCGGGACGCGGACCAATCACAGCAAGCCGTGACGAAATTACGTCACGGCTTGCTGTGATTGGTCCGCGTCCCGGCAACATGGCCGCCATTAACCAATCACAAGCCGTGACGTCACGGGAGGCTGGACACGCGCACTTTTTAAAATGGGCGCGTGTCCAGCCTCCCGTGACGTCCCGGCTTGTGATTGGTTGCGCCGCGGTCAACCAATCACAAGCCGGGAGGCTGGACACGCGCGCATTTTAAAATTTTGTGACTGCGACGCAACCAATCACAAAGCCGGGACGTCATTTTAAAATCCTTAAGGACCTGAAATTACGTCACGGCTTGCTGTGATTGGTTGCGTCGCCCATGTGACTGCGACGCAACCAATCACAACGCCGGAACGTAATTTTAAAATCCTGAAGGACCTGAAATTACGTCACGGCTTGCTGTGATTGGTTGCGTCCCGGTCACATGGGCGGCACGCAACCAATCACAAGCCGGGACTCACGTAAAGGAAAGAAAAGCGCGAATTTTAAACAAAGAACGCTGCCGCTTCCCTCGGTAAGGTGCAGGCTGCGTCGGAGAGGTGAGTATAGCAATATTTTTTATTTTAATTCTCTCTTTTACACATTTTTACATTAATGTTGTTTCGATACCGATACCCGATATCACAAAAATATCGGATCTCGGTATCGGAATTCCGATACAGCAAGTATCGGCCGATACCCGATACTTGCAGTATCGGAATGCTCAACACTATACATCAGCACTTCATTCTCAGGATCATGAGAACCCATTGTAATACACTACTTTATAAGATAGGACTAAAGCTTTCATGTAGTACTTTGCTGCACTTAGATTGGGGAGTCATACAAGAGATTTTCTTGCAGAAAGACTTCCTGACAAGTATTTTATCCCCTAAACCTATATAAATATACATGTAATACAGGGTGAGCCATGTATATGGATACACCTATATGGATACAATTAAATAAAATCGGAATGGTTGGTGGTTTACACAGAACATTATGTTCAGTGATGAGGCAAACTTTTTTGGGTGGGCCATTTATATGGATACACCTAAATAATATGGGAATGGTGACAGTTTTCTTGCGTAGGGTGTCTTGCATTGACATCTTCTGCAATGACCCGGGTACTGCGTTCACCAGACATCAACACAATTTCTATCTGCGCCTCACATGTTAGCCTCTACGACATGTCAATGTCTGTAAACAAAAAGAAACTTGTAAATAACTCATGAAAGAATAAAGTTACATTGCTTTCCTTGTGAAATTCTCAATAAGTTTGTTGTGTCACATGACCCTCTTCCCATTGGAAAAAATAAAGTTGAATCTAAAATAGCCGACTTCAAAATGGCCGCCATGGTCACCACCCATCTTGAAAAGTTTTCCCCCTCCCGTATACTAATGTGCCACAAACAGAAAGATGATATCACCAACCATTCCCATTTTATTTAGGTGTATCCATATACATGGCCCACCCTGTATGGTGTAGTTGTATTAACTCCTCCATGATATCCGCTGTTCAAGTATAGCGCAAGTCGGAAGCAGGTGTATAGAGTGGGCTCATGGGGTGAGCCCGTCCCATATTTCCCAGGTGATGGCTGTATGTTACAGCTGGGCCTTCCAATTGCAGGTGGAGCTAAGCTCTGTTCACTATTGTTAGCCTGTTAAATGCCACTGTTAACTTTGACATGGATGAATAGTGATGAAAAACTGTTCTAGAGCTTTTTTTATATTATGTTTTTTTTTATGGGGTTACTTAATTTTATATTTTGATAGATCAGATTTTTTAGAACATGGCAATACCAAAAATGTATGTATTATATGTAACAAAAGAATAAAAAAAAGGAAACAGCTGCACCTTTCTAACAAAATTTGGGTGCATAAGCTTGCAGTTACATACCAGTTCTTATTATATTCAGAAGAAATCGGAAGCAGCACACCATTACAATTGAAAAAAGTGTTGTTTAATTGCCCTTCATGTGATGTTTCAGCTCCATGTGTGAGCCGTTTTCAAGCAGTATGCAAGTGCATATACTGTACAGAGATATGCATGATGGGCTATTAAACAACACCTTTTCTCACTTCAGATGGTGTGCTGCTTTCGTTATATAAACAGTACAGACCAAAAGTTTGGACACACCTTCTCATTTAAAGATTTTTCTGTCTTTTCATGACTATGAAAATTGTACATTCACACTGAAGGCATCAAAACTATGAATTAACACATGTGGAATTATATACTTAGCAAAAAAGTGTGAAACAACTGAAATTATGTCTTATATTCTAGGTTCTTCAAAGTAGCCACCTTTTGCTTTGATGACTGCTTTGCACACTCTTGGCATTCTCTTGATAAGCTTCAAGAGGTAGTCACCAGGAATGGTCTTCCAACAATCTTGAAGCAGTTCCCAGAGATGCTTAGCACTTGTTGGCCCTTTTGCCTTCTTTCTGCGGTCCAGCTCACCCCAAACCATTTCGATTGGGTTCAGGTCTGATGACTGTGGAGGCCAGGTCATCTGGCGTAGCTGTCATGATCTCTGCAGGCAGAGATCATAGCAAGCCTATAGAGGGACAAGCTCTCGGAAGATGGAACTATACTGACCATGAACTAAGCCTGCCGCGCAACTAGAAATAGCCAGGTAGCATTTCCTATTTATCGCTAGATGCCCAGCTCTGGCCTAAGACCTAAATAGCTAGCAGAGGGAAATATAAGACCTGGCTCACCTCTAGAGAAATATTCCAAAGAAGACAGTAGCCCCCCACATATAATGACGGTGAGTTCAGATGAAACAACAAACGCAGCAGGAAAATAGTCTTAGCAAATTTGAGGTCCGCTTACTAGATAGCAGAAGACAGATAGTATACTTTCATGGTCAGCAGAAAAACACTAACAAAACACCATCCAGAGATTACCTTAAACTCTGGCATTAACTCATAACGCCAGAGTAGCAATCCCTGATCAACGAGAGCTTTCCAGACACAGTAACAAAACTTCAGCTGTGAACTGGAACAAATAGGCAAAACAAAACATGGACAAAAGTCCAACTTATCTAGAAGTTGTCTAGAAGCAGGAACAAGCACTGAGAGGCATCAGATAACATTGTTGACCGGCAAGAAACCACCAGAGAAATGAGCTTAAATAGCGACACCCACTACTGATGGAACCAGGTGAAACAGGAAAGAGGATGACAAGTCCAATTCCACAAGCGGCCACCGGGGGAGCCCAGAATCCAAATTCACAACAGTACCCCCCCCTCAAGGAGGGGGCACCGAACCCTCACCAGATCCACCAGGGCGACCAGGATGAGCCCTATGGAAGGCACGAACAAGATCAGAAGCATGAACATCAGATGCATTGACCCAAGAATTATCCTCCTGGCCGTAACCCTTCCAGTTGACCAGATACTGGAGTTTCCGTCTGGAAACACGAGAGTCCAAAATTTTCTCCACAACGTACTCCAACTCACCCTCAACCAACACCGGAGCAGGAGGCTCAACTGAAGGTACAACAGGTACCTCATACCTGCGCAATAACGACCGATGAAAAACGTTATGAATGGAAAAGGACGCAGGGAGGTCCAAACGGAAAGAAACAGGATTAAGAATCTCCAATATTCTATAAGGGCCGATGAACCGAGGTTTAAACTTAGGAGAAGAGACCCTCATAGGGACAAAACGAGAAGACAACCACACCAAATCTCCAACACAAAGCCGAGAACCAACACGACGATGACGGTTGGCAAAACGCTGAGTCTTCTCCTGGGACAACTTCAAATTGTCCATAACCTGCCCCCAGATGTGATGCAATCTCTCCACCACCGCATCCACTCCAGGACAATCCGAGGATTCCACCTGACCGGAGGAAAATCGAGGGTGAAACCCCGAATTACAGAAAAACGGGGACACCAAGGTGGAAGAACTGGCCCGATTATTGAGGGCGAACTCTGCCAATGGCAAAAAAGCAACCCAATCATCCTGGTCAGCAGAGACAAAACACCTCAGATATGTCTCAAGGGTCTGATTAGTCCGCTCGGTCTGGCCATTAGTCTGAGGGTGAAAAGCAGATGAAAAAGACAAATCTATGCCCATCCTAGCACAGAATGCCCGCCAAAATCTAGACACAAATTGGGTACCTCTGTCAGAAACAATATTCTCAGGAATACCGTGCAATCGGACAACATTCTGAAAAAACAGAGGAACCAACTCAGAAGAAGAAGGCAACTTGGGCAGAGGAACCAAATGGACCATTTTAGAGAAACGGTCACAGACCACCCAGATGACAGACATCTTCTGGGAAACAGGCAGATCTGAAATAAAATCCATCGAGATGTGTGTCCAAGGCCTCTTAGGAATAGGCAAGGGCAACAGCAGTCCGCTAGCCCGAGAACTACAAGACTTGGCCCGAGCACAAACGTCACATGACTGCACAAAGACTCGCACATCTCGTGACAGGGAAGGCCACCAGAAGGATCTTGCCACCAAATCCCTGGTACCAAAAATTCCGGGATGACCTGCCAATGCAGAAGAATGTACCTCAGAGATGACTCTGCTGGTCCAATCATCCGGAACAAACAGTCTATCAGGCGGACAACGATCCGGTCTATCCGCCTGAAACTCTTGCAAGGACCGCCGCAGATCAGGAGAAACGGCCGACAAAATTACTCCCTCCCTAAGGATACCTGTGGGTTCAGAATTACCAGGAGAGTCCGGGTCAAAACTCCTAGAAAGGGCATCTGCCTTAACATTCTTAGAACCCGGTAGGTATGACACCACAAAATTAAAGCGAGAAAAAAATAAAGACCAGCGCGCCTGTCTAGGATTCAGGCGTCTGGCAGTCTCAAGATAAATCAAATTTTTGTGGTCAGTCAATACCACCACCTGATGCCTAGCCCCCTCGAGCCAATGGCGCCACTCCTCAAAAGCCCACTTCATGGCCAAAAGCTCCCGATTCCCAACATCATAATTCCGCTCTGCGGGCGAAAATTTGCGAGAAAAGAAGGCACAAGGCCTAATGACGGAGCAGTCGGAACCTTTCTGCGACAACACTGCCCCAGCTCCGATCTCCGAAGCGTCAACCTCAACCTGAAAAGGCAGATTCACATCAGGCTGACGCAACACAGGGGCAGAGGCAAAACGGCGCTTAAGCTCCTGAAAGGCCTCTACAGCATGAGGGGACCAATTAGCAACATCAGCGCCTTGTCTGGTCAAATCAGTCAGTGGTTTAACGACATCCGAAAAACCAGCAATAAATCGGCGGTAAAAGTTGGCAAAGCCCAAAAATCTCTGAAGACCCTTAAGAGAGGAGGGCTGAGTCCAGTCACAAATAGCTTGCACCTTGACGGGATCCATCTCAATGGAAGAGGGAGAAAAAATATACCCCAAAAAGGAAATTTTCTGGACCCCAAAAACGCACTTAGACCCCTTCACACATAAAGAATTAGACCGCAGAACCTGAAAAACTCTCCTGACCTGCTGGACATGAGAGTCCCAGTCATCAGAAAAAATCAGAATATCATCCAGATATATTATCATAAATTTATCCAGAAAATCGCGGAAAATATCATGCATAAAAGACTGGAAAACTGAAGGGGCATTAGAAAGACCAAAAGGCATGACCAAATACTCAAAGTGGCCCTCGGGCGTATTAAATGCGGTCTTCCACTCATCCCCCTGCCTGATCCGCACCAAATTATACGCCCCACGAAGATCAATTTTAGAGAACCACTTAGCACCCTCTATACGAGCAAACAAATCAGTAAGCAATGGCAATGGGTATTGATACTTAACAGTGATCTTATTCAGAAGCCGATAATCAATACATGGTCTCAAAGAGCCGTCTTTTTTTGAGACAAAGAAAAACCCAGCTCCCAAGGGAGAAGAAGATGGACGAATATGTCCCTTTTCCAAAGACTCCTTTATATATTCCCGCATAGCAGCATGTTCCGGCACAGACAAATTAAACAAACGACCCTTTGGATATTTACAACCCGGTATCAAATCTATGGCACAATCGCACTCACGGTGCGGAGGTAACGACCCAAGCTTGGGTTCGTCAAAGACGTCTTGATAATCAGAGAGGAACTCAGGGACTTCAGAGGGAATGGACGACGAAATAGAAACCAAAGGTACGTCCCCATGAATACCCTTACATCCCCAGCTCAACACAGACATTGCTCTCCAGTCCAAGACTGGGTTGTGAGACTGCAACCATGGCAATCCCAGTACCAAATCGTCATGTAAATTATACAGCACCAGGAAACGAATAATCTCCTGGTGATCCGGATCGATACGCATGGTTACTTGTGTCCAGTATTGTGGTTTATTATTAGCCAATGGGGTGGAGTCAATCCCCTTCAGAGGAATAAGAGTCTCCAAAGGCTCTAAATCAAAACCACAACGATTGGCAAAGGACCAATCCATAAGACTCAGAGCGGCGCCAGAGTCAACATAGGCGTCCGTGGCAATGGATGACAAAGAACAAATCAGGGTTACAGACAAAATAAACTTAGACTGAATGGTGCCAATGGAAACAGACTTATCAAGCTTCTTTGTACGCCTAGAGCATGCTGATATAACATGAGTAGAATCCCCACAATAGAAACACAATCCATTCTTCCGTCTAAAATTCTGTCGCTCGCTCCTGGACAGAATTCTATCACACTGCATACTTTCTGGCGTCTTTTCCATAGACACCGCCAGATGGTGCACCGGTTTGCGCTCCCGCAGACGCCTATCAATCTGAATAGCCATTGTCATGGACTCATTCAGACCTGCAGGCAAAGGGAACCCCACCATAACATCCTTAACGGCATCAGAGAGACCTTCTCTGAAAGTTGCCGCCAAGGCGCACTCATTCCACTGAGTAAGCACAGACCATTTACGGAATTTTTGGCAGAAAACTTCAGCTTCGTCTTGCCCCTGAGATAGTGCCATCAAAGTTTTTTCTGCCTGAAGTTCCAAATGAGGTTCCTCATAAAGCAAGCCCAAGGCCAGAAAAAACGCATCCACATCGCGTAACGCAGGATCCCCTGCTGGCAATGAGAAGGCCCAATCTTGAGGGTCACCCCTGAGCAAGGAAATCACAATCCTAACCTGCTGAGCAGGGTCTCCAGCTGAACGAGACTTCAGGGACAAATAAAGCTTACAATTATTTCGGAAATTCTGGAAGCTAGCTCTATTCCCTGTGAAGAACTCCGGCAAAGGAATTCTCGGCTCAGATACCGGAGCATGTACCACAAAATCTTGTAAATTTTGTACTTTCGTGATGAGATTATTCAAACCCGCAGTTACACTCTGGAGATCCATTATTGTCAGGTGCACACAGAGCATACAGAGATTAGGAGGAGAGAGAGAAAAAAGACTGCAGCAAGGCAGACTGGAGGAAAAAAAAAAAAAAAAATTCCAGCAGACTTCTTATAACTCTCCTTTCTCAACCTGGGTCTTTAACACTTTATGGCCGGTCAAACTGTCATGATCTCTGCAGGCAGAGATCATAGCAAGCCTATAGAGGGACAAGCTCTCGGAAGATGGAACTATACTGACCATGAACTAAGCCTGCCGCGCAACTAGAAATAGCCAGGTAGCATTTCCTATTTATCGCTAGATGCCCAGCTCTGGCCTAAGACCTAAATAGCTAGCAGAGGGAAATATAAGACCTGGCTCACCTCTAGAGAAATATTCCAAAGAAGACAGTAGCCCCCCACATATAATGACGGTGAGTTCAGATGAAACAACAAACGCAGCAGGAAAATAGTCTTAGCAAATTTGAGGTCCGCTTACTAGATAGCAGAAGACAGATAGTATACTTTCATGGTCAGCAGAAAAACACTAACAAAACACCATCCAGAGATTACCTTAAACTCTGGCATTAACTCATAACGCCAGAGTAGCAATCCCTGATCAACGAGAGCTTTCCAGACACAGTAACAAAACTTCAGCTGTGAACTGGAACAAATAGGCAAAACAAAACATGGACAAAAGTCCAACTTATCTAGAAGTTGTCTAGAAGCAGGAACAAGCACTGAGAGGCATCAGATAACATTGTTGACCGGCAAGAAACCACCAGAGAAATGAGCTTAAATAGCGACACCCACTACTGATGGAACCAGGTGAAACAGGAAAGAGGATGACAAGTCCAATTCCACAAGCGGCCACCGGGGGAGCCCAGAATCCAAATTCACAACACGTAGCACCCCATCACTCTCCTTCTTGGCCAAGCAGCCCTTACACAGCCTAGAGGTGTGTTTGGGGTCATTGTCCTGTTGAAAAATAACTGATGGTCCAACTAAACGCAAACCGGATGGAATAGCATGCTGCTGCAAGATGCAGTGGTAGCCATGCTGGTTCAGTATGCCTTCAATTTTGAATACATCCCCAACAGTGTCACCAGCAAAGCACCCCCACACCATCACACCTCCTCCTCCATGCTTCACAGTGGGAACCAGGCATGTAGAGTCCATCCGTTCACCTTTTCTCTGTCGCACAAAGAAACGGTGGTTGGAACCAAAGATCTCAAATTTGGACTCATCAAACCAAAGCACAGATTTCTACTGGTCTAATGTCCATTCCTTGTGTTCTTTAGCCCAAACAAGTCTCTTCTTCTTGTTACCTGTCCTTAGCAGTGGTTTTCTAGCAGCTATTTTACCATGAAGGCCTGCTGCACAAAGTCTCCTCTTAACAGTTGTTGTAGAGATGTGTCTGCTGTAAGAACTCTGTGTGGCATTGACCTGGTCTCTAATCTGAGCTGCTGTTAACCTGCGATTTCTGAGGCTTGTGACTCGGATAAACTTATCATCAGAAGCAGAGGTGACTCTTGGTCTTCCTTACTTGGGGCGGTCCTCATGTGAGCCAGTTTCTTTGAAGCGCTTGATGGTTTTTGCCACTGCACTTGGGGACACTTTCAAAGTTTGCCCAATTTTTTGGACTGACTGGCCTTCATTTCTTAAAGTAATGATGGCCACTTGTTTTTCTTTACTTAGCTGCTTTTTTTCTTGCCATAATACAAATTCTAACAGTCTATTCAGTAGGATTATCAGCTGTGTATCCACCAGACCTCTGCACAACACAACCAATGGTCCTAACCCCATTTATAAGGCAAGAAATCCCACGTATTAAACCTGACAGGGCACACCTGTGAATTGAAAACCATTCCCAGTGACTACCTCTTGAAGCTCATCAAGAGAATGCCAAGAGTGTGCAAAGCAGTCATCAAAGCAAAAGGTGGCTATTTTGAACAACCTAGAATATAAGACATAATTTCAGTTGTTTCACACTTTTTTGTTAAGTATATAATTCCACATGTGTTAATTCATAGTTTTGATGCCTTCAGTGTGAATGTACAATTTCCATAGTCATGAAAATACAGAAAAATCTTTAAATGAGAAGGTGTGTCCAAACTTTTGGTCTGTACTGTATATTATTTCTATTTTATTTCTTTATTTTAAATGGGGAAAAAGGTGTGACTGGAACCTTTATATTTTTGTATGCATTTTTAATTTTTTTTTTGTTTACCTGCAATCATCTAATCGCTTATACTGTATGCTACAATACCAAAGTATTGCAGCATTTAGAGTAAATTTTGTTCTACTTTGAAGCTCAATATAAAGTGTATATAGCTTAGCTTCAAATGAGTACCAAGATGGCGATGATTAGCGGACCCCCAGCTGTCATAGTAACCTACGTAATGGCACCTCACAATTACATCACAGGGCACCAGTTGAAGCTGGTAAGCGTGCACATAAAGGCCATGTGCACACGTTCAGTATTTTTCGCATTGTTTTGCGTTTTTTCGCTATAAAAACGTGATAAAAACGCGAAAAAAACGCTTACATATGCCTCCCATTATTTTCAGTGTATTCCGCATTTCTTGTGCAAATGTTGCATTTTTTTCCAAGAAAAAATCGCATTGCGGAAAAAAAAGCAACATGTTCATTAAATTTGTGGAATTGCGGGGATTCCGCACACCTAGGAATGCATTAATCTGCTTACTTTCCGCATGTGGCTATGCCCACCATGCGGGAAGTAAGCAGATCATGTGCGGTTGGTACCACCGATGACGTCGCGGTCACGTGACCGCTACATCATCGAAGGTCCTGCACACACACCATCTATAGGAACGGAAGCCGCTGAGGAGATCGGCTGTCTGCAGGTGAGTATAACCATTTTTTTTATTTTTTTATTATTTTTAAACATTCTATCTTTTACTATTGATGCTGCATAGGCTGCATCTATAGTAAAAAGTTGGTCACACTTGTCAAACACTATGTTTGACAAGTGTGACCAACCTGTCAGTTTTCCAAGCGATGCTACAGATTGCTTGAAAGACTTTAGCATTCTGCAAGCTAATTACGCTTGCAAAATGCTAAAAAAAACGCGAAAAAAACAGGGAAAAGACGCAGAAAAAAAAAAGCGGATTTCTTGCAGAAAATTTCCGGTTTTCTTCAGGAAATTTCTGCAAGAAATCCTGACGTGTGCACATACCCTAACGTGAGTTTCATTCAACAGTCTGTCAGAGACATAGGCAGACTGTGCCAGTGTTTGCCTCGTGTGGAGAGAACTCAGCTCCTAAGCCACCTCTACATGTGGCCATCTCCATGATCATGTACAGTAAATTTATATGATATTGCTTTAATGAGTTAATGGCCAAGAATGAATATACAGTGCCTTGAAAAAGTATTCATACCCTGGGAACTTTTCTAGATTTTTTCACGTTACACCTACAAACGGAAATGTTTTTATTGTGATTTAATCAGATATATCAACACAAACCAGCAAGTATTTATTTGTGAATTGTAAAGGAAATGATACATGTTTTCTAAATATCTTTAAAATTCTGTAATACTGTAGATTTGCCCCCGATTTATCCTGAAAGTTGAGAAAAAGAGGTTAGATTATACTCACCCAGGGGCAGTCCTGCTGCGATCCGGTCCGATGGGCGTCCCGATCCTGTCCAGCGTCTCCCATCTTCTTACGATGACGTCCTCTTGTAGTCATGCTGTGGCTCTGGCGCAGGCGTACTTTGTCTTCCGCTGATGAGGGCAGAGCAAAGTACTGCAGTGCGCCAGCACCAGGAAAGGTCAGAGAGGCCCTGCCCTCAACAAGGCAGACAAAGTATGCCTGCGCCGGAGCCGCAGTGTGAAGACAAGAAGAGGACGTCATTATAAGAAGATGGGAGGCCCCAGCCCAGACCTTGACGCCCATCAGATCGGACCTCCCATGGGTGAGTATAATATAACCTGTTTTTCTAATCTTTCAGGATACATCAGGGCCTTATCTACAGCATTACAGAATGCTGTAGATAAGCCCCTGATGACCATGGGCTTAGCTCATCTTCGATTTTGGGGGTGACAGGTTCCCTTTAAAAAGATGAGAGAGGTCTGTAATTGACATAATAGGTAGACCACAACTATGAGAGTCAAAATGAGAAAACAAATCCAGAAAATCACTTTGTCTGATTTGGCAAGATTTATTTTGCAAATTATGAGCAGAAATTAAAAGTGCTTGACTGATACGATTTTTAAGGGTTGTCCCTATATAACATCCAACAGTAATCTGCCATCATTAAGCCATTCCAAAACCCCTGTTAGCAGTGTTCCATTACTTTAATGTCCTGGTGAAACCGCTCGCCTTGTTCATCGCTTACATCCCCAAGATTTTGAGGGAAGAAATCTAAATGTGAATGCAAAAAGTGCATTTTCAGAGATGTGACATCCAAGACACTGGAACATATGAATACTAAAAACTGCTTTTACCCATAATTACCACTTGGGGACACCGTGTATGCAGCCCCCCGACGAAGCCCACGCGAAACGCATGTTGGGGCTGCATACACGGTGTCCCCAAGTGGTAATTATGGGTAAAAGCAGTTTTTAGTATTCATATGTTCCCTTAAAGTGATACACACGTGTGTCTTACTTGGATTAAATGTTATGTTTATGGTGAAAACCTTTCCTTTTTTCCTCACTATCCCGCTACTGGCTGCATCCTCAATTGACCTATTTATCCTTTTTTGATTATTTGGTGGGTAGCCTGTGGTGGTATTTTTATACTTATTTTTGGGTTTGTACACACTTTCTGGCAAAAAATACTGTTTACAAGCACTTGCACTTTTTTTACTTTGCTGCTATATTCTGCTGCTGTCCACCACTACAATATAGGTGGACACTGTATTTTACACCTGAAATGTCATGTAGTCAACTTTATCCTTGACTTGTTTACTATTACATATTTTTGTTGTGTCATACATGTTTTATTGAATAAAATTTGATACTACTTTCTTTATGTGATGTTTTGTGCTCCTTTTTTCCTTTTGGTTTTGTCTTGCATTAATGGGAGTATCCTGTGCTACTATCTCATCACTTGGTTTTGGCTGTGACGGTATGTGATGAACAATATGATTTCTGATTCAAAGAGATTGTTTATTATTATAATGTGACTTTCCGAGAAGCAGTCATTGGTTGACTGCACTGTCAATACTCCTTCCCATAAAACTCACTAAAACCTTTACTGATGTTGTCCCTGTAAGAAAATTCACTATTAACTAACAAAAACAAAGAAATGGGAATAACATAGGAAAAACCACATACATTGAAAATGCAGAAATAACGTAATAACAAAAATACTTCTATCTCAGAACCTTTATGTGATAGAGCAAAACTAGGCATATTTTTTGAATCAGCACATCAAACTCCATAAAACAGACATATTACGTTTGCTGATGATTTTTTTGTGTTGACCAGTGTTTTATACAGTGTGGAGCATTATATGGGGCATATTCTGTATGAAGCATTATATGGGGCCCATTCTGTATGGAGCAATATATGAGGCTTATTATACTCTACGGGGCTCATTATACTCTATGGGGCTCATCCTATACTGTAAGGAGTATTATTTGGGGCCTATTATATACTGTGCTGCGGCGCCTTCCATCTCTTCTGACTCTGACGTTTCAGGTCAGAGGGTGTGATGTCACATCTGTGTGCCCTCT